>NC_135669.1:44599332-44956282 GCF_964188315.1 Podarcis muralis
GGAACCAGTCCTTGAGCGACTTGGCTCAGTACTGCCAACACTGGCTGGCAGTGGCTCTTGAGGGTTTCAGGTGGGCCAGAGGGACGGTCTCTCAAAGCACTACCAAGACATGCCACTGGGAGACTGACTTTGGGGCCTCCTGCATGTAACACCATCACAGAAATTAGGGCTTCCCCGGCTTGGAGGGCAAAATTTAATCTCCTTGAAAACCTTTCTGGCAATGGGATGTGACTTACATTGCTGCCAACCCCCTTGTGGAAGCAGGGAGGCTATTGAGCTGTCTTTGTTTTTATATTGTGTTTTTATATTGTAATTTGTATGTTGTGAACTGTTCTGAGGTCTATGTGTATAGGGCAGAATACAAATGTGATTAACAACACCCTCTGCTGTTCCCCACCTGCTGAGAGAGACCACACAAAGCTCCCATTTATACAAAATTTTTATTAAACAACCGTGGAACTACACTCAGAAGCAGGCACTATACACACACACATACCAACCAATACACACACTTTACACAAGTGTTGTAAAGTGACTTGACTCTGAAACCTTAAAAGGGGCGGGGGAGGGAGATGCTGAACATTAACTGGGCAGGTGAGAAAGGGGAGAAGGTAAAACATGGCAGGCACTGTTGAATGTCAACAGTTCTCAGTCTTGGCCAGCGAGCCTCTAGTTCCCTCGGCCACCCTGGACCTAGGAGTAGAGGTCCTCTCGGTCAGCAGAGTACACCTCCCCTTCCTGCAGGAGGGCGAAGTTGAGGAAGTGAGAGGGGCGGTGGACCTCGTGGTAGAACTCTTTGGGGTTCGCCAACTGCAGCTCGTACTTCATGTTGGGATCGTGACGGACACCTGCAGGGGGGGGGGAGACACAAACACCACCATCAGTCCCATCTGGTCCAGCCTCCTCTTCTCGTAGGGGCCACCCAGATGCCCCTGTTGGAAGCCAGCAATCAGGATTCAAACACAAGAGCAACTCTCCCCCCCCCCCCCGGGGTTTCTAGCAACTGGTGTCTGGAGGCAGAGAACAGCCACTGTGGCTTCGTGGCCATCGATAGCCCCTGCCCCCCACATCCTCGATTGCCCTCTAATCCTCTTTTAAAGCCATCCAAGTGGGTGGCGATCCCTGCCTCCTGTGGGGGTGAGTTCCACAGTCTGCGCTGCATGAAGAAGTCCTTCCTTTTACCAGCTTCAATGGCTCCTGCTTTGGTGCCAGGAATGGATGGTGAGAAAACATCAAGGCGGGGCTGAGGCTAGGCCGACATGGGGAGTTCTGTGGCGCCTCCAGGTGCTTTATGGACTCCCAGCAGCCAGGGCTGGTCGGAGCAGGGAGTCCAACAACATATCAAGTGCCACAGATCTCTTGCCCCCGCCCCCAATCCCTGGCCTAGGCTGATTCTGCTGCTCAGCAGGAAGGGCAGAAGTAAGACTGCCCTCCTCCCCTCCGTTTCCTTTCTGAGCAGAACGGCTACATCCTGCCTGGCAGGAAGCGAAGGCGCAGGTGGGGTGGTGGGCACAGCTGGCTGGTTTGCTCAGCAGCCTCATCTCTGCCACCAGAACAAGCTGCGGGCGACACAAAAGCTCAGAGCTCAGTCTGGGGGGAAAGATCCTGGGGAGGGAAGGGGGCGGGTCTTGACCAGAGAGAAGGCTAACCAGGAAGAGCTGCTTCTAGGTCACAGGCCCATCAGCCTGGAGAGAAGAGGAAGAGGCTCATTATGGGATGGGCCATCGCAGCAGAAACCCCTCCGCCTCAACTCACCCATGAAGTTGTAGTTCCAAGAGCCTTGCGCTGGCACCATGAAGAAGCCCAAGAAGCGGTCGGAGAGCAGCATCTGCACCCTCTCGTAGTGAGAGGGCAGGTAGCCCTTGGGGTTGTTCCCTTTGTCGGTGTTCTGCCTGCCCCACTCGTAGCCGCTGGGGGTCAGCTTGTAGGCCGTCAAGGTGCAGGAGCCGGGGGTGAAGCTGGGCAGGGGAGAAACCCGGGGTGAAGACAAGGAACAGGGCAAGTTCTGTTCTGCCCCCCTCCTCAGCAGAGCCCAGTTCCCACTTGTGCCCTCCAAGGGGATCCAAGACGCCCAGCGCCCAAGCACACTGCCCAGGTGCGATAGTGATTGCTCCAGCCTCCAAGCAGGGCCCACAGCCTCTCCTGCCTCTGGGACTCACCTGCAGGTGATGATGATGGTCTTTTCGCCATCCCAAGAGGGGTTCTCGGCCATGACTTTGGCATGGGTTGTGACGTCCTGTGGGGAGAGCTGGGGCGACTCATTCGGCTGCGTGTGGATCCACCCCAGGGGCTCCATCTCCTGAAAAATTGAGAGAAAGTCATCGCTGACTCCTTCCAGGGCTGACGGCAGGGGGAGGCTTCCCAAAGGGGGTGGGGTGGGGCGCCGTTGGCTAACGGACAGAGTGAGGCAGACATCTCCACAAGGAACACAGGCAGGCCCAAGCCGCTGTGCCCTGCCGTGGGGCTCTGTTGTTCCTCTGCCCCCTCCAGCCCACTGGTGGGTGACCAGAAGCAGCACAAAGCAAGAAGGAGCAGCAAATCTCTGCTGGGATGCGACTAACACCCAAGGCCTGTGTTTTCTAAAAAAAGACCACAGACCTTATTATTTAGTCATGTTCCTAAATCACCTTGGAATGATTCAAAAATTCAAGGATAGAACTGTGTTGCTGCTGCATTAACCACTCCTGACTTCCTCCCCCAGAGGCACAAGATAAAGGCCCATCACCAAGACACCCAGAGCCGCCTCCCCTGCTGCGTTTGGGGTGCCCAGGCCAGACGCACCTTGAGATACTCGTGTTGGGGCAGCTGGCCAGGAAGGTGGACGGTCTGGTGAGTGCCCCACTGAGGCACCATCACGATGCACCGGATCTCCTTCACCTGGGGGTTGTCTGGAGGGCTCACCCCATACAGGTATCCTGCAATCTGGGAGGGGGAAGAAAGAAAAGGCACACCAGCCTCAGTGAAAGGCTTTGGCAAAGCAGCCCCCAGGAGGCAAAAGGCCCAGGAAGCCCCACAGAACCAAGTTGGATGTAATAGGTCAGTGGACAGGAAGGGAACGAGGGTTCAAGGTACACGCAGGGAAACATCAGATCCAGTGAAACAGGCGGGGGAATGACTGGCCCTCCAGTGGTTGCTGACCTACAACTCCCATCATCATCACCACCCCTGGTCCCTGGCCTTGCTGGCTGCTGGGAGTTGGGAGTCCGGCATCATCTGGAGGCCTGCAGATGATCCCCACAATGACAGCAAGAAGACCCAAGGGGTAGAGAAGGTTGAGCTGGAATTCAGGGGGCAGCAAAGCTTCACAGTATATGACAAAAACATCAGAGCCGTGCCGTCTACGTTGCACTGACATTGTACACAAAACACAACAGGAAGAACAGTTGTGATGTTCTGGAGTGTTAGTTTTCATGAGGAAAAGAGAACTGAAAGTTGTGTCAATTTTATGACCAACTTCTGGCCTAGTTATAAAGCCTCCTCCCTCTCTAATTAACTATTTGTCTTTGTCACACACAATTTTACTGGCTGACACTGTGTTATTCTGGACTCCTCCCTATCCCCAAAGAGAAAATTCCTAGCATTTAAAACATTTCTGCTGTGGAATAATACTGGCAGCGGGTATCAGTGAGATCAGGAGGGGAACAGAATGTGGGCAAGAACGCAGCCAGCCAGTTAGTTGGGAGGAGGGGAAAAGAGCCATGGGGCACAGAGAGAGAGAGCAAAGACTCCCCCCCCCCCCAGGGCCCAAGTCCGTTACTCCCTCAACCACCACCACCCCCGCCTTCACCACCACCGGCCAGGGCACCTGAGCACGCAGGTCCGATATGCAGATGAACTTTTTCAGAACATTCTTGGGAAGGATGTAAGTGTAGCCTGTCTCCTTGATGTCATCCGACGAGACGTAGATGTGGTTTGTCCGCAGGTGGAGGTTGGCAGCGGAGATGGCCCTGTTTGGGGGGAGACGAGGAGGAAGAGGAAGGGGGTTACTGGAGGACCCAGACACACCCCCGCCTCACCCAAGGCCACATCTGCTGCTGCCACCGCCAGCCCCTCGGCTGCCCACCTGACGCGCCACTCTGTCTTGGAGGAGAAGGTCTGGGTCTCGTAGTTGCTGGTGGTGGAGGTGATGATCTCATCGCCGTGCTTGTTCACGGTCCGTGTCTGGGTGGCCGTCAGCTGCGACTGCTCCTTGGTCTGCTTCTCGATCTCGGCGATCTGCTGGCGCTGCTGTGAAGGGGCAGAGATCTCCATGCCCAGGATGATGTCCCGGATCTCAGACTGCGTCAGGGAGGCCACGTTCACGCTGGCGAGAGAGGAGCCAGGAAAGGTGAGATCGGGCAGGCAGAGGCCGGGAGACACTCTCCTACCATGGCACCTGCTAAGGCAGCAGGACAAACCTCCCTCCTTCCCTCTGCTTCTTAAAAACTGCGGCTGGTGCCAAGATGGGGGAGAAGGGGGTCAGCTCAGGGAGGTCCAAAGAGTGCAATGCCTCAAGGACTGCCTCTCTCCACAAGAACCGACATGGACCCTGCGCACATCTTCTGCATCCATTCCTCGTATGCCCCTCCACGAGAGGCATGTGCTTGCCCCCGCCCCAAAGAAGGAACGTGTCCCTCTGGCTGAAAAGGCTAGGGAGCCTCTTACTTGTTCTTCTTCCCATAGTCGGCCAAGATCAAGTCCTTCAGCTGCACCTCCACTTTGATCCACTCCTCGTCCGTCAGGGTGGGCCAGATGTGGTGAGGCTCCGTGATGGTGGTCTTGTCTGGCTTCAGGATGACCTTGGCCCGGTCGTTGTTCACATGCAGAGCCCGGAGGATGAGGATCAGGCGGGAGAAGGCCTGCAGGCAGAGAGAGGGGGAGATGGGTGAACAGGGATGCAAGTACGCCTCAAAGGGTGAGCATCTGCGGCTGGATCTTGCTGGGGAGGGACTCCTTCTCTGGGAAGCCTCCAGAGCTCGGCCAGAGGAGGTGCCACCATGCTCCAAGCCCCCGGCAGACGCCAGTTTCTGCTGGAGGGGCTCTCCCACCCCAGCCTCACCGTGTAGGAGGAAATGGTCTTCAGCCAGTCGTCGTAGAGGTTGAAGAGCACCATCTGGGGCTCTGTAGCCTTCAGGATGAGGTCCCCAAACTTCTCCACTTTCAGGCAGGCCTGGAAGGGCAACTGGAGCTCCGAGCCTTTGATGACGATGTTGGGGAAATCCAGCAAGTGCACCTGGGAGGAGGGAGAGAGAGAGAAGAGAAGAGAGGTGGGTCAGGAGAGCAGGGTGGGGCCAGAGGTCTCCAGCGCCACCTGGAGGAGAGCAGACTCTGCAGGTGCCAAGGGAGTCACCCCCACCCCAAGACAAAGACCCCAGCCCACCTCCAGAGGGTCCAACATGCCCTTCCGAGTGACGATGATCTGCTTCGGCTGCTCCTCAACGGGAAGGGAGCGGATCAGGGCCGCCACTTCCTCAGCCGTCTTCCACTTGGCCAGCTGGAAAAGGGATGGGGAGGGAGAAAAGGAAGAGAAGGCGCTGAGTAAAGAACCAGCCCTGCCATTGGCCCAATGGCTCCTTTTAAAACTCTGGCGCATGCACAGGCCCCGCCTCCTCACCTGGCCCAACCGCTTCTGCCCCGCCCACACGGAGGTGTGGATGATCTTCAGGAAGAGCTGCCCCGTCCGGGGGTTGAAGATGAAGATGGCCCCGTTGATGGGCTTGGTCGTCAGGTTCCCTTCAAAGGTCTGGAAGGGGAAAGAACAAGCCCTTGAGTGTCTAGACCCTCCGTTGCCCTCCCTCCCCCCTCCGGTTCAAGGAAGGTTACAGCAGCACTGGCAGATTTCTCAGGCCGCGGACAGGCCGCCTCCTCCCAGCCCGCAGGGTCAGTGGTGGCTCTCACTTTGTGGATGGTGACCCTGTAGACGTTGGTGTCGTCGACAAACCAGATGATCTGGTTGGAGAAGAGCTCCCCGTAGTTCTGGGAGGACAGGTAGGGCTCGGTGGGCTCGGAGGAGTAGAGCTGCAGCCCCTTCCGGATCCGCTCCCGCAGGACGTACAGAGCCGGGTTCGCCTTCATGATCTTGGCCATGGCCTGCTGGATCAGGGGCTTGCTCCCGGGGAACCAGTTCCCGTAGGCGCTGGGGAAGCCAAGCAGGGGGAAGGTCAGGGTCACAGGTCAGGGCCAGCCCCTCCCCTCCCTTCCACACAGCTGGCTGCACAGACACTCCCGTTCCTCCAGGGCGGTCGCAGTCACCTATATGGGGACCCATTCTGTGGACCAAAGAAAGCTCGGGGTCTGGTATGGTTGACTTGCTTATCTACTTTTTGGTAGTCACAGGAGAAGCTTATGGGTGGGGTGCAGGTAACTATAGCTATGCTCGACCTCTGAGTAACAGCAGCTGAAGGGAATCGCAAGAAGGGAGCATGCTGTTGCCCAGGGTCCTGCTCATGGGCTTCCGATGATAGCATCTGGCTGGCTATTGTGCAAAGATGGAGGAGATGGGCCCCTCTGGGCCTGATCCAGCAGCCAGGCTCTTCCTCTAAAGGATTGCTCAAATTCACGGAAGGGGACAAGGCTACCACTGATTGCTGGCAGCAGCAGACTCCCTCCGCTGCCGGGGGAGGTCTGCTTCTGAATCCCGGTCGCTGGAGGACAAGGTGCAGACTGTGCGGAGATGCTCAGACCTTGTTTGTGAGCTTCTCCCTAGGGCATCAAGGTGCTGGGCTGTTTATTTTTGCTTTATCTAAACTTCTATCCTGCCCTTTCTCTCAGAGGGCCATATATGAAGCCAAATGTCAGTTTAGTTTTGTCAACTTTAGCGAAAACGAATCCGCCTCCTTTGTCTTTTAGCACTGTTGTGGCTTTTAGTGTTTGATATTTTACTATGTTTTATATATGCTGTAAGCCACCTAGAGCGTCTGGGGAAACCCAGCCAGATGGGTGGGGTATAAATAAAATAATAATTAAAAATTCAAGTCTCTGAGTACTATGGCTACTCCATGAGCTTTTCCTGATCTGAGTGCTACCCACTGTTGACTGAAGCAGGTTTCGCTCAGGAGTTTGATTCATTTGGGTGAGTTGTGAACTTCTTGTAAGAAGGCCGTGTGGGGTTTCATGGTGTTTATGTATGAGGTGATGTGTTTTCTTTTGACAGGGTTTCCCAGCCCCCTCACCTTTAGCATAATTGCTTTTAAGCCAGGCATTCTGCGTGTCTACAGGGCGATTCCCTGCCAACCCACCTGGGCTACCCTGTGTTTCTCCCAAAGGAGATTAGACGGGACCAGTCTGATCCAGCAGACAGGCTCTTCTTAGGTTCCTATTAAGAGGCGAGCCCCCAAAACCTGCTGGGACCCCAACCTACTTTGCATCCCCTGGAAAACACCCTCCCACCCCCTCACCTGTGCAGGTTGTAGGCCAGGTCGATGGCGATGAGGACGCCGGTGGGAGACGGGTAGATGCTCATGTTGTCTGTGGTGTAGTCCAGGAACTTTGCCCGGGCGTAACGCTCAATGTCGTGGGAGTCGTAGTCGCCCCAGCGCAATTGGATGTCGATCCAGTACTTCTGGGTGGTGGTGCTGTCCATCACGTCCCTGCACAGGAAGCAGGCAGCCGTTGGCATGGCACTTGGCAAGCCCAGGAGCCTTGCTGCCACCCCAAGGGGGGGTCCCTCCTCCTCCCCCCCCCTCCATCCCCGCTTGCCCTCAGTGGGAAGAAGCAGATGGACTCACTTGGAGTCTGCCAACAGGGAGGGACGGGAGACGTTCCACTTGTAGGAAGCGAAGAGGAGGATGTCTGCGCAGGAGGAGTTCATCTTGTAGGACTTCCTGGGGTGGATCGTCTCCTTCTGCACTGTCTCAATCTCCAGGGCGTCCAGCTCTTGGTCAAACACCTGGGGAGAAGTGGACCACTCAGAACAGCCCCGTGGGCCCAGAAGTCACCACCACTCCCCCAAGAAGGCAGCAGCAACAGAAGGATCCCCCTGAGTCCTGTCTCACCCAGAGGTTTAAGAGGTTTCTGCAAAGCCTAGAGACTCATTCGCTGTGCCGGAAGGTTTGCTAAACAAACCCTCTTACAGCCTCTGCCCCCCCCCCCCATTTGGTGCCTTCCCATTTTCCTTTTGGGGGGCAGAACAGAAGCCAGAGAACCCCCTTAAGAGCAGCTTGGAACTGGCTGGAGCAGAGGAGGTGGTTTTCCCTCCACTTGGGGCTCCGAATGTCCCAGGTTCACCCCGAGAGCATCTCCAAGGAGGGCAGTGGTGGTGGAGAAAATCCACTAGCCTGCAACCCCGGAGAGACGCTGCTGCCAGTCAGAGGGGGCAGCCTGAGCTAGACTGACCAAGGCCAGAGACTAAGCATAGGGCTGCTCCTTCCGCCCCGCTTGGCCGCCTCCTCACCTGGCACAAGTCCATGACGATGCTCTCATGGATCTTCTGCCACAAATGGGCCCGGAAGATCTGGATGAGGGAGATCTTCAGCGTGGGGATCTTGCCGTGCATGAAGATGCCTGTCAGGTCCAGCTGCACCTGGAAGCCCACGTATACCTGCAAGGAGAAGGGCAGATGTTCAGGAAAAGGGAGGAAGTGCCACAAAACCTCAGAAGTGGAAAGCTGGGAGGTGCGGAGGAGAGACAGAGTTGATGTCCTCACCAGCTGCCCCTCAAGAGATGACTCAGGAGTAGCCGCCCGCCCCCCAAGCCAGTAGGAGACTCACGTTGGCCCTGTTGATGGTGGGAGACCACCAGAGGGTGAACCTTCTGTTGGGGATCTGGTTGAGACCTGAGCGCTGGGCGTTGGTCAGCTTCTTCCACTTCATGGACTCCTCAAACCCGGAAGCCTTTTCCCTAGAAGCAAAACACAGGCAGGGTGAGGCCTGAGCTCAGGGCTGGAGTCGCGCAAGGGTCTTCTGACCTCTCTCTTCCACACTCCTGATCCTCCTTACCAAAAGAGACCCTCCCAGGTTGGGAAGTAGGTGCCCTTGAAGAGGGTGTGCTCCAGGATGCCCTCCACCCCGCCCAGCGCCTGGATCATGTCTGTACGGTAGTTGTTCAGGTTCCAGAGCTTCCCGTCGTGGCGCTGGTGGGTCCACCAGAACGGGTTCTGCTTCAGGACCTGGAAGGGGCAGGGGGAGAACGTTAGAGAAGGAGTAGCGTCAGGCGGAGAGGAACAAGAGCAGAGGGCTCAGCACCCCTGGGCAGTTTAGGGGGGAGGGAAGGTTTTGTCACTTGCCAAGCCACCAGCCCTTGTAAGAGAAAGAGGGAAGGGTTGGTCATGGGCCCCCAGTTCCCCCCTAGCCCAGTGGGGCAGGGGAGTTCCCTACAGGAGGTGAAAATAACTGCCAGACTCTGAAAAGCTGGGCTCACCAGATGACATTTATCAGTTTTGTTGAATTAATTAAGCTTAGTAATTTCAATTTTGTTTTGAACAAATGTACAATTAATTGTTACTGAATTCTGATGTGTTACCACCGTCCTTGGCTGGGTTGTGCAGACTGCTCTTCTGAACGATGCTTTTTACAGGGCAGGGTGAGAGGGCACTGGGGACAGGTTTGTGGAAGCCAGGGACCCTCCTACCTGGTACTGCTTGAAATCCGTCCTGACCCTCCAGCCCTTGTCGTAGGCCAGGGTGTGGCGGTCCTTCTGGAAGAGGGTGTTGATGCGAGGGATGCCCCTGTCCCACGAGTCCTCCAAATCCTCCAGAGTCAGGCGCCTGGGAAGGAGAGGGGGAGAGACAAGGCTGCAGCTGGCTCCTCACTCTTCTTCTCCTGCCCCACCAGGGAGGGAGGAGGAGGAGGAGGAGGAGGAGGAGGAGGAGAAAGAGGCGCCCTCCTGCCTCTCGAGCGCACCTGTTCTGAGCGATGGCCTCCTGCCTCTTGAGGGCATACTCGGCCCACACCCGCTGGGAGTCAATGAACTCGCTCTCCCATGGCTGGATGTAGCGGTACAAGTTGGGGATCAGCTGGTCCTCTTCGTGGCTCATCCCCGAGCGGAAGTGGGTGATGCCCACGTCCGTCTGCTTGGACCACCTGTGGGGAAGAGGGGAGAAGGTGTGGGTGGAGAGAAGTCCCTGCCGGAAGGTCTTTCCGCTCCCTCCCTCCCCACCCGGCCTCCCAGCTCACCTGAGGTCAGACTGGGGGATGAGGACGTGCCCCATGGACAGCATCCCCAGGCCCCCCAGCTCCTTGGGGGTGTAGAAGACGACCGGCGGAAAGCGGCTGGGCATCTTGGAGTTCAGGCCAATCTTGATCCGAGTCTGGATCTTGTTCTCGCACTTCACCAGCAGGTCCAGCAGCTCCTGGGTGTTCACCACGGCCTCCCGGAAGTAGGTCATCAGCCCAATCAGGGCCGTGTTCCACTTGTTCACGATCTGGAAAGCAGAGAGGGGAGAGCCAGCCCTCAGAGGCTCTGCACTGAGACCACACAAACGCACCCCAGGCCCAAAGACATGCTCCTCTCCTGACCTTGGTGAAGGTGGTGGAGCCGGAGGCCATCAGGATCTGCCTGACCCGGTTGTGGAACCTCTGCATGGATTCATCGTCCACCCGCAGGAAGCACTGAGCCGTCCGCTCCTTGGTCACCTGAAAGAGTAGCCAGAGCAAGGACTTCAGGAGGGCCCTGCAGTGCTGGGTCAGGCCAAAGGACTAAACCTCAGGAAGAACTTTCTGACAGTGGACTTTCCTTCCTTGGAAGTTTGGGGCCACCAGCCAGGGATTCTTTAGCCGTGCCGGCATCACAGGGGTCAGATTAGGGAGTCCTTTCCAACTCCATAATGATTCTGCCTAGCACAGCATCCTATTCTCTCACTGACCAACTAGGCACCCTCAAAGGAAAGCCCACAAGCAGCATTCCCTGCACTGGTGATTCACTCCCTGCCCTTCTGTCTCCAGCAGTGGAGAAAGAACACAGCCCTGTCTGTGAACTTGTCTAATTCTCTTTGAAAGTCATCAGAAGAGGCCTGCAGCAGGTGGATTAGGCCAAGGGGGCCCCATCATTGCCCAAACTTCCACACAGTGGTGAACCAGATGCCTCAAAGTGAAGCCCAAAAGGGGAACATGGATGTGATTTCCATCGACCAGCATGCAAAAGTAAGCACCACCTCCCATGGACTGACTTGGCCGTGGCCTCTCTGAACCCAAAGGGGACTGTTCCCCAAACACAGTCCGCCCTCTGCCCCCACCTCGTTCTGCAGATTCCAGACGCCGTCCTTGTGTGTGAACTCCTCGTAGCTCGTGCGGCACTTGGGCAGGATGCGGCACTCGAACCCGCACATGTTGAAGAGCAGGTTGGGGTTGTCCTTGCTGTAGACGGAGACGAAGCTGTTCTCCCACTGCACCGTGGTGACCGAGCGCGGCAGGCGGTTCTTGATGTCCCAGAAGACGGCCCGGCCCCTGGCAGGAGGGAAGAGGTGTCAATCCCCTGGCCCAGGCAGGCCCCACAACCCACCCACTTTCTGGCCACAGAGCCAGGAGGGCAACCGGCCCGTCCACTTGACCCCGGAGCCAGCCACTCACAGGTTGACGTCGTGCTTCATCAGCCGCATCCGGGCATCTCGGGGCCAACACTTCTTGTTGTTGTAGCCGACGATGTTCTCATTGTTGGGGTCCGGGTGCTCCGTCAGGTAGCGCTGGATCAGGTCCCTTGCCTCGTCGGCAGTGAACCTGAGGAAGCAGCAGAGGGCAAAGTCAGGAGGGTCAGAACTCCACACCACCAGGACACATCACCCTTCAGGGCAAAGCTGGACATGGGCAGGCCGTGTGCGGAGGGGGGTCTTTCCAGTTCAGCAATGGGGTCGTAGGAAGCTGCCTTGCGCCGCCCCATCAGTCCATCCAGATCAGTGTTGCCAACACTGGCTGGTAGCATCTCTACAGGATTTTAGGCAGGGAGGTTTTCCCAGCCCTTCCTGGAGGCGCCACTAGGAACGGGACCCAGTGCCTTCTGCATGCCAAGCAGGGGCTCTGTGCCACGCAGCTACGAGGGCCCCTCCTCATCTCATTGGCGTTCCTCCTGGAGCCACCTATCTGCAGGAGCTCCCCCCCCCTTCTCCTGCTCCCTCCACGGCCCCCAGTACCTGAAGAAGATGTGGATGCGGTCAATGTATCTGCAGAAGAGGCGGATGGGGTGGGCCACCTCGGTGGCAATGTCCTGGAAGCTGAGGAAGTCATTGGGCATCTGCGGGGGGCCGGCCATCTCACTGGCGCGATGCAGGCCAAGCACCAGCAGGTCCATCACCAGGCCGTAGTACTGGACGATGAAGGAGGCAAACTGCAGGCCGCGGATGATGCCATAGGAGTTGGTGTGGTTCATGTCCTGGGGGAGGAAAGAGAGAGGTCAGCCGGGGGGCACAAGCCCCAGCCAGCCAAGCTCAGGCTCCGCCTGCGTGAAGGAGGCCCTGGGCCCTCAGAGGAAGACGCCCCCAGGCCCCACCTTGTAGTTGATGACCACGTTGTTCTTGGCTGTCATGTAGTCGGCAATGTTGTGGTCAACAATGAGGCGCAGGAGCCTGTTGAGGAGCGTCAGGTCAATCTTTTCGTACATCTTCTCAAAGCGAGACTCCAGCATGACGTTGCACTCGCCCTCGCTGGTCTCCCACACGTCCTGCAGGTTGTTGATGCCTGGAAGGGAAGGGAGGGCGGGAAGAGAAGGAGCCCAGCTCAATCCAGTTCCATCCTGCTAAGGAAGGAAGGGAAGGAAGGAACCCCCGAGGCCAGCTGTGCCCTGCTCAAAGCCCCCCTGGCGGAACTGGAGTCAAGGAATAGGCTCAGGGGCTGACAGTTCAACAGCCAAGGCCTTCCTCAGCCCTCTCTCAAAGGAGACAGAGGCTGCTCAGAGGGCTGGATCCATGGATGCTTCCCACGGACAAGAGCACCTGTGATGGCATCTACAGGTATGACTGGGAAAGGCAACCCCCCCACACTTGAACCCCTGGAGTGCCTCTGCCAGTCATTGCCGACAAAGAAGAGCCAGATGGACCCACAGCCTGATTTAGTACCAGGCAACTTCCTACACAGCACAACCAAGAAGCCCCCCGCCCCAGGCCCCCTCTCCCCAGAGGGCTCACCCTGGCACCACTTGTAGACGAGCAGCGGAGGGGGCTCCGTGTCTGCCGGCTTGATCCAGGGCGGGAAGAGGCGCCTCTTGTCGGCCTCGTACCACAGGTACTGGTCCAGGTAGGCGTCTGTGATCTTCTCCAGGGGCTCCACATCATAGACCGGGACGAGGTGGCTGTAGAGGTCCATGAACTCAATGCCCACCTGGCCAAAGAGGATGAAGAGGAGTCAGCCAGCAGGGGGCGAGGGAAGGGCGCCCCAAGGACGCCACGCTGGGGATGCTGAGGCCCTCTAGGCGCTCCCCCCTCCAACAGCCTCACCTCCTTGAAGGCTCGCTGGGTCAGCAAGTGTCGCTTGATGCGGGACAAGGCCTCGTGGGGGTTGTCGTAAGCCTGCTCAATGAGGCCCAGCTCCTCCCGCTGGGACTGGTTCAGCCGAGACTTCACACTGCATGGGAGGGAGGAAAGGAAGTCACATTTCATGGAAGGGCAGGCATTCCTCAACGGCCACAATTCCTCAGAAAGCAGGGTTCCCCAAGGCCACCATAAGAACTTGAGAAGAGCCTGGCTGCTGGATCAGGCTCAACATCCCATTCTCACAGCAGCCCCCCAGGTGCCCCAAAGGGAAGCCCCCAAGCAGGACCGCAAGAAGAAGTAGTAGAGTTTGGATTTGATACCCCGCTTTATCACTCCCCTTCAGGAGTCTCAAAGCGGCTAACATTCTCCTTTCCCTTCCTCCCCCACAACAAACACTCTGTGAGGTGAGTGGGGCTGAGAGACTTCAGAGAAGTGTGACTGGCCCAAGGTCACCCAGCAGCTGCGTATGGAGGAGCGGGGAATCGAACCCAGTTCACCAGATTACGAGTCCACCGCTCTTAACCACTACACCACACTGGCAAGAGCCCCCCTCTCCCCTCCTGCAGCTTCCACCAGCAGCTATTCAGCAGTGATGCATAGCCCTTGTGGCTGGTAGCCACCAGCATTGGACCAGAGCGCTGTCTGGGCCCCGCAATGTGGCCTATGCCCTCCCGCCTCCCCTTGGCTCACCTGTAGGCCTCCTTGAGCCTCTCCAGGGCCAGGATGAGCAGCTTGGTGTCGTGCTTGTAGGAGAGCGGGGGGAAGGGGATGGGCGAGAAGCGCCGGCTCTCCAGCCAGTGGACGGTGGTGGTGTAGACGGCCACGGCCTCCTCTGCCGTGATGTAGGGGCCATCCTGTGGGGGAGGCACAGCAGGCACACAGTCAGGCAGGGGTCTCTCCGCCACCCCGCCCCACAGCCCCCCGCCCCACTCCACCCGGCCCCACCTTCAGGTAGTTGTGCTGCCGCTCCTGCTCTGCCTTCAGGTACAGCCGCGTCAGGCGGCCCAAGTTCTTCTTGCAGACTGTCTTGTCCACGGTGGCTCCGCGCCGGATGCGCTCGCGGTTGTAGTGCGCCGTGTTGGTCCACCAGTCGGCCTTGGCCTTCACGTAGCGCAGGATCATGTTCTCAATGGGGGTCGGCAGCCCTGGCACCTGGCAGGGGGAGGGAGGGAGAGGTCACCGGGTGGGACAGGACCTTTCCTATGCTGCATAAGGTCAAAGATACAGTGGTACCTCGCAAGACGAATGCCTCACAAGACGAAAAACTCGCAAAACGAAAGGGTTTTTGGTTTTTTGAGTTGCTTTGCAAGACAAATTTCCCTATGGGCTTGCTTCGCAAGAGAAAAACTTGCAAGTTTGTTTCATTTTTCTTAAAACCGTTAATACCCAGGGTGCATTGCTTGAAGAGGTGCAGTTGCGACTTGACTTCGAGGATGTTTTCTGGATGGCCAGAAACTTAATCTGGATTCCAGAGTGGCTCTCATGGGACAGCTCAATTGGTAGAGCAGCAATGATGCCATCACTATTTTTCCTATGGGAAACCGTGCTTTGCAAGACGAAAAATTCGCAAGACGAAAAAACTCGCAGAACGAATTAATTTCGTCTTGCGAGGCACCACTGTACATGTACTCCAAGTTCTGGTTTTGTCTATGCTTTTTATTATTCTGTGAAGTTCAATAAAATACAGATTTCTAAGACAGGAAGGACAGAGGGCAGGCTGCCTGGAGGAGTTGGCATCAGGTGGAAGGAGGACAGGATCATTGATCCTGGGTTCAATCCCCAGCAAGTCCTGATACAACCTGGGGAGTTGGGGATGTTTAGCCTGGAGAAGGGGCGACTGAGAGCCCAAATATCTCAAGGGCCGTCGCAGGGAAGGTGGAGCAAGCTTGTTCTCTGCTGCTCTGGAGGGCAGGACCCAAGCCAATGGATTCAAGTTCTGAGAAAGGCGCATACTCCCTGGAAAGGTGGAGGACTCTCCTTTCTTGGAGGTTTTTAAAGAGAGGTTAGGTGGCCACCTGCTGAGGGATTCGTTAGCTGAGATTTCTGCGTTGCAGGGTGTGGGGTCCCTTCCAACTCTTTCATTCTCTAACTGGGAGAGAGGCCTGCCTGAAACCCTGGGGAGCCTCTGCCAGTCAGTGTGGACAACAGTGGGCCAGGTAGACCAAGGGTCAGACTCCATAAGGCAGCTCCCAATGTCCTATATGGGTGTTTGGTTGGGGGGCAGCCAGGGGCCACGAGGGACTTGCCTTCCAGGGGATGTTGGCTTTCCAGCACCGCCAGGCTTCGCTCAGGTGCTGCAAGATGGTCCTGGCCTTGTTCTGCTTGATCCCCTCGGGCATCATGTCCAGGATGTCGTGCATGACGGCTGCGCGCAGCTCCAGGTCAAAGTGGGACTCCACACGCTGCTTGGTGACAGTCTTGGCCACCCCCTTGGAGTGACGGCCTAAGAAGGGAGGGAGGAAAGGTTGGTCAGGGAAGGAAAGACGAGGCCAGCCAAACAGCTATGCAGCCGGGGGGGGGGGGGGGAGAGAGAACTCTGGAAACAGCCCCCAAAGACTCCCACCCAGATGGCTCAGGAAACCCCAGACAAACCAAGAACCTTATAAGGCAGAGATGCTACTCAGGTGTCCTCGTTGTCTCTTAACATTTTTGCAGGGAACGCTCTTTTTCTAGCACAAACACAGGTGTGCTTGGATTTCAATATTGCTGGTATGCTTTGAATTTCTGCCATTTGTAGTTGCGTTATTTGGCACCTTCTTAATCTTGGGAGCCTCCTTGGCTGAAAGGCGGCACAAAACGGACATAAACCCCCCCTTCCCTCCCCATCTGCTCACCTTCGAACTGCCTGGCCAGGAGGTTGCCCAGCCAGCGCTCCAGCAGGGGAGTGATGCCTCGCATGAAGAAGAGCCAGACGCGCCAGCCGGGCGCCCAGAAGCCGCAGCCAGGACCCTTCCCCACCGGCCCCTAGAAGGGGGCAGGAAAAGCATGTTAAAAAACTGAAGTGGGGGAATCCAGCAGATCAGCGTTCCTCCCCCCGCTTCCACCTTCCAGCTCAGCTGCAACCCCCCATCCGGGCTCCCTGCTGGACTCACCGTGTTGAAGCGGTAATAGATGAGGTGCTTCAGGTCTTTGCACATCCGGATCTGCCTCATCAGCTTGTACTTATACCTGTACATCCCCGTCAGCTGCCCCACGTGGGCAAAGATGTACTGGAGGCCGTCTGAAAGCTGCGGGCAGAGGGGGGCAGTTGGGGATTAGAGAGAGAGGAGGCCAATATGTTACAATGGGGGGGCACTTGCACAGCCTCTGCAAGTGACATGCATCTCCTTTCAGGACTGAAGAGTCACACTGGGGGGGGGGCATATCTAGTTGAGCATCCTCTTATGCCCCGAAGGGGGGGGGGACCCCTGAGGGCAACCCTGAACCCAGCTGTGATGGCCGCTAACCTAGATAGGCTGTCAAAGACGACCGGAAAAATTCATGGGGGATAATGGCAATCAATGGCTCCTAGCCAGCATGGCCATGCTCTGCCCGCCCCCCGTCAGAGGCAGCAATGCTTCCGAATGCCAGTTGCTGGGAAACGCTGAAGGGGAGGGGACTCTGGTGCTAGGATCCTGCTTGTGGATTAAGGGGCAGCTGGCTGGCTGCTACAAAGACAGGAAGCTGGACTATTACGGGGCCCCTCTGAACTGATCCCGAAGGCTCTCCTTGCGTTCTTCTGCTACATTCCTTCTCGGCAGCAGAAAAAGGGCTGGGCTGGCAATGACCTACCTGGAAGGCGTCCACATTGCCCAGCCTGTACTGGACGTGGCTGTCCACCACCAGCTTGGTCAGGCGCAGCACCTCCCGGCAAAGGTGGAAAGCATTGCCAAAGCGGGACTTTTTCCTCTCCTGCAGACAAAGAGGGAGAGGTGTGCTGTGCAGAACCCCCCAACAGCAACTGCGCTGAAGAAGCTGCCCAAGGGTCCCGCAGCAGCTGCCAAGCCCCCTCCCCAAATCAGGCTAGGAGCAGGAGCTGGCTGACAGGGAAGGCCAGCTCCATCTTCCCATGACTCGACTGGCAGCGGCTACCCACAATCCCGTTCACGGATGAAGTGTGACCAGAATGGGACTCGGGAAGGGGCTGTGTTGTGGCCCCTCACTGACTGGAGAAGGTCGTCAGCCCCTGTTGGGGAAGAGAGCCGGCACCTTGGTGGTGAGGGTCTTGACGGGCTTCAGGTTGAAGTTGTAGTCCAGGTGGAGATAATTGAGGTTCTTGCGGTGAATCAAGAGGTTGAGCATGTTGTAGCCCTGGCGGCAGACCTGCAGCCCCACCTCCACCCAGTCCAGCTTGGTCGACTGGAAGAACTTGGTGGCCTTGAAGGAGCGGAAGAGGTACCTGGAGGGGAGAGAGGAGGGGCAGGCAGGCTGTGTGTCACATCAAGGTGCAGGAAGCTGCCTGGTCCACTAGGCCCAGTTCCCATCACCTCCTGACACCCTGGGGCTTGAACAAGGACCCCTATGCCTGCAAAGCAGACCCTCTGTCACTGAGCTACGGACTCCCCTCCAGGGAGGGCCACTCACCTCTTCTTCTGGGCCTTGGGGGGTCGGTGCTTGAGAGCATTCAGGACGTAGTACTTGAGCAGCTTCTGGTAAGAGACGCGGACTTTGACGGGCTGCCCGGCAGGGCAATGCTCTCGGTACCTGGGAGTCAAAGGCAAAAAGTTTTGGAACTCCCTGCCTACTGATATCAGGCTGGCACCTGCTAAAAACATTCCTATTTAAAGAAGCCTACCCAGATATTTAGAAGGATGTTCTCACTTTTCGAATGTCTATTGCTTTTAATTTTTCTTAATGATTATTTCATTGTTTACCTTTTCTGTAAATCACTTTGAGTGTGTTTTTAAAATCAAGCAGTGTATAAATCTTACAAAGTAAAATAAGATACAGTAACGTGTTTTACTTCTCCAGCGAGAGCTCCAGGAAGTTTACCACCACTAAGTTAGCACTTCAAGGATTTACAACGGAACAACTGAAAAAACACCCTCAGTTGTATCTCACCAAGTCCTGCTCAAAGGCATGTTGAATTTAAGGGACCCAAGTTAGTCATGTCCACTAAAAGAAACACAGGAAGCTGCATTATATTGAGTCAGACCCTTGGTCCACCTAGCTCAGTACTGTCTACACTGACTGGTAGCAGCTCCGCTGGATTTCAGGCAGGAGTCTCTCCCAGTTCCACCTACAAAATGCCCTTGGGAAATGTGTTTCTAAGAGTCCCCTTACCAGTTCTTGACGAGGGGGATGTCGAGGGCCCTGCGGGTCCTGCCAGAGCGCAGGTTGAAGGGCCGAGGGGCCCAGAGGAGGGCGATGCCATTGGCTGTGTTGTCGGTGTAGAGGGGTGTCTCCTTCAGGAAGGGCTCCACAAACTCCGGGAGCTCAAACTCCTCATCGTCATCAGGGAGCGGCTCCTGGCTCTGGAAGGAGAAACCGGAGCACACAAAAACCCTCCAGAAACTGCCAGCAAACATTTAGGGAGTTGTTTAAGTGAGCCTCCCTGCCTGCCTTCCTTTGTAAGTGCTGTGGGGAAGCTCAGGCCCTTCTGCCCTTCTGATGCCTCTTCCTTGCTGGACGGAGGATAGATGGGGGGACAAGTGTGTAGGAAATTTCCATTCTTTGCTCTACCCACTTTCAAGGCAGAAAGGCAGGGTGGCCTCACCCTCCCACTAATGAATAAATGTCCCCCTCCTCACTGGATCCATGAGCCCACCTTAACAGAGTGCCTGTGCGAAATGGGGTTGATGAGGGGGTCGAAGTAGAAAGCTGGCAGGTCTGGATCCTCCGTCTTGATGAAGACGACGTTCGGGGTGTGATACCTGCGTGGAACAGGTGACGTCAGGCAGAGCTGTGCCCTCCACCACTTCCTCCTTCCCTCCCGTCCCCACCCTGCAACTGGCCCCACCCACCCTCAAAATCTCACCAGGTGAGGTGGACGTGGTGGGGAAGGTTGTTGTACAGGTAGGGGAAGGCGATCTTGTACTCTGTCCGGATGGGCTGCCGGATGATGATCTTGTTGATGTCGTTGAACTCGTTCCAGTCCTCATCCCTGTTTGGACCAGAAGGGAGGCGGGTGGTCAGGTCCAGGGCTTTATGGGGCAGGGGAACAAGCCTGGCAGCCCGCTCCTTCCCTGCCGCAAGCTGGCCTTGGAGAGATCTCCCTGGAAACAGCAGCCTGCTACCTCTCCTTTGAGCCCACTCAAAGCCTGCTTTCACTGCCACACAGGTCAAGCGACTGTCCCCCAGTGGTTCTCAGCACCCCACCTCTGTGCCCCGTCAAAAGACACCTGAAACGGTCCAAGGGCAGTGAACCCAAGATCGGCTTCCTCCAAAAGCAGTCTTGGTCCTAAAACACCAAATCTCCCTCCCACCCCCAGGGAAAAAGGCTCCCACTTACTGCAGGTTAATGTCTCGGACCAGGGGCTCAAACTTGGGCCCCCCTGGGATGGCCATGTTGAGGGCCTTGGAGGTGAAAAAGGCCTTCAGGTCAAACAGGTAGAAGTAGTTGTCGTCCACAAGGTCCGTGAGGAGCTGGTTGGCCAGGCGGTAGAGGGTGGACATCATGGGGAGGGTGAACTGCCAGCGCTGGTAGGTGGAACCATTGACGTATCTGCAGGCCCAGAGCAGAAAGCCAACTTTCAAACCCATTCTCCTTCCTCTCCCCACAGCAGAAACCAGGCCTTGCACACAGAACCTGGCGTGGTATTTTTGCAGGTCAAACTGGCAGTGCTTAGCAACAGAGGCAAGGAACGCTTCAGTCACCAAAAGCAGGATATTCTCAGAGGTCCCAGCTGGAACTGATGGGGAGCCTACATCTGGGGAAGGCACAGATCTAGTCCTGAGTTCCACACAGCTTCCCAAAGGAGGGCTTTGAAGGTACCTACTGGGCCCAGCTGAAAGTCAACCCATGTGTACCTTCAGAGCTCTCCCTTCTCCAGCCGAAGACACAAAGGTACAGCCTTGGAGAAAGGGACTGTTGAGAGTGCAGGCTGTTCTCCCAAGCCAAAATAGCAAGTGCATCACCTCTCAGCCACCCTGACTGACACTTCCCAAAGCTCTCCAGCAGCACCTTTTTCAAGCCCTAGTGAAGCTTCCCCCCCCCCCCAGTAATTTCATTTTTAACAAACATGATGAAACAAAAAGCATAATTCAACAAACACAATCCTGGTACGTTTCTGCAGAAAAATCAAAGAAGGGATTAAAAAACGGATGTACCGTGCTATATTAGAAGCAATGAATTGGATGAATTGGAAGAGCTGCAAAAAGATTCCATTGAGCACATGGATTGATAATATGAACAGATTAGCTACATATGAGCGAATTGCATGATGACGCAAAATAAGAATGGATAAATATGAAGACTCTGGAACGAGTATTTAAGCGATAAGGCAGATAGTGGTGGGAAGTAGAAGGAGGAGAGAGAGGTGGGAAAATATTGTTTAAAAAGGTGTAGTCATAGGTATATCAGTGTATCCAAATCTGAATTGTCAAATTGTGTTATTACTGGTATTATGGTTTTTGTTGTATGTGTGTTTTGCGGTTGATGTTTGTATCAAAAAATTGATTAAATATTTTTTTTAAGAAAGGGATTAGGATCCAGAATCCAGGGTAGGGAGGAGAGTGGAGAGTTACCAGAAGGAGATAGTACATGATGACACATTCAGTCTTTAAGGTAGACTTTTAGGATCCAGGTTATTTGGAAAACTCACGCTGAGGGCTCAAAGTGTTTGCGAATAATGGAGGACCACAAAGAATTATGAGAATCGGGAGAGAGGTTCCTTGCTGCCATGATGCAAATTCCATAAATGGAAACTGATACAGAAATTAGCAACTTGCCTTTAAGCCCCCTAATTTGTCTTCTGCCTATTCTGCAGGTTTCTCAATCACTGCCAGTCGCCATGCCTTGTTTGGGGTAGCATAATTCGATGCCCATAAAGACCCCCTTCTGGTTGACTCCCTCTCTACCTGGTCCCACTCTCTCCATCCCTGCCTTCTGTACAGAGCCTGACATAGAGGATTTTCTGCTTTAGCCATGAGCCCAGGCAAGATGGTACCCACTTGCGGTTGTCCTTCAGAGGCTGGTGGTCGTAGAACCAGTCCAGGACTGGGGCGTCCTCCTCGGGATCCAGCTCCAGCTGGATGGCCTCCAGGGGCTCCACGTCCAGGATGTTGTCAGCGTAGTCAAGAGGTGGCTCCTCATCATCAAAGGGCGGGAAGCGCATGCGCTTGAAATGCCGCCGGTCCCTCTTCTCCCGCCTCATCATGATCCACATGGACCTGGAGCAGATCGTGAGGGTCAGGGGCTGAGATGCACATTGCAAGACCAAGCCCCTGGAGCCAGATGGGAGACCTTACTTACCCCCACTGGGCAATGTAGACTGGTTCGATCACCCACGGGATCTCGTTGACAAAGGAGATGGCCCCCGTGATGTGGTACAGGACAGGGACGTCGCGAATCTGCTCCCAGGGCATCGGCATGTTCTCCAGAAGCTTCAGGACTGCATGGGGCATGTATTTGAGGGCACTAAGAGGGAGGAAAAGCAAAGCTAAAACAGGCTCTAAAGGTTGGGCCAGTCCTTACAAATGTCATACAAACATCAGAAAAGGCCTGCCATGCTGGATCAGGCCAAAGGGGGCCTGTCTAGTCCAGCACCCTGTCCTCACAGTGGTCAACCAGACGCCCCAAAGGGAAGAAGACCACAAGCAGCCCAGAGTGGCTGAGGAAACCCAGCCAGATGGGCGGGATACAAATAATAAATTATTATTATTATTATTAAGCAGGAAGTGAGCACAAAATCTCCCTTCCTGCCATTTTCAGCAACTGGCAGTCAGAAGCTTTATTATCATCAGGGTTAGCTGACTTGCTGTTAGCAGCCAACACACAACCACAAAGCTCTGCAGGTACATTTTCCAGGAAAAAAATTGTAGTACTTTTAATTTTCTGTGGGTTGTTTCATGAATGGGTAACAGTGAATGGATGTCAATTGCATGTATTGCATCTGGCAACCTTGACGGTTTCAATGCCTTAAGCTTTGCTTGCAAAATATAAGACTTTGGGGAGGGGGAATTGGATCAAGTTAAGAGGGCCAGATCCAGGAGTGGCCAACCCTCTGCTGGCCACTTCTGACAGATGGATGGGGCTGCCCACCTGTCAATCAGCTGACTTCAGGTCACTGAAAGTTCAAGGCAGAGCTGTAAAGCACTTGCAGTGAACAGGCAGCCACTGAATAGGGTGAAATAAGTAAAGCTATCAATGGCTGCTAGTCCTAATGGCTAAATTAAATCTCCACATTCAGAGGCAGTCTGCCTCTTAGGACCAGTTGTTGAGAAGCCAAAGAAGGTCAGTGCCTCCACATGTGGGAAAACAGGTTGCTGGGCCTTCTGTCCAATTCAGTTCAGGGCTTCTTCGAAGTTCTTAACTTGGAGATCCTCCCAGTAAAAAGCATAAAGGATTCTGCCAAAAGCTCCCAGAATCAATTCAGCCTCCCACCCCTTCAAAGGCCTGGCTGTTCCCCAACATAAGCAACGCCAGAAACACCCCACACCCCCAAACTGCCCGAGGTCACCATCTCCCCTTCTCACCCCAAATAGACCCGCTTGTCATGCCGGAACTTCCTGTTGGTCATGTCCCCATGGTCCCGGATGATCTTCCGCACGTGCTCTGGCGGCATGTCCTCCTTCTGCGCATCCACAAAGCCAAACTTCCGCTTCTCGGCATAGCGCTTGGCCTGCAGCTGCTGCCACTTGCGAGCTGGAAGGGGAGCAGGCCAGGTCTCAGCATCAATCCTTGCCCTCTCCAGGGAGAGTTGGGGAAGGTGCTCTTACTGAAACCCTGGAGAGCTATTTGCAACGAATGCCTTTCCGTCCAAGAGGGCAACCCCCCCAGGGTCTAAGCGGAAGAAAGACAGGCCTCCCTCCCTCTCAAATAGGCACACAGATCCTGCCACAGCCATACCTTTTTCCTGCAGCTTTTCTTCAGACATGTAGTCAGGCAGTGGGGTCAAGGGAGCAGGCATTGGGGGGCAGGGCCCCCGGAAAGGGAACACGCCTGCCATGTTGAGGAGTTAGGGCTGCGAAGAGAAAGCAAATCAGGGAGAGAGAAGTGGGTGCTCCTCCTTCCAAGGGGTGTGAATTCCACTGCACTGCACTTCCCACGCTCCAACCTCCACTCCCCAAACACACCACCTCTGCGGAGAGACAGAAAAGCATTAAAAAATCCCAGAAATCCGTCATGAGGAAGAATATCCTACAAAGCTGTGGAATATGTTCTGCAGGAAGATTTACACTACAAGAAAATCAGTGTTTCCCATGTTTTACTTTTCATCTGAGGAGGCCTGGCAAAGCCTCAGGCTAAGAGGCCAAGGCAGTATCACACCCCTGGTCCGTCCATCTGATGAGGTTGATCAGCGGGAGCCATCCGGGTGCCCTCCAGAGGCTGCAGGACTACAGCTCCCTCACCAGTTCCTTTAAATATAAATATCAAAGCACATCCAAAACACGCCCACAAAAATGGCACATGCAAACAAATGAGGGCACATTTCAACATTTAGAAATGTGTGTGTGTATGTGAGTTGCGCCAAGGTCAGCCCTACTCAGAGGAGACCTCCTGAAAGACCCAAAGGGCGTGACTCACTGGGGGGGGGGTGTCCTCCTCCAAGTAAAGCTTAGTTGCATGCAGACTCTCGTGTGCTGGAGTGTGGGTGTCTTACAAATAGAATTACATCAGCCGTACAAATACGTATACATATAAAGGTAAAGGTAAAGGTACCCCTGCCCGTACGGGCCAGTCGTGTCCGACTCTAGGGTTGTGCGCCCATCTCACTTAAGAGGCCGGGGGCCAGCGCTGTCCGGAGACACTTCCGGGTCACGTGGCCAGCGTGACGAAGCTGCTCTGGCGAGCCAGAGCCACACACGGAAACGCCGTTTACCTTCCCGCTAGTAAGCGGTCCCTATTTATCTACTTGCACTTAGGGGTGCTTTCAAACTGCTAGGTGGGCAGGAGCTGGGACCGAAAGACGGGAGCTCACCCCGCCGCGGGGATTCGAACCGCCGACCATGCAATCAGCAAGCCCTAGGCGCTGAGGTTTTACCCACAGCGCCACCCGCGTCCCTACGTATACATATATATATACATATATGTGTGTGTGTGTGTGTGTGTGTGCGCGCGCGTGTGTGTGTGTAGGTACACAAAAGTGACGTGTGTATGTCTATACATTATATATATATATATACACACACACACACACACACACATATGCATACTTATACATACTGTACGTGTATACAAACATATATACACACACGTATGCATACACACACACGCTCCACGCATAAATTAGTCGTGCCGTATTTTGCACGCACATTTAAAACGTCCCTCAGGGCGCTTCTCCCGGGGAGGTGCGGCCCTTAATCCGGATTGGCGCATGTGGAGCCGTTAATCCGAATCGGCCACTCCGGTTTCCCCCAAGGCCCGCCTCTCTCTGCATACCTGTCCCCTCCGCGAGGGGGGCTGCCCGGCTCTTCCTCTCCGGGTCCCGCTTTCTCTCTCGCTGCCGCCGCTTCTCTCCCAGCGCCTCGGGAAACTCTAATGGCCGCCACCAACGCCACCCTCGGGACGCAGATCGCAGCCACTGCGCAGGCGCGGCGCCGCGGAACCGGATGTGGCGGAGCGCGGTGTGCGCAAACGGCCGCTGAAGCCAATCAACCGTCGGCAGCGGGAGACGGACGCGGAATGGGTCCAATCGGCGGCGCCGAGTGGAAATGTCTTCTCCGCCGTCGCTCCGGAAGGCACGAGCAGAACTTCCGGTTAGTGAGAGCGGGAGAGAGAAAGGCCGCGCGCGAGCCTGTCGGTTACGCGCCCCAGTTATTATTATTATTTCATTTACGTAGAAACCCCCCCTCTTCCCCCCCCCCGAAAATAGGTGAGGGGGGGCGGGGAGAACTAAATGCGCCAAGCAGGGCCGGGGGGGGGGGCGAATATAGGCGCCCCCAGGAAAGTCCTGAGAGGAATCTTCCCTCAGAGTCGCTCTCCTGACAAGAAACATTCGCGTTGCCTGGAGGTTCTCAATGGCTGCCGGCCTGTGTTTATGTAACATACACAGCCATTCAGAACCTTAATAGTAAGAATTCACCCGCGTAATAATAATAATATTAAGTTGAAATAGGCAGTAGCATTTTTATATATTTATATATATCAGCCATTATTAACCTTAACAGTAGTAATGACTCATCCCTTGACACGTTTAAAATTAAAAATTAGAAAAACAATAAAAAAGGTAAAGGGACCCCTGACCATTAGGTCCAGTCGTGGCCGACTCTGGGGTTGCGGCGCTCATCTCGCTTTATTGGCCGAGGGAGCCGGCGTACAGCTTCCGGGCACTTACTAACCTAAACAGTACAGTAATAATTATAACAGCAGTTCGAAAGCGCATCAAAGTGCAAGTAGATAAATAGGTACCGCTCCGGCGGGAAGGTAAACAGCGTTTCCGTGCGCTGCTCTGGTTCTCCAGAAGCGGCTTCGTCATGCTGGTCAAATGACCTGGAAGCTGTACGCCGGCTCCCTTGGCCAATAAAGCAAGATGAGCGCCGCAACCCCAGAGTCGGTCACGACTGGACCTAATGGTCAGGGGTCCCTTTACCTTCACTTTTAAAAAATACGGCAGCCACTATTAGCCTTACCAGTACTATAGTAATGATTCTCCCTCATAATAACAATTTCAATTTAAGATATTTCAAATGTATCTATGTATGGGGAGCCACTATGGCTTCTCTATCCTGTGAGCCCTGGGTGTCTCCTACAATTGCTGAGGCTGGTCTGCCTGAGGCTGCCACCCTGTTTCCCTGGGGCTACAGGAACGTGTATGTTGGTGGTGGCCTTCCAGGTGCTGCAGGGCCCCTCCTGCTTTCACCCCCCCCCGGTCTGGCTACTGGCCATACTTGAGGGGGAGGGGTGCCCATTTTTAGCCCATTTCCCCCTCCCCCAAGAATCCTAGGAACTGTAGTTCAAGGGTGCTGGGAATTGTAGCTGTGAGAGGTAAATGGTTTCCAGGGTTCTCGAAAGGGTCAAATAATGTGCTTTACATGTTTGGTGTGTAAGCGGCTGATGTATTAAGTATGTCCTCCTGCCTGTCCGAAATCTACTGCCCTTCAGTTTTACTCTAGCAGGAGAATAGGGAGCCTGTGGCCCTTCAGATGCAGCTGGACTCCAGTCCCTATAATCCCTAGCCATGGTTCTTACTGGGCGATGCTGATGGGATGTGGGAGTCCTGCACCGGTTCCCTAGTCCTGGTGTAGACACACTTACCTGGGGCTAAGCTCCATCGAAACCTGTTCAGGAGACGCACACAAGGTTGTTGTCTCCAGAGGAAAGGCCCCAACACTTCGTGCAGAGGACCAGCCTTACCTGCAGAAGGTGCCTTCTCTGTTCCGTTTCAATAATTGTTACAAATTTCTGGGGCAACATCATTATGCTCCACTTTTGGGGAACAGGCGGGCCTTTCTGAATCCTCCATCCCAGCCCAATGAAGGGTTCAGAAACACTCAAAAGCTTGCTCTTCCGTGACATTTCATGGGTTTCCCCACAGCCATTGCCGTGTTGGAAGGCCTCTGAATTCAGAAAGCTATCTTTCGGAGTGTGACTACTTCGTGGGGTCTGCCATCTTGTCCATCTGTAAACCTGATCAAACTCCTGAGGACAGTGGCATAGCCATCCTGTAAGGTCAGTGTTACAGGACGACCATGACACTGGCCTGAGCAGCAACACAGCTTTGGGTTCCCCCAGCCCCACCTTCGGGACCACTTGGAGCCTCCTTCCCCACTGGATGCCAAGGAACCTCCCTCCTGCCAGGTAAGACCAAGCACCAGCATTCACTTTATCCTTTTATTTCTGTTACTTTTGTGCAAACATATCCATACAAATTGTTAGAATAAGATTCTTGTAAGTGCTTTCTCCCTTATTGTCAACACCAGTGATGGCGAACTTTTTAGAGACCGAGTGCCCAAACCTCAACCCAAAACCCACTTATTTATCGCAAAGTGCCAACACGGCAATTTAACCTGAATACTGAGGTTTTAGTTTAGAAAAAACAACTCATACATTAACATCTTTTGTCTTAAAAAACCCCACAATAACAGTGCTTTCAATGATACAAACAACTTTTTTTCTTGAAAGGTAAAAGTTTGCATTTGACATGCTTTTGAACAATTAATGTGATTTTTGCTGTTGTACGCATGCTGATAATTTGTCTAACCTTGCTGAACTCAAGGCGGCTTACTCCCGAGTAGGAACAACAAACTGGCGGGAGGCCCTGGCGCATCAAAACCCGAGGCCTGGACAGACCGGCCGTTTTCCAGCACGAGCCCTCCTCTCCTCCTCCCCTCAGCGCGGCCCCGAGGGTGAAAATGGTGCCCTAGCAGCGCTGGGACCATGCTGGAAGCGTCCACGAGCCCCCTGCAGTGCTGGAGCACCAGTTTCACCCCCTAGCTATGGCACTGCTGGGACAATGGCGCACATGCCCACAGAGAGGGCCCTGAGTGCGCCCTCTGGCACGCATGCCATAGGTTCGCCACCACTGGTCTACACAATATTGAGGCCTCAGAGGAAGCCGTTTGGCTCTTAGCAGGGTTAAAAGATCCTGGCCCTCAGCATCCAGTACAACCAGGTGGTGCTGTCCCCTGACACAGGGATGCCTTGGGTTAATCTAGGTGGCCAGCAGGGGCAGAACGTGGCCATGGCAGCATCCCTGGCTTAGCCTGGAGAGAGGTGAGGAGAGTGGGATTTGCTTGCAACTCTTCAAAAGAGAGAATAGTAAGAGGACAATTGCCACCTGACACTCCCCCACGCCTGCATGCAGAGAATGCACCTACAGACTGTTAGTTACTGAGAGGCTCAGCTGAGCATGGCATAGAAGGGCAGATGACATACAGGCTCTTCAAGGAGAGAGAAAGAGAGGCCAGGGCAACCCTGCTTTCATGTGCAGGCAGAGAAGGGCCAGGAGGCAACAAGACAGAGGGGTGAGGGAGAAGGGAGGGATCCTGGCACCCTGCCACTTGCTCTGGCCTGGATCTCAGGTGTTGGTGTTCGGAAAGGGGTCTTGCCTTCTGGAGCTCTGATGCAATGAAACTCCCACCCTGCAAGGGGGGGGGGGCAGGCAGAGCACAGACAGTTGTGAGGGCCAAGTCATTTCAACCAGCTCCCTCCCTGCAGGGAGACCTTACATCCTTGGCTATTTCTCCCGCTAGCCCACATTCCTTGACTGCTGCCAAGACCCCTCCCCAGCTAACCAGAGGGCCCCCAAACACTGTCCCAAGAGACTCTCCAGGAGCAGCTTCCTCCTGCCATGTGGTTGCAGCTGTGGCTGTGCTGGCCTTTCCATGATCCAGCTGGAGGGGCAGTTGCAACCTGGAAAGCAGATGTTGAAGACCACCCTCTGGCTCTCCTCTCCTGTCCCGCTGACTTGCTCTCCCCCTTCCTGTGGCCTGTACAGCCAGCTGTTAGGGAGGGAGGAGCCAGGGGTGATCACTTCTCCTTCTCACGCCGGCTGGAGGTGAGGAAGTCGTTGCGGAGCAGGCGGTAGAAAAGGACGATGTTCATGGGAGTCATGACGGCCATGCCCACCGTGCTGAGGGTGTAGGTGTTGGGCGGTATGTTCTCCCGGTTGAGCACCAGCCAGCGGGTCATCCAAGCCAGGGTGGTGATGCGGAAGACCACGTAAGTGCCCAGGTTGAGCAGGCTGGTCAAGCGGTAGGAGGTGGTGTGGGCCAAGCCAGCCATCAACAGGATCGTCCGCAGGTGCAGGAAGATGGAGTTGATCTCCACCAGCAGGGCCACCATGGCAAAGCCCACAAAGCGGTGGACCAGGAAGGCGAAGCCGAAGCAGAGGATCACCTGGGAGAGAGGCAGGAAGGGAGCAACGGCCGTTAGGAAGCCAGCACCATCTCTGAAGGGTCTCTGGCTGAGGAAAAGGTCTCTCCCACTCCAGCTGTTAACTGGAGAGACTGCCATTGGAGAGTGCATCCTCCATGCAAAGCAGACAGTCTACGCCCTTTCCTTCACACTCTCTGTCCACCTAGCCCAGGATTGCCTGCTCAGACTGGCAGCGGGTCACCAGACTCTCAGGCAGAGAGCCTCTTCGCCAGCTTCCTGACCATTGTAAACTGGAGAGGCTGCCATTGGGGATTGAACCTGGGGCCTTCTGCATGTAAGACAGGTGTCCACGCAGTTATGCCCCTTCCTCTCCAGCTGCAGCAACTGAAGATGGCCAGCCTGGAGAGCCTGAGGGCAGATCAGCCCCGGCCAATTTCATGTCACATCGTTTTCCTACAACGAAGACTTTGGGGAGCAGCTTCGAGGTTGAGGCTGAATCCACTGGGTGAGGAAGGAAGGCATGGCACTTCTGGCTGGGGGAGAGGGTGAGTGCCTGTGACTGGGTCAATGCCAGTCAAGGGTGCTGCGGTGGATTTATTTAATTTACAGGATTTGTATCAGGCAAAAGGGCACCCACAGCAGCTTACCTACAGTCAATTAAAGTAAGACAGTCTCTGCCCATAGGCTTCCAATCTGAAAAGTACGACACATGAGGCCAAAGGGGCAGGGAGTGGGAAGAGCAAAGCCAGGCACCAACTAAAACAGTTTGAATCTTCAGGTTTTTTATAAGGAGGTTTTAACAGCTGCAAGCAAAGCAAAGCAAAAACATGGCTTTCCCCTTGCATGGAGATGTGGCAGTGGTGCCTACATCACCTGTTGAATTTCTACCTGTCTTGCAGCTGTTAAAAGCAGTGGGGCCTTGTCCAATAAAATTCTAGTGGCCAGCAAGAGGAGAAGCAGCCAGACAGCTCAGCACCTGAGGGAGGCAGGGAGAGGGAGGAGGATCTTGGGCTCACACAGCAGACAGACTCCTCCTCCTCTGTAAACCTCAGTGGAAGGGGGAGCTGCCAAGGTCCCCCTCTCTTAATGGGGGGGGGGGTTAGGAGATCCATTCTTTGTGTGGGGGAGGGGTCTTCTAGCTCTTCCCAGCAATGCTGTCCTCAGCACAGGCCCTAATGGGATTAGCTGCCCCCTGGGGATTAAGCTTTGTCTCTGCCTGAATTAGATGTATTATTTAAATGGCCTTTTGACCCATCTGGCAGCAGCTTCTAATGGGCTGGAAAGCCACCAGAAGGAGGGAAGCCCAGTGAGGAGAGGTGCCTGCCTGGAGGGTGTGCACACTGCCCCCCAACATACTCCAGACAGGCAGCTTAATCAGCGTGGGTCGAAAGGTTGTCTGCATGTGCAGAGACACTCCTGCCTTCACCACCACTTTACCGGCTGTGAGGCTGAACTGCCTTGGGACTGAAAACGGGGGCAAAGCCTTACGAAGGCTCCTTTCCTTGCCTTCTCTACCCCCTGCCCCCCCATCTGCTCCTAGATTACTTACCATGCGCTCATCCCTCCCCCCACTTCAAACTTCGCCCACTTGCAAAGGGACCGGGAGGAGCAGGAAGCACGTTTTCCTAGTAAGAGGGTCTGAATGGGGAATGAGACCCCCCAGCACACGCAGTCAAGCCCTGCACGTATCAGCTTGCCTGACCCCGCAGCCCCTGGCCCTTGTCGAGTGGCCTGAGCCAAGGGCTGCGCCAAGAAGCTGAGCTGCCAGAGACCATTGTTGGAGAGCCGCCAAGCATGGCACGCCCTGCCCTGCCCAGCTCCAAGGAGGCACAGGTCAGCTTCTCTTTATGTAAGCTGCACAGCCATCATTATAAAACACGCTCAGGGACGGGGCGGTTTCTGACAATCCTCGCCTAGCATCAGAGCCAAAGTGCCTGCTGGTTCAGGATGCCTGCTAGCAGCACTCAAGCACAAGAGCAACTCGCCCTTCCTGTGGTTTCCAGCAACTGGCATTCAGGAATGCTCTGAATGTGGAAGGCAGAGCACAGCCATCGACAGCCCTCTCCCATTCCATGAATTTCTCTAATCTTCTTTTAAAGCCATCCAAGTTGGCCATCCCTGCCTGCTGTAGGAGTGAGTGTGGTTCGTGAGGAAGGCTTTTCTTTATCCTTTCGGAATCTTTCAACATTCAGCTTCACGGGATGGCCAGGAGTTCTGGTGTTATGAGACGGAGAAGGGAGGAAACTTCTCTTATCTTCTTTTCTACAGGCCATGCATGATTTTATAAACTTCTGCCATCTGGGGATTTGCCTGCCTGAAATCCCGGAGAGCCCTATCCCTGAATTCATTTGAGGCACCTTCGTTTCTCCTAGCCAGTCAGCTGATGCCTGGGAAGTGTGGTGCAGGGGTGAGAGAGTTGCACTGGGACCCAGGAGAGACCACTGGGTGTGATCTCTGCCAGCCTCACAGGGTTGCTGTGCAGATAAAGCGAGGAGGAAGAATCCCTTCCCACTGCATGTGGGGGAGAGGTGCTCCCAGAACTCACCACAGAGTGATGGAAGAGCAGTTCCCAGCACTGCTGGATCTTCTGGTGATACATCATGTCGAAGAAGTCCTGCACGAAATAGCCTGAGGGAGGAACAGAAAAGAAAGCGTTAGCAGCCAGGCCCCTTCACACACACACCAGACCAAAGAGGAGGGGTGTGCGCAGAGCTTGGCCTCATGCTCCTCCGAGGACTGGTGTGTGTTAAACTTTCCACAGATTAAATTATGAAGATGCTGAAGAGGCTGGAAAAAAGTCTCCAAATTCCTGGCTCCAGACTCCTTCCACCCTACCCCACCTCTGACTGCTTAGTTTGCAGCGGTCAGATTCAGCCCATGCTAAGAACATGCATACAGGGAGGGGAAGATGGCCCTGCCTGTCTCTCCAGCTCCCCAGGCAAGCAGATGCCTGGGCGTTTCCCCCTCTAACCCGATAGATAAAGATCCCCCCTCCTAGTTCTAACGTCTCCATTCAGGGCCAGAGGCAGGGAACGGGGCTGGCAAGGGCTGTTTGCCCACGTTTCCCTGACAATGCCGTTTCCTCAAAAGCTCCCGGCCTTGCCCTTTGCCCCCCTTGTAAAAAAAACAACAACAGGGCCTCTTCGGGACAAGCCTAGAGAAGGCCTCTCGCTTCCCCTTCTCCTCTCCAAGGTGACAGCCTCCAAGGTGAATGTCAAGATGTCTTAACATTCATCAGCCCCGCCACACTGGCAAACGCCGCCCTGATGAGCAGGGTCAACTGGCAGTTGCACCGTGCCTCCTGAATACTGACTCAGCACCTGCACAGGTTCAGAGGCACTCTTGCCTGTATTCTGTGACTGAGTCCTGGGATTTAAGCTCATGATCCAGGTTGAAGCCATAGCTGCCCCAGCCCTCTCACAGCTCAAGGACAAACCCCACCAGCGGAGCCTGCAGGATCACTCACACAAGGGATCCACTCTGATAGATTGGACTTGCCTGCTCTTACGGCCTTTAGTTATAATTTACGAAAACGGAGTCTCTGGTTGTGGCATAATTTTAACTGCCGGCTGCTGTGCTTATATGTTGCTTTAAAGGTGATCTTCCTAAGCTGCTTTGGGCATGTTTTAAGACAGAATCCCATGCATCAAATAAATGATCTATGGAAACACAGGATTCTCCACCCACTTCTGCCAAATGCTAAGAAGATGAAACCCCTCCAGGCCCCCAAATTGTTCACTGGGACATCCTCCTCTCCGTCGACATGGGCACGAGTGCCAAGAGCCCAGTCCTGAGTGCCACCAGAGGGATCAAGGCAGGTGAAGACACACAGCCAAAAAATAAAATGAGTTTTTTTGCCAATAGGGAAAGGCAGCAGTCTCAGCAAGGCTGGCAACCGCAAGGCATTTCCATGTCCCTTTGGCTAGGACTCTGGGACTTGGAATAACAACCACCATCACCCCCGCCAGCTATTTTAAAAGTCACATGAGAAGTGTTCCTGTTCCTCCTCGTGGCATCCCCTGCCTCAAGAGTATCTGGCAAAAAAATCTCATAGTGCTGGGTGGGGCATCTCCACTTCCAGGAATCTCATTCCCCCAGGCGGGTGCCCTGCTCTCTCCTGATCCGGAAGAATGTCTGTTGGAGCAAAAGACCGGAGTGTGGGGAGAGAAAGAGGCCATGTGGCCCAGCTCTGGAAGACCTCCCCCCCCAAGGGCCACTCATATCTCTCCCAGGCCCCATCCTCAGGGACCTGCGGTCAGGTGTGGTGCTGGAGCCTGACTTGAAGAGGAGGAGTGAGAAGTCACTCACTGGTTATGCGCTCAAGAGTGTTGCACGGAACCTCCAGGGTCAGAGGCAGTCTACCACTGAACCGCTGGGGAGAAACAGCAGGCGAGGCTTGCCACCTCTGTGCCTTGCTTTGCAGGCTTCCGTTGTGGGAAGTAAACCAAAGCAACTGTCCCAGTGACTTTCCCCGTTTCCCTGCTATCTAGAGGAAGCTTACCATGCTATATCCTGTCAGTGGTGGGGAGACATAGCCAGACATAGCCCTGAAACGGATCTGCTGCATGGGCTGAGGCTGGGGAGTGGCCCAAGGGGGGCTTTGCACGCGCTTCAATGACTCTCTGTCTCTTGGGGGTGGGCAGCGAGGCTGAACTCTGCGGAGAGGAATTTGCTGTGGCGGCAGCAGCGAGGGATGAGAATGGGCTCGTTTGTTTGCCCCCAGGTCACGTGCCTGCCAGAGGGAAGTGGCGAGAGGCGCACCCAGGAGATAGCCTGGCACCAGCCGCTTCCCGCCCCGTGGGTCAGCTGCTGAGGCTGCAGCCCCAGGGGACAAAGGCAGGCAAGCAGAGCAGCCATTGGAAGGGAAGGCTCTGGGGGCACCGAGGCAATCTTTCCCACACACGTCCTTCTGTCGCTTCCTTGGGTCCAGAGCGCTGTGTTCAGCTTCCAGGGCCCATTTTCAATCCCACTTCAGCTCTGGGACCGGGGAATCGTGGGCAAAGTGCCTCTGGGTGCGCACAGAGTGCGGCTTCACACCCTCCCTCCCGCCCGTCTTTTATGGTCAGCGCCTCGGAGGAGCGGAGGTCGGCTACAGGCGGGGACCCCTCCTCCTGCGTTTGCTCCTTCTGGCGGCCACTCACCCACGGAGATCCCGAGCAGGTGGTGGGCGGCGGGCAAGTGGGTGTCGATGAGGTCCTCCGCCATCTGCGGGTGGAAGTAGAAGCTGGAAAAGGAGAGAGAGAGCCGTGAGACCCCTGAGCGCGCGCTGTCCGCTTCCCCCCCCCCAACTCCGCCCAGTCTCTCTCGGCCCCCCGACTCACCCGAGCAGAGCCCACGAGCCGCTAAGCAGACTGTGCGCCAGCGAGGTCCAAATGTTCCGCCACTTCCAGCGGTTGCGCTGCGCCGAGGGCGGCGGCGGCACGAGGCGCTCCAGGCCGGCGTTGAGCAGCCGGAAGGCGACCACTGACCCCCCCAGGACCAGCAGATCCATCGAGGGGCTGCCCGCGGGCCGCGAGCCCCGCCGATCTCGCCCGGCCGCGCCCCAGAGAACTGCCCCCGACGGCGGCGCCTCCAGCTCCCTTTGCGCCCGGGCGCAGCAGCAGGAGCAGGAGCCGCCGGACGAAGCGGGCCCCCGGGCGCGCCTCCCATTGGCTCCTCGGCCAGCCCGTCTCCATGGCGACGGGCACGCCCCGACGGGACGGGAGGGGGCGCTGCGGGCGGGATCAGCGGCGGCAGAAGTGACGCGGCCGGAGCGCCTTGGTCCTGTAGGGTCCGGTTCCCGGCAGAGAGCAACGGGAGGGCTCGCCGCCCACAAGAAGCAAAGCGCAGCTGGGCAGCGGCAGGACTACACGGGGATCCCTTTCCAGCGGGGAAACGGGGGCAGGGAGGCGCGCCCTGGAGCAGCAGCGCCAGCCGCGTTGGATGCCGTGGTGGGGTACTCCGACGTCCCCTTCCTCGCCAGCAAGGACCCAACCGGTCAGGAATGGGCAGGGTCAGCGAGGCGCTCCTCCGGCGCGCGCACAGAGCGCCACCGCTAGGGGGGCTCCGGAAAAGTGGACCCGGGGAGGGGAGGGGTCTGCCCACCTAGTCATTTTGAAAATGCTTAACAACCTACCAACATAATAATATTCATCTCTAATTTGTAGATATGGCTCGTTCTCTCCATCTAAAAGTGTTGTTTAGTCGTTTGGTCGTGTCCGCCTCTTTGTGACCCCCTGGACCAGAGCACGCCAGGCACTCCTGTCTTCCACTGCCTCCCGCAGTTTGGTCAAACTCATGTTCGTAGCTTCGAGAACATTGTCCAACCATCTTGTCCTCTGTCGTCCCCTTCTCCTTGTGCCCTCCATCTTTCCCAACATCAGGGTCTTTTCCAGGGAGTCTTCTCTTCTCATGAGGTGGCCAAAGTCTTGGAGCCTCAGCTTCAGGATCTGTCCTTCCAGTGAGCACTCAGGACTGATTTCCTTCAGAATGGATCGGTTTGATCTTCTTGCAGTCCATGGGACTCTCCAGAGTCTCCTCCAGCACCAGAATTCAAAAGCATCAATTCTTCGGCGATCAGCCTTCTTTATGGTACAGCTCTCACTTCCATACATCAATACTGAGAAAACCATAGCTTTAACTATACGGACCTTTGTTGGCAAGGTGATGTCTCTGCTTTTTAAGATGCTGTCTAGGTTTGTCATTGCTTTCCTCCCAAAAAGCAGGTGTCTTTTAATTTCGTGACTGCTGTCACCATCTGCAGTGATCATGGAGCCCAAGAAAGTAAAATCTCTCACTCGCATCTAAGAGTAGATACCTTGAAATTAACGGACCTCAGGAGATAATGCCCATTCATTACTTTGACATTGGGTACAGCCTGTAACAGATTGAGAAAAATCTGTGTTGTTTTGACTGAGCAAAGGCGCATGTAAATTCCCTCAGGCACCAAACTGCGTGGGAAGCGTTGCTAAAGCGGACACCATGCCAGCCTGTGCCAATCTGGTGCCAATCCCCCACATGCTTTGGACCACAACTCCCAGCCAGTGCAAAACGCTCTGTTTGGGGGCAAAAGGGAGGGGAAAACAGGCAAATTTGTCTGCCCTCTCCCAGACTTAGACAATGTTGGTGGCAGAAGAAAAGGTGAAAAAGAAGAAATAAAATCAGCACAAAGCTTGGGGTGAGGGAGCCCAGTGCTCTTAAGAGGATTCAGACCTCTCTCCAGTCATCAAATAGTGGGGAAGCCACCAGCCTGTGTGTGCATATGAGAAAGTGGGAGGGCACACTTTGAGTATGCGCTCTTCCCCACAGGCTTGGCCAAGGGTCAGAGGGCCAGAGCTTAGTGACAGAGCACCTGCTTTGCATGCAGAAGTTCCCTCTCAGAGAGCATCTCCAGGAAGGGCTGGGGAAGGAATCCCTGTCTGAGGCCCTGGAGAGCCACTGCTGCCTGTGAGTGTGTAGACAGTACAGAGCTAGATGAGTCAATGTTCTGAGGTAGAAAGCATCTTCCTACGTTCCTAAGGCTAACAGCCCTCCAGAGAATGCCTGCCTAATCTTTGTCCACTGACACAGCAAACTCATTCTGTAGTCTTGGGTGCCATCCTTTGCTATTGCTTTGCCCCATGGCCATGCTTTCCCTTGGGTTCCCCCCTCCCCATCGCTTACTCTGCAACTTGTAGGGGAGGCCGTGCCAGAAATTTTCTGCCAATGTTTATTAAGCTATGCCTTTCTTTCTAAATTGACACCTAACCTCTGGCAACGCTAATTTTATGCACACTCTCGTGCTTCTCCAAGCGATACCAGAGCCAGTCAAGTCACTCTCGGGTCCCTGTTGCAACATCAGACTTGCAGACTTTGCTCTGCACTCTTTCCGAGTCCTAATAAAGGACTCAGTCAATAAAGGACTCGTCATTCATTAGAGAACCAACCTGTTGCATCTTTGCTCCTCTGCCCAGGACTTGCCTGTCCCTTTTTCCTGCTGACTCAGAGGCTGTTCTCACCAGAGAGCAGGATCTTGCCCCTCTCCCTATCTGCCTGCTGGGTCCCCTCCGCATCCTCCATCAGGCAGGCCCGTCCACCTTCTTCACATCTGCTGGTCTATACAAATGAAAGTTTTGCTGGTTGTTTCATAAAATTTATCTGCCACTCGATTATAAAAAAAAAAAACACCTCAAAGCTGGTTTACAGAAGAGATAAAACAATGAAATTATTACTAAGAAAATATAGCAGCAATAAGTTAAGAAATTTGAAAAGCTAAAGTAACAAGGGATTAAAAACGGATCAAAACTCACATCAACTTTCCAAACATCTGGGTAGGCTTGTCGAAGCAAAAACATTTCTAGCAGGTGCCGAAAAGAGTGCAGCGAAGGCACCTGCCCGGTTTCAATAGGCAGGGAGTTCCAAAGCTTGTAGGGGCAGCGGAGAGATGGTTTGCAGTTAGGCCCCAACTGCCTGGGCTCGAGTATTACTGTTTGCCTCCCCCAACTTGGAGAGGAAGAAGATTGAGACTGCAAGTCCAAGGAGAAGTGTCCTTGGCTGGGCTGGCTTTGGGAAGGGTCCTTGTAGCTCAGGGGCAGAGCACCTGCTTGGCATGCAGAAGGCCTGGGCTCAGTCCCCAGTGTCATCTCCTGGGAGGGCTAGGAATGGCTCTCTTTCTGTCAGCGTAGACAGTCCTGAAATGGATGGAGCAACTCCTGCCTCATTGCATGTGACGTAGGAGTTGCCAAGCCTCTGCCACACCCAGGCCCAGCTGCTCATTACCCCATGGGCAGTCTGCACACTCCCTTTCTGACACCTTGATTAAGGAGCTCCAGAAGCTCCTCTCCAGGTCTCAGCCCTCCGGAGCAACAGGGGTGCCCCTGGGGGCTCCTGTTTCCAGCAGAGCAACAGCCGTGGAGGAGCTGTGCATTGGAGGCAGGAGCTGAGAGGAGGAACTGGTTGAAGCAGGCGGCTGCCTCTCTTCACACCCACCTTCTCTCCCAGGAGAAGCCAGGAGGGAAGGAGCCACAGGCGGATCAGCTGAGCTCCAGGGAAACCGAATCCAAGGCCGTGAGTACTTGCTTTTCCTCGCTGGCACTACCACAGGCCACCTCCCTGGCAGCACAGGCTGAAGGAGGTACAAGGGATGGGGCTTCCCTCCAAGTTTGAAGGGTGGCCAGCATCTGATTCCCCCCCCCCCCGGGACAGAGAACCCATCTTGCCTTTGGGAGGCTGCTGCTTCCTCCCTGGCCTTGCCTGCTGGGCTCTCCGCAGCCAGCCTGGGCTCATAGCTAGGGGCGAGGAGGATGCTATGCCATGCTTATTTCATGAAAAGTATGCTCCTTGCTTGTAAGAAGAAGCCAACCTCAAAGCGGATTTATGGGAGAGGGCTGTGAGGTCACATCATATTCTGTTTGTTAACTGTTCTGAGGTTTGTTTGTTTTTTACAAAGTCGTGTATACATTTTATAAAATTAAATGGTTCTGCCCCTGAGAACAAAGGCCCTTAGCTGAGAAGGTGCTGGGAGGCTCCTCTGCCCTCTCTGTCTCTCCCATGCCATAGCTGCCTGTCTCTTGCACCTGACTCTGATTGGTAGAGCTTGGGGGTCCTAGTCAGAGGGCACAAAGTAGGTCCCACAAGAGTGAGGTTCTGCCCAGCCCTCATCTCAGCTTGGCCTGCCTCCCTCTGCCAGGCAGCCTGCCTCTCTGTCTCTGGTCCCAGGCAAAGGAGGACTGGGCCTGCCTCGCCATCACCAGCTGCTGAGTCATTTCTCAGCAGGAGACACTTCCAGGGGCTGGCCTGGGGTCTTCTGCATGCAGAACAGTGAGCTCTGCCACGGAGCTGAGCCCCCCCCCTCAACTCAGGGCTGTCAGCTGGGTGTTATCAGAAACTGCTGAGGGCTGAGCCACCACATGGGGCTTGGCAGCTGAAAGGATAGTGTGTTCTAATAAAGAAGAGAGTGCCTCTGAGAGTGTGCGGAGTGCTTTCTCTGCATTGCCAGCCGATTACTAGCAAGGAATTAGGTGTTGATTCGCCCTGGGCTCTCTTCTTTTACAAACGCAACATAAGGGAATCTGGTGTCATCATTGTCAGAGATAATGTTTCACGTAATGTCTTTGATGTCAGAAAAAAGCAAGCTTCGCTCCCTTTCCTTCTGACTGAGTCCTGCCTTGTGGAACTCACTCCCTGGTCTGCCTGGAGTGTGCAGCTGGGCAATGTTAATCCAGACTTAATCCAGACTGGGGTGTGGCCCAGGTGGATTCGGGTGCTTCCAGCCACTCATCTCGCTGCTCATTCTGCTGAGAGAGGTCCCAGGGTGGGGGGCAGACAAGAGAGGCTGCTCAGGGAGGGAGGGAGGGTCTGCCCTTGTGTTCTCTGCCTGAGCTTGTTTCTTCTGGGCCTCCTGCAGGAGCCATGGAAGGGGGAGACACGGTCGTCACACAGCAGGTCTGCCAGGTGGACGACATGCATGACGGAGAGTGAGTATAGATGGCAGGGAAGCGGTAAAAGCATTGCTGCGTTTGTTTTGGCTGTAAGAACAGAAGCAGTGCCACCATGGAAGACCACCAAGCAAGACACGGAGGGAACAGCCCTTTCCTGCCGCTTCTCCCCAGCTGCTGAGGGATAGACTGCCTCTGTCCCTGGAGGTTCCACATGGAGCTCCTGAGGCTAATAGCCAATGATTGACTTCTCCTTCCTGCATGGATCTGTCTAGTCTTTGAAAGCTGTGGGCTGATCCAGATATATATAGATACAGATATAGATACACACACAGGAAAGCGTTCTCTCTCTGTCTCTGTCTCTCTCTCTCACTGTCTCTCTCTCCCCCTCTCCCGAAGGAAGACTTCCTTCCTTCCTTCCTTCCTTCCTTCCTTCCTTCCTTCCTTCCTTCCTTCCTTCCTTCCTTCCTTCCCCGCTCCCCCCACCCAGCCCTCCTGCTACCAACTTCTGCCTCCTCTTCCTCCTGTTTCTGCTTGGCTACCCAGCCCCTCCCAGTTCTGCCCTTTTATAGTCCTGCAGACTGTCTGGATTGGGGGGGGGGGGGGGAAGGACACATTTTTAAGGCTGCCAAGTTCCCCTCCTCCCTCCCCACTTTTACAATATATGTATCCTGGCCTTGTGCATGGGCTGCTTTCTTTTCCATTACGGTTTCTTAAGCCATCGGGCTGCCCAGAACAGGAGCTGAGCCAGGCGGCATGTTATGAGCCTGCATGTTATGCAAAGGCCTTTGCATAATTCCTGCTCGGGTCTTATACAAGCTTCCCCACCCATCTGCACATGTCTCCAAGGCCTTGCAGAGTTGTCTGGCAGCTCAGGTTCAGCAAAGGCTTCTTTTCCTGCTTTCACATTGTTACCGGAAAAATCCGAGGGCTCCCTTGGACAAAAAGTAAAGACACCAACCAGAGTAAATTGAAGCAAATCAGCAGCCTGTAGGCTTGGTCTTTATTGAAGAAAGACTGTCGCGACAGGGTGCTCCCCTCACTTGCAGGTGAGAGGAAAGACCCAGAAAAATAGTGTGCAAGGTCTTATAAAAACTTTTGAAAATTTCCCTCCTCTAGGTCAAGCCCACCCCCAGAAACATCATGCATACATTACAGAAAGGAGGGGTTGAGGGAGGAGTTGGTGGTAACCTGAGTATCTTGTCACCTGGCTGGTTCCTCCTTTCCCCCCTACCCCTTGAGTCACTTCCAGGAGACAAAGGGGAGTTTGCAGTTTCCTGCCCCCTGAGGGAAGATCTGATCGTCTTTTGTTTCAGTCCATGCTGAATCCACTCCCATATGCAAGTTCTTTGTGATCTTGATTGTCTTCTGTCTGGGATCATCAGGGTCGGCACAGCCACTGGGCAGGGCTCCTGCAGATGTGCTGAGACGGTGAAGGGATTATGGCTGACCAGGACTAAGCCACCCCCCTTTGTTAGTTCTTGTCATATGGAGTAAAATAAAAATGGAACAGTGCAAATCCGATGTATGGTTGATTTTCTATGAATTTATAACAGAAATGTGGCGTATGTAGTGTGTGAGTGTGTGTGTGTGTGAAGTTTGTACAAACAGAATGATTGGGGTGAGGGGGGTTCCTGCTACAACATTAGCTCGTTTCACAGTGAGCTAGACATGTTGTCATTTGCAAACGGTGCAGAATCATCCACCTTGCAGACCTGGTGCATTTGGACCTCTGAGTCAACAAAGAGATTGGAGCATCTGTCTTGGTCCTCTGGCCTTCGCTGTTGTGGAGGCAGGAGATTGGACAAGGGGGGGGGGGCAACTGGCAGCAGGACAATCCCTGCCTGCCTGCAGGACTCCTTTGGACCCTAAGCCCTTGAGTCCCTGGCTCCCTTGGATGTGTGGGGTGGGGGAGTCCAGTTCCTAGGAAACTCCTCTGGAGAGCATCACCGAACCCTCCCAAAAATAGGCTTCTGGAGGGAGAAGGAGCCTCTGCTTCTCAAGGGCCACCTGTCTCCCTTCCACTTGCAGGATGCGAGAGGTGGAGGTGGCTGGGCACCCGGTGTTGCTCGTGAGGGACCACCTGCAGTTCAGCGCTCTGGGGAGCAGGTGCACCCATGCCGGAGCCCCCCTCAGCAAAGGTAAGGGAGTGCCTCTCTCCCATCTCTCTTCCTCCCTGCCTGTTCCTCTCTCTCCTGCTCAGCTGGTCTCTCCTTCTGAATTCCAGGCTACTTGGGTCAGGGACGGATCCGCTGCCCCTGGCACGGGGCTTGCTTCAGCCTCAAGACGGGGGACATTGAGGAATACCCCACCCTGGACTGCCTCACATCCTTCAAGGTGCGCTCTGATTCTGACTGCCCCATCTGCTGGGGCTTCCTTGCACAGAGAGCCAAGGGGCCTTTTTCGTCCTGAGAGGGAGGGGGAGGCCTCCGCTGTGGCCCTGCTGCGCAGCTTCCCTGCCTGGGTGGAAGGGGCTGCTAAGAGTGCCTGTGCTTCACTGCATGCCCAATTGAGGCCCAGGATCTTGGAAGGACAGCCTCCCCCCCCCCCCCGGCCTTGCACCTTATCTTGTTGCCCCTTCGGACGGATGGCGGGGCCTTTTCGCCTGTGGCACCTGAGCTTGTGGTGCTCCCTTTCGAGAGCGGCTGGCTTGCCTTCTTCTCTCAAGGCCCTTAGGCAGGCTGTGGAAGGGATGACTTCTTCAGGCCCGTTCAACCCCAGGAGAGGTTTGGATTCCTTGCCAGAAATCCCAGAGAGCCATTGCTGCAGGTCAGAGTAGAGGATACTAAGCTCAATAGACCAAGGCTCTGACTCAGTTGTGCCATGTGAATTATTACGGCTATAAGCTGCCTTTGGTGGCCACAACCAAAGTCAGCCTCAACTGAGTCAGCTGTGAAGGCCCCAAAATGAGCATATTAATCAGTGTGTGTTTTAATGCCTGTGGCAGCCGGAATCCTGGCCTTTGGTCAGCCTCAGTAGAGGGAGGCCAGTCCACAAATGCTGCAGTGGGAAAGAGGATGGCTCCACGTGGCCCCACTTACTTCCCTTGGGGGTGAGAAGTCCCACAAACGCAGGACTCCCCTGGGCTTTGATTTCCTCTGGAAGGAAAAGTCACAGGAGACTTACGAGCATTTTGTAGCAATTGCATTCACTTACCAGTATACAGGCTGAGCGCAGGTGGAGTCGGCAGGCACAGCTTCACACACCCAAAAAGCACTGCTCCCCATCAGATCCCCGGAGACCCAGAAACCTCGTCTCTCTCTGGGTCTCCCTTGAAAAGTTCCTGCTCTCCTCCTGGCTTCCTGCCCCAGAGACACCCCACGCCCTCAGTTACCTCCTATTTTCCTCGGTGCAGGGTGGGGGGAGTTAGAGAGCCACCAAAAGATGTCTGTGCCCACTTCCTACAGAGCATCAAGGGGTATTTGCAGCCCCATTAACCCTCTGCTGTCCAAGCTCCAGTCAGTATCCTTTGGGTCTCCGCAGGTGACTGTGGACGGTGGGCATGTGTACGTCACGGCCAAGATTAAGGTAAGGAACTCTGACTCCCCTCCCCTTCTCAAGGCTGGATGTCAGGGGGGCCATGGTGTTGGCTACCTGTCCTTCCTCCTGCCCAACCACAGCCCAGGCTCACACCCTTCTTCTCCCCTCCTGCCCCCCACTTTCTGGCAGGACCTGGAGAGCAGCCACAGGGTGAAGCCCATGAGCAAACGGAACCCGCTCAACAGCCAGACGGCGCTGCTCCTGGGGGCAGGTGAGTCCAGGAGGGCCAAGGCTGGGGGGGGGCATCACCCAGAGTGCCAAAGAGTCATCACTGCTCACCTGGCTGCCCTCTCCTTCCTAGGCCCCGCAGCCCTGACCTGCGCTGAGATCCTTCGCCAGGAGGGCTTTACTGGCAGAATTGTCATGGTGACCCGGGAGAACCACCTGCCCTACGACAAGACGAAGCTGAGCAAGGTCTCTGGGGGGCCTGGGGCCTGAGCAGGGGGGCTCATAATACCTGAAAACGCCGAGGGTGGGAAGTCTCTTTGCCCCTCATTCATTACACCAGGGATCACCCAAGGTCTTCAGGGGGCCCAGACTTTCAGCTTTTGTTTTTTACAATGAGGATGTCTCTAGCTTCCGCAGAAGGAAAGTTACGGGGCAAGAGGTGGAGGCACTTTGGAAGTGATTTCTGAGAGCTGAGAGGGTGGTGTGGCTGCCTTGCCCATTTTGCCTGGCACAGAGGATCAGTATGGTGGGATCTGCCCACCCAGGACCAACAGGAAGCACTGGCCTTCTCTGGGCAGGCATAAGGTTGCCCGGGTGCAGGGTAGGCATGACAGTCGTTTAACGGTGTACGATGCCACATTCTGCATGGCAGCCGTTTTGTGGCTGGTGCCCAAGGCACTACCTGTGCCCACTTGACCAAAAGGATGGGCACCCCCTGTGCCACATGATGGCATTTTTATACTGCCCTTTAGCAGGAACCCCACCACTTTTTCAATCCCCTGCTTTAGAAGACTGCTGGGCTGGGGAGAGATGAGCTGGGTGCTCCCAGTCTTCCACAGTGTCTTCTCCCAGGCAGCTTTGGAACTCCCTGCCTATTGAAGCCAGACAGGCTCCCTCTTCGCAGTCTTTCCACCAGCAGGTGAAGTCCTTTGGTTGCTTTTTAATGAAAGGCCTGGCGCTGTGAAGTTTTTATTGCAGGAATTTGTATCTTTTAATAGGTTATATAGATCCATCGATAGGTATAGTTTTAATTCTATAGTTTAGAATCAATTAAATGAAAAAAACTAAAATTAAGTGTTTTTAAATTATTGTTTTCTCCAGTGTTTTTAGCTGTAAGCTGCCTTGATTCCATGTCAGGGGGGAAAGGCAGAGTATAAATAAATATAAAACAACAAAAATAACACTGGTATAAAACAGGTCTCCTTCCTTTGCTGTTCATAGGCTTTGGGTACCAAAGCAACAGACATCTACCTGCGGTCTCAGAGCTTCCTGGATGCTCACAGCATCGAAGTCTGGATGGAGAAAGAGGTGAGTGGTGTTGCCACCTGTGAGGGGAGGGGGGAGATTAGGACACTGAAAGGAGACCCCCCCCCCCCACTAACATGGATGATGCCACACAAACCCCTGCACCTTTGCATAAGGAGGGGGTCTCATGCCATGCAAAATGGGGTGCCCCAATTCAGAACAATGGAAAGGACAAACAGAAAGGCAGGATGAGGAGGAGCTAGCAGTGTTGACCCTTGTCCTGCAGGATGAGGCTTTTCTTAAAGCCCAAGCTCTTCCCCAGGCCATTTAAGGACTGTGGTCAAAGGGTCAACGGAGGATGATGTTAAGGGCAGATTTAGTTCATGGGGGTGGACTAGATGACTCTTGGGGTCCCTTCCAACTCTACTATCCCCCATCCCTCCATCGCAGTCCCACTTTGAGTCCTCTCTTTGGCCCGGCTGCAGGTGGCGTCTCTGGACCTGGATGGCAAAAAGGCAGAGTTCAGTGACGGGACCTGGCAGACCTACGACCACCTGCTGATTGCCACGGGCAGCAGGTAGGCACTGCCCCCTCCCAGGCACAAGGGTACAGTATTGCGCCCAGAGCTCAGAAACTGCTCGCGCTACTGAAATTCCCCATCGCAAAACGTGCCTAGAACAATGGGAGTTTTGAACGCTGCCCCTACCATAAGCCAAGCCATCCTGCTCAGCCCCCTCTCCTCTTGGCCCCGTTTCAGCCCCAGGCGTCTCCAGTGCCCAGGCGCCAACCTCCAGAACGTCTGCGTCCTCCTCACCCCTGAAGATTCCAGCCGGATCCTGCGCTTGGCAACGGGCAAGAGGGTGGCGATTGTGGGAGCGTCCTTCATCGGTATGGAAACCAGGCGCGCTCAGTTTGGGTGGGCCCGGCAAGCGGCGGGGGGGGGGGGGAGGCAGGGACAGAGCAGCTGCAGGAGCCTGGCTCCAAGGAACCTTCTGCGAAGCAGGTGCCTAGGAGCAAAGAGACGCAGCTGGCCTCTCCCCCCTGCACCCCCCTCCCCAAAAAGGCCCCCCGAGTGAGGCACCTCCTCTCCTCCTTGCAGGCATGGAAGTGGCCGCCAGCCTCGTGGGCAAAGCCGCTTGCATCGAGGTGATTGAGAGGGCAGAGTGCCCATACCAAGCAGCCCTGGGCTGCCAGGTGGGCCAGGTGGCCATGAAGGTGAGCAGCCCAGGCATGGAGCCAGAGGGATTTCTAGAGAGGGAAGAGGGGGGAGCTCAGGGCCAGAGTGCCTGCTTGGCATGCTCTGATGGTGGATTGGACCTTCCTCCCCCCACCCCCCTGAGGCTGGGCTAGTTGGTGGTCTTGGATCAGCTCCAGGCTGGGTTATGGGGCGACCTCTTGGAAAGAGAAGTAGAAGGTGGAGGGTAATTTCTTGTGGACATTTTCTGGCACCTGTGACGCCCACCCCAGACCCTCCCAGTGTAGTAGCTGCATCCCAGGAGAAGGTGCAGGCTGCCTGCCCTCCCCGGGTGCTCCAAGGCCAACACCTGTGTCTCCTTCCACCTCTGCAGATGCTTCAGGTGCAGGGAGTGAAGTTCCACCTGCAGGCAGAGGTGACAGAGCTGCAAGGCGAAGGAGGAAAGGTCGGTGAGGGGGGGGAGCAGGGGCTGAGCTCAGCCACCACAAAAGCGGGAGGCTGAGGGCTTGGCAGGTCCTCAAATCACAGCTGCCTTCCTCCTCTTCCTTCCCTCCCCCCAGGTCACGCAGGTCCTTCTGAGCAGCGGGCAGGTGATCCTCACAGATGTGGTGGTGGTGGGAATAGGTGAGTTGAAGGGTTGGGCTGTATGGAGGGAGTGCTGTCCCCCATGAGCAGCAGGGCAGGCAGCCCAGGCTCTGTACCCCACATACAGGGATGGTGGTTTTTTTCTCCTCCCCCCACACCCAAAAAAGCTGGAAGCCCTTTGCACACTCTGGCAACAAGGTACAGTGCTCTTGCCACCCACCCATTGCAGAACTGGAATGATTTCTTTCTTTCTCTGTATGTTTCTATTTATTTTTCAACAACAACATCTAGGCACAGAATAATAAAAATATCTTCAGCGGTACAGCAGATGTCAAGGCAATAAGCAACTATTTTACTTTTAAAAGACAACTGAAGGTGGCTCTGTCTAGGGAAGTTTTTAATTTTTGATGCTGTGTTGTTTTTAATATTTGGTTGGAAGCCGCCCAGAGTAGCTGCGGAAACCCAGCTAGATGGGCGGGGTATAAATAATAAGTTATTATTATTATTATTACATATCCTTTGCTATTTTAGCTACAATGATTTCTAGCATGTCATGCCAGTTGTTCAGAGCCCAGCAGGGTCACAATCTTGGTCTGAAAGGGGGAGCTTAGTGTTCCCCTCAAACAAGCAAATCAATAAGGACACACACAGAGAAAGAGAGAGAAAGTAATTTGTAAGTCACATGGCTTGGCAAGGAGGGATCAGGCCAGGGCTTCAGCAATGCCAGGCTAGAGGCCAGGGCAAAGCACTTGGGTGCCAGCTGGGCATGTCCACCACCTCACTCCCCCCTCTCACCCCCCAGGAGTGACCCCCAATTCCAGCTTCCTTCAGGACAGCTCCATTGTGCTGGACCGCAGAGGTGCCGTCGTCGTGGATTTGGTAGGTGGAAGATGCAGAGGACCCCCCCCCTCTGTCCCCTCCCCATCTCTGACCACCATCTCCTTTGCCCCCTCAGTACATGCAGACCAGTGCCCCCTCTGTCTTCGCTGCTGGGGACGTGGCCTCCTTCCCCGTGGCTCTGCTCGGAGGGAAAAACATTGACATCTGCCACTGGCAAATCGCCCAAGCCCACGGTAGGCACTGCAGGAGTGGGGAAGGAATGTGCACACCCCTCGGGGCACTCCCCTCAGCCCAAGTACAGCGTTTGCAGAATTAATCGCCCAGAGCCTAGAGCTTGCATGTGTTTCTTCTTAAAGAAACATCAGGTTTCTAGTCCTTATTGACCGCAGAGAATAGAGGGTTGCTTTCTTGAGGAAGGGGCAGGCGGGTGGAGCGTAAGAAAAGCCAGAAAGGGGTGGGGGCAGCTGTCCCTGCTCAGTCGCTGTGTCCTCAGAGTGATCCCTAGACTAGAGGACTGACCACGGCCCCCCCTCCATCTCCCCCCTTCTCTCCCCCCCCCAGGCCGCGTGGCTGCCCTCAACATGCTGCAGAGGCAGGAGAAGCTGCACACGGTGCCTTTCTTCTGGACCAAGCTGCAGACCAAGAGCATCCGTTACGCAGGTAGGCGAGGGGGTGGGACACACACCAGCCTCCTGCCCCAAAGCCAGCCAGGGAGGCAGAGGAGCCAACCAACTGGCGGTGCCCCATAATCCCAGCCCTTCATCTGTAAGAACCCAGTCATTTAGTGTGGCAGCGCCTACACCTTGGAACTCCCTGCCTGTTGATCTCAAGCGGGAGCCTTCGCTGTACTCATTTTGGCACCTGCTAAAAGCATTCTCGTTTAGGCAAGCTTGTCCAGGTGCTTAGAGAGTTGAGGTGATTTTTTAACCTGTTTTAACATTTTAACTTTTGTATGTTTTAAAGTACTGCCGCATTTTTTTTCTTCATTTCCTCATTTTTATCTTTTAGTAAATCCACTTGGCAGTTTGTCTGGGTTTTTTTCGTCTAGCGCTGTATGAATTTTATGAAATATAATAATAGTTTTCTTATTTATACCCCACCCATCTGGCTGGGTTTCCCCAGCCACTCTGGGCGGATTCCAGCAAAATATAAAAACATCATATCTGCATAAACCACCTAGAGAATGCCATGCTAGAGCTTTGAGCCTCGTGTCCAGAAGGGGTCTCAGTCCTCTGCCAGCTCCCTGCCAACTATCCTGTCGGATCCCAAAACTTTGCTGCCCTCTTGCCTGACAGGCTGCGGGATCGGCTACACCGAGACGGTGCTCAAGGGAGATCTAAGCCAGGAGAAGTTCCTCATCTTCTACATCAGGTGAGTCAAGAGCTCTGCTTGGTCATGGGGGGAGCCGAGCTGGGGCCCCAGTTGCCAGCACAGAAGCCCCCATGCCCAGCGCTGCAGAGAAGCAACTGCCGTGCTTTGGATTGGATTGGTTGCATTTCTGTGCTGCTTTCCATTCAGATGAAACCCAAAGCGGCTCACAAAACAATGAACAACAATAACAGAACAGAACAAGTACAGCACAAACCATTTAATTAACCATCAGTAAAACAACTGCAATTTATGACATTCGGTCAGCAAAACGGAACCTAAAAAGTAAGCTGAACATCAGAATTACAGCATAAGGCATATCGTATGATTTCTAAATCGACAATATAGCATTTTTCTGATCGATAAAACAGTATTTTCTTTGGGTGGGGGTTAAGGATAGAGCGTTAATGCTGGTGATGCTCCAAACTGTCTTAAGGCAGGGGCAGATAGATCCCTTTTCTCCCCACCCCCACCTCTCAGGCTGATGTGCATTCTAACTCCTATTGCATGGAAGGGGAGACAGCAGGGGGGGTTCCCCTATATGCTGTTGGTCAGTGGTCAGGGATGATGGGAGTCCATTGCCACCTTGCGGGGGAGGGGTGTTCTCCAATCCTGCCCTCTTACGTTGGGCCTGACAGTTTCAGAAAGAGCACCTCTGCCAATAGAAACCTAGAACTGGAAAGATCCCAAGAGTCATCTCTGCCAACCCCCTGCGATGCAGGAATCATGCAGGACTCATTCTGCTCTGGGTGGGGCGGGGCAGAGGCTTGTCAGAGTGGCACCCGTCATTGGGGGCGGGGGGACATTGCTGCTGGCAAGTCCCAGGTTCATTCCTCAGAATCTCGCCTTAAAGACGGGTCAGGCAGCAGGGGCTGATGGGAAAGATCCTGAGGGGGGGGGGGACGACCATCCTGACCCAGCCCTCCCTCTTCCTTGCGCAGGGATGGCATTGTGACTGCAGTGGCCAGCCTGAACTTTGACCCCATGGTGGCCATGGTGGCTGAGGTCCTGTACTCGGGGAAGATCATCACCAAGGATGAGGCAGAGTAAGTTGCGTCAGGGGTACCCCCCCCAACACAGGTGCTGACCCCCACCAGGGCCACGCTTCCTCTGTTTGGGTGACCCCAGCCATCTTGTTTCCTTTCAGGGCGATGAATGAAGAAGCCCCACCAGAGAAGGCCTAACCTCTCTCCCCACCCCATGCCAGGATCGGGGCCAGGGAGAGGCCATGAGGCTCCTAGCCCTGCTGAGAAAAAAGAGGCTGGATTTGATCCTAACAGGCACTGAAGCTTCTAATTTTTGCCTAAAAGAATTCCTAAAACTCACGTTAGCTTTAGGTTTCTCACAAACTTTTGAAATTCCGATCTAAGCTGTCCTCTCTGCTAGTGTTGAAGGCTAAGAAAAAGTGCCTGAGCTGAGCTGCCTCCAGATGTCCCACCCTCCTTCCAAGCAGGGCCCCCATACCATGTTTTTTTGGGGGAGGGGGAGAGAAGGGGCTGCAGCAGCTTACGGGTGGAGCATCAGCGTCATCTCCAGGGAGGGGCTCTGCTGAGACCCCTGAAGAACATCTGCCGGCCTGTGCAGACAACACTAGATTCTGTGGAGAGGAGGCAGCTGCCTAGTTGGTCTTGCAAAATGTAATATTTGTTCTGATATGATTAAGGGCTTTGCCACTTTTGTTCTGAATTAACTGTAGCAGCGTTCATAAACAGTTTGTCCAAAAGAACTCCAGGTGAGAGCCTTTAATGTAATAGGATTTTTGCAGGTGGATCCCCCTTGAGGAGATTTGACAGACACCCCCACTAAGCCCACACCTGCTCAGATGGCGAGAGGCAGGGAGTTCCACTCTTGGCCAGCAGAGGGTGCCCTTGCCCCAGCTCTGGCCGCACTCTGGCCGGCTCACTTCCTCATTGACTGGAGGTTCCCTGGGACCAGGGCAGAGGGGAAAGCGGCCCAAGGCAGACCCTGCCCCCCCTCGGCTCCCCAATTTCTCAGCTGCATCACGGGTCAGGCAAGTGTCAGGCAGGGTTGGGCCATCCCAGGCAGAAAGACTTGAGGGAAGGTGAGATTTTGTTGCATTGCAGAGGATTGGACTAGGTGACCCTCGGGGATCCCTTCCAACTCTATGATTCCACGACTACTTTGGGGGTGGGGAAGCCTCTGCTACAGAACCATCTGAAGGAGGGAGGAGAGGAAAGACACCTCGCAAAGAGCAGCTCGGCATCCGTATTGCACAGGAGGGGTGCCCCCATGTGCCCTGGAAGGAGCTGGGGGGGGGCACTCTGGGGGGGGGCAAAGGCTGAATCCCTGCCAGGCAGCTTCCAAGGAGAGAACCCTGGGCTCAGAGACAGAACATCTGCTTTGCATGCAATGAAGGTCCCAGGTATAAACTCCAGGGAGTTCTTCCTAGGACAGACCTTTGAGGGCCAGGCAGGAGGGAAGGAGGGAGGGGTGTTCCCCTGCTTCTGCAGCAAGAGAGAGAGTCTCTCTTTTAGCTGTAGGAAGGACCCTGCCCCCCCCACAATAACCATTTCTAAAAACACCGACCAAGTTCATTTAGCTGAAGCAGGCAAGAGATCCCCTTAGAAGAGGCTCCCAGCAGGAAAGCAGAACTGGACCAAATAAGCTGACACAGGATCCTGGCTGAGAAGCGGGGGGGGGGGGGGGGAAGGCTAGCCTGTCCTGTCACCTGTTCCCCTGCCAGAGACACCCCTCACGCCAAATATCCCCCCCCCTTATGTCTCAGCTGCCAAGGGTAGCCATGGGAGATACACTGGGCCCCTTCACTAGATAGTGGGAAGGCCAGCCCCCCCCCCCAAGCTGTGGTGGCGGGGCTCCCATTCTGCTACTGCTGGGCCCCCCGGGGCCTCCACCCAGAAAGTATCTGTGAGGGTCTCAGGTGGAGATGGCTGGATGCCCACCTGTCCTCGCTTGGCAACCCTCTGTGGCCCTCTGCTCCACAGAGGAATTCCCCAACAGACTAGAGGCCCCAACCAGGGTCTCCTTTCCTGGGGAGGGAGAGGAGTTGAGCTCCTCCCTTATCCCTCCTGGAGCTGCCATTTTTCTCTCTCCCCAGCACACACCCTTTCATCCTGTGGCTGTCTGTCTCTACGGTGGTGGGAGCACCAGCAGGGCTGGAACCGAAGAGGGTGGGGAAAACGGCTATGCAGAGCTGCTGAGAAAGTCCCCTGTCTGGCTGCCCACCAACACCAGCTCCCAGCTGGGGCTGCCATGTTGTCCGCGGACCCCCCGGCCAAGGCCAGAGCCCGCGGAAGAGACGTCCGACTTACCCGGAGGCCGCAGCGAGGCGCGTCCACACCCATCCGGAGGCGCCGTCGGGGCAGGAGAGGAGCAGCCACGGCCAACAGTTCTTCAACTGGCAGCTTTAGTTGCGAGAGGGGAGACGTAAAGCATGCCACTGAAGAACTGCTGCGCGGTAGCCAGGCGGGCCCACCAGGCGCAGAGCCTGCGGAGCGAGCGGGGACACGTTAGACGGCGCGCACGGACCCCGGGCGGGCAGACACGGGCGCGCAGCCGCCGCCTCCCTCCCAGTCGCCGCCGCTCTGGCCCGGCGAAGGAAAGCCCTGCGCAGCCTCCCCGCCTGCCTTCTCCCCAGGCGGCGGCGGCGGCGCCCTCTGGCCTCCGGCTGGATGCCGAAGGAACCAGCAGCTTCCGCCAGAGCAGCTCTGACTCATCCCCGCTGGAGCGCCGCTCGGCCAAAGGGCTCCGCTCGCCCCCCTCGGGGCCCCGGCGCGGCACGCCCCCTCGGCAGCACCTCCACCGCGGGGACCCTCGCCGGCTCCGGGGCCGCCACTTACCCCGCCGAGGGGCGCGACGCGCATTCCGCGCGCGTTTGCTCCGGATGCTCCGCATTCCAGCCCGTCTGCCGCGCTGAACTTCGGCCCGAGGGCGGCCCGGCCGGACTCCACCCCCTCCTGCCGGGGGCTCCGAGGCATGAATCAGCAGCCGGCGCGGCGGAGGAAGGGACCCCGTGCCGCCCGTGGGGTGCTGTCCGGACGCCTCCCCGGCAGGGCGCGCCAAACTTTCGCGGAGTGGGAAGAGGAGTTGGCCGCCCGGGGAAGAAGGCGGCTGGTCTCGGGACTCCCCCTCGGGGTCGGGGGACAGCCACACCAGACACCCCCAGCCGGGTCTCCGCACAGGTCGGGCGCGGGACAGCGAGCCGCCCCTCCCCGCCCGGGCACAAGGGAAGGTGACCTCCGGCGGGGGCGGCGGCGGCGGGGCGGGTGCCACCCACTGGAAACCCTATAACCGGCCTCTGGTTGCATAAGCGGCGCCGGCCGCAGCCCCGTCGCGGCAGCCCCGCCGAGTAACCCTTTCGCCCCCACCCCGACGGAGGGCAGGGACCCCGCTTGGCCCGGGAGGGGGGCAGCAGCAGGGGGGCGAGGGGGAGTCAGCCGGACCCCTGGGCGGCCACCTCCGTCGAGGGAGGAACCCCCCGCCACCTCTGTCATTCCGGGGTAGGAACCCCGCAGCTGGCCGAAGGGACCCCGGCTCAAGGGGCGGGGCCGGGGCTCGCGGCTGGGCGCCCCTTCCCCTCTCCCTCTCCGCCGGCCGCCCGCCCCGCCGCACTCACCGGCTCCCGCTGCCTCTGATCAGCTGGCGGCCTCGCCTGCCGCCCAGTCGCCGCCGCCCCCCGATTGGCAAGCGGCACCAGCCAATCAGCGCCGGCGGCGGCCTCCCTCGGCCCCGAGCCCCGCCCCGCCCCGCTGCAACGTGCGAGCCAAGCCGGCCGTGATTGACAGGGGCCGGGGAGGGGAGGGGAGGGGAGAGGGGGCCCGGGCTGGCTGGCCCAGGGAGACCCCGCGGCCGCGCCAGGGCTTGCCGGGAAATGTAGTTTGGGGAGCACCGGCATGCCCGGCGCCGCCGCCGCCGCTGTGAGTTGGCATTTTCGAGGGGAGTACAAGCTGCGGCGGGGCGAGCCCGTCCGGGGAGGCCGGGAAAGAGGCTCTCTAGGCTCGGAGGGGGCCCACTAATAGGAATGCAATGGGGAGGGGGCGGGTCATTCCTGGCAATTGATGCCATTCATGCTGATTGCAAGACTTTCTGTCGGGCTCGCTTTGCAAGCCAGCTCCCCCCCCCCCCTCGCCCGCCCGCCCCCGTTCCTTTGCTCCCGGGGTCGCGCGCACTGCAGCTTTAACGAGAGCTCCAGCTCAATGACGCAGGCCAAGATTCCGAGATGTTGCAAACTGCGGGAGCCAATCGGAAGCGCCTCTCTCGTCCTTCGCCGCCGCCCGCCAATCGGAGCCCGCCGAGGGGGCGTGGCCCGGGGAACTCAGTTGAACCCGGTGACTTGGCAATCCGGGCAGGGCGGACGATGACTGCGCAAATTCTTTAAAGGGACAGGCGCCCGATCTGCCCCGCTGCGCCTCCCGCCGTGGGAAGGCGCGGGTGGGGGTGGGGAGCTCCGCGGGAGAGAAGTGCCGGGAATCGGGGCGAAGCAAGAGCGCCCCGGAGCATGTGCAGAGGACTCCTCTCGGAGCCTATTTCAAAGCCCTGATAGTAGCGCAGGCCCCTCGCATCCACGTCTGGGGCTTAGGCGAGAGTGGGGCGCCTCGGGGGGTGGAGGGGATGCGTCATTGGCGGGAGGACGGAGAGGCTTCTGGACAGAGGCGCCGTGTGAACGCACCACGTTGGAGGGCTCTTGCCTTTAAGGGCTCCCGAGCGCGGCCAATGTGAGGATGAGTCTGGGGGATTCACCGGCTCCCCACCTGCCCAGATGCGCTCGCCTTACACGTGCGAACCAGTTCCCCCTGGCAAAACCGTGCTAGCTACTCAGCTGGTGGGGGCGGGGGAATTGTGATTCGCGCTAAGCGGGAGGCAGTCTCTGAGCACATGCAGAGTGCTCCCCCATTCCCTATAGCCGCAGAGGCCCGTCTCTGCCCTCCGGAGGAGAGTTTTCAGAACGAGGGCGGAGCTCTCGCGAGAGCCCTGACCTCCAGGACCTATTCCAACTGCCGCCCCACTTCCTGGCCAGAAGCCTAGGAACCAATGCATTGCATTCACACGAACACCCTCAGCGAAGCTTCTGCCGCTTTAAGAAAGTTTGGCCGCCCTTCGCCCCAGTAACAGCTGATGGATGCAAAGCAGCAACCGGGACCTCAGGGGGCCAATCAGCTGTTTCCACATCCCGCCCACGTGATGACCACGCGCCTGAGGAGCCGCAGCGGCGACCGAGGACTCAACCGGGGGGGGGGGGGCAGCCCACGTGCGCCACTTCCCCGAAACTGGATCTTAAAGGGGCCGCCGCCTGCATACTCCCGCCCCACACTCCGAAGGAAGCCCCCTTGCTCTCAGCGGTGGAAAAGCGCGGAGTTGCGAGTTGCGATTTTTTGCACGTGTAGACAGCATTGGCGAAGTTTCCTCCTTTGGAGCAAGGGCTCATCATAAGGACAAGGCGAGCCCTGCTGGCTCAGGCCACAGCTAGCCCACAATAGCCCAGGGAGTGCCCTGTTCTCCCAGGGGCTGAACAGCGAGAACGCAGCAAGCTGGATCCAGGGTAGAAATCAAAGCACTGCTGCCTGTCGGTGTGGAAGCAGAGCGTGGCCACAGTGGCTGGGAGCCACCCAGAGCCCTCCCCTCCATGACCAAAGAGTCACATGCAGAAGGAGAGACTTTGCCCCAAAGCTGGAGAACTGTTGCTGCCAGTCCGTGCTGAGCCCCCTGGCTAGCTGCTCGTGTTGGCGTGGGGCACTGAGGCCACCCTGGTGCAGCCTAGGCCTTCCCCTCCTGCTCTTTTGCTCCTCTGGCCAAGCGCAAATGGGCACATCCTGCCCAAAGAGGACTGCATCCTAGCTGAGAGGCTGGGGAGGGAGAGGGAAGAGGCCCCTTGCCAAATCCTGGCCACGGAATCGGCCAAGAGGCTGAGCAGAAGCCCAGCATGGAGGAAGCAGGCGAATGTTGGAGGGTGGAGGGATGGCGGGGGAGGCAAATGAGAGCTCTAGATATGAAAGATGCATATTGCGAAGGCTTCTGAGAGGGAGGAGGAGGCGGTCGATTGGCTGGAGGGAGACTTGGCTAAGCCCTAATTAGCCTAAGCGGCTTTTGGAGGTGGCTTCCTAGTCGTCAGCCTCTGGCAAGGAGGCCAAAAGGGCCCAGAGGGAGGCAGAGGTTTTTGAAGCAGGGACACCTGTCGGGGATTCTCTAGCCATGATTTCTGCATTGCAGCAGGTTGGACTAGATGGCGCTTGGGGGTCCCTTCCACCACTACAAGTCTATGATTTTATTGTTCTATCATTCTGCCTCTTTGGTCAGGTTCAAAGGGGGCACTTTGGGAGGGCTGTGGGGGCTGCTTCCTGTGAGGGTGAGGGTCTAAGGCCTAGGAGGCGAAGAGGACAAGTGCATGGGCACAGAGGCCCTGCTTGGCATGCGGATGGCTCTGTCCCCACTGGTGGCATCTCCAGGTAGGCCTGGAGCCCTGGGAGAGCCACTGCTGCTGCTCCGTGTGGAGCATAAGAGTCTTCTGATGGAAGTGGCCACTAACTACAATGACTCTGCTCTGCAGAGTTGGGAGGCAGTAAATGCTTCTGAAGGGACGCGGGGTGGCGCTGTGGGTTAAACCACAGAGCCTAGGACTTGCTGATCAGAAGGTCGGTGGTTCACATCCCCGCAACGGGGTGAGCTCCCGTTGCTCAGTCCCTGCTCCTGCCAACCTAGCAGTTCAAAAGCACGTCAAAGTGCAAGTAGATAAATAGGTACCGCTCTGGCAGGAAGGTAAACGGCATTTCCGTGCGCTGCTCTGGTTCGCCAGAAGCGGCTTAGTCATGCTGGCCACATGACCCGGAAGCTGTACGCCGACTCCCTCTGCCTATAGAGCGAGATGAGCACGCAACCCCAGAGTCGTCCACGACTGGACCTAATGGTCAGGGGTCCCTTTACCCTTTATCTTTAAATGCTTCTGAATCCTGGTTGCTGGGAACTGCAGGAGGGGAGAGGGCTCTTGCACTCAGGTCCCGCTTGCGGGTTCCCCATTTAGGCACCTGGTTGGTGACAGGGTGCATGAACAGGTGGGCTACTGGCCTGGTCCAGCCTGCGCTTCTGATATTCTAATGACTCAGCAGAAGGCGGCTTCTCTTGTTCCTGTGAGGAAGCAGGCCAGGAAACAGCCTCAGGAGGGCTGTTGAGAGAGAACTGAGGCCATACGTTTATTCCTTATAAGCTTGACACAGCAGCTTCTGTTTCACCCAAACACACTGACCTCTTCCTCTGGCCTGCCTTGGCAACTTAGTCCCTGGAGGGGACCTGTTACAGAGTGACCAGATGCCCCAGGAGAGACAGGAGCGGAATGGGGTGGGCACTTTCAAAAGGGACCACCAACTCACTCCTGGCAGATGCAACTCCTTTCCCTCAATCTGGAGTCTGCCAAACCCTCACCCAGAAAGTTGCTTCCCCCTGCTTGCCCCCTCCTCCTCTGGGGCAGTCCCTGCGCTCCCCTCCCCAGTCCTGGCTTGCCTCTCCTGTCCTTGCAGGACTCCTGGCCTGCCAAGGCCCCTGCCAGAAGCTGCAGAGCGAATCAGGCTTCTGCACATGAGCCAATGCCCCAGCAATGTCAGCTATGTGCCTCCGCCCTTCCTGCAGCATGTGGGCCTGACGGGGCCCTGGAGGCAGCTCAGGGTGGCAGGGGCTCCCTTTCCAGCCAGAGAGACAGAGGTGCCCAGGAGTGGTGTCACATGGTGGGTGGCAGGAGAGGCAGAGGGCACCACATCCTGGCTCAGGAGTCTGGCAGGCAGCCCCCCTGGAAGGGGGAAGGGACCCAGGGAGGGCTTTTCTAACCAGGAAATGCCCCACCCTTCCCTTTGGTGCTGGAGGGGCAGGGCAAACCCACCTGGGCAGCAGAGGACCCCACAAGCAGCTCCAGGTTCTCCCGCCAGACCTTGCCTGCATCTGTGAACACAGGTGTAAAGGGCACCATCCTGAGGGATGCCACGTGGGAGGGGGAAAGGCAGCCTGCCTTGGGGTGTAGAGGGAGGGAGCCTTGCTTGTCTCACTCTCCAGACATTCCTGGATGAGTCATGGGAGGAGGCGGCAGAGGAATGCTCTGTGGCCACAGGGGCAGCAGCAGAAATCCAGCAGTCGTGGCCTTCGCTCTTCCCATGTCACCTGAAACACCCACCCCCATTGGCCTGGAGGGTGTGGGGAGGCCAGAGAGCAGCTGACCCAAGGCTGGAGGCCTGGAGCAGGGGAATTGGCAGCAGAGGGGTGAGGAAGGTGGACCTAGGCCCAGGCAGCTGCTTTTGCTGCTGGGGATCCAGGCCCAACCAGGAGGGCTGTGACAGAATCATAGAATTATACAGCTGGAAGGGGCCCTCCAGGGTCATCTAGTCCAACCCCCTGCGATTCAGGAATGGCAGCTAGAGAGGAATAATAATAATAATAATAATAATAATAATAATAATAATAATAATAATTTATTTATACCCCGCCCATCAGGCTGGGCTTCCCCAGCCACTCTGGGCGGCTACCAACAAAATATTCAAATAGGCAACCCGTGTTTGGAAATCTCCAGTGAAGAAGGCAGGAGGCTTTCCGTGGGGGAAATAGTTTCTGAGCCATCTCAGCTAGAAACCTGGCTCTTCCCGTGGGGATTTCTAAAAGGAAAAAAGAACCAACTCCTCTCGTAGGGAAGGGGCTGCAGCTTCTGCGTTAGACGGAGGACACGAGGAAGAGGCTCCCCTCCCAGGCTCTCCCCTCGGCCCTGCCCGACGTCGCCCATCGCCAGCCCCGTTAGGCGCCCGGAGCCTTGACGAGCCGCCGCCGCCTCGCCAGCGCCACTTTCCCGACTGCGGCCTCGGGGCGCCTTTGCGCGCTCTGACCTCCGCAGAACCTCCTCCTGGCCGCCCGGGACTGAAATAGCCGCCGCCGCCGGGCTATGTATAGGCTGCTGCCTCGGGCACCCAGCGGGGACTTATGTAACTCCCCTTGGCCGCCCCGGGCGAGGGCAGCGCAGCATCTCCGGCGCACCTGTGCCAAGGTGAGGGGCGCCCATTCCCCTGGCCGTGCACCCGTCTCTGGAGTCCACCTTGGACAGGGGAGAACTCGAGCAAGGCTGCCCTGCTCCCCCCTCCGCGAAGGAGGTTTCTTTTATTCCCATTTCCCGGAGGGGAGACTGAGGCTGAGAGGCGCGCAGCAAATCCCAGGAAGGCGACAGCCACCCACACCTCCCCCCTGGTGCTTGGCCGTCCCCTCGCAGCCCTCTCCCCCTCGGGCGCCCCTGGCTCAGACCCCTGGCCCGTCTCCGGAGGAAGGAGGGTCATCAGCCGGGCGAATGCCTGCGGACCCAGCTAAGGAGTTAGCTCAGAAGCAGGCAAGCCTCTCCTCTCCTTCCATTGACCATTTCTACTCCCCCCCCCCCGCCTGCTGTGAGAGGAGAAGCTCCTGGGGGGTGGGCAGGAGGGGGCGACTCTTTGCAGCGGCGAGGATGCCGGGCTGGGACCCCTGAGAGACCCCGACTGCAGTTCCTGCTCAGCCTGACCCTGGGCTACGCACGGCCTCTTTCTTAGCCTGACCCCCCCCCCCACAGGGCTGGTTGGGAGGATAAAATCGGAAGGTGGGCTAGAAATAGGAAGAGGGTGACCCGCTGGTGGGTCAAAACTGACCCCTTTCCTGAACCAATCAAAGGTATTTTTCAGTTTTTAAAAAGCAAGCAACTTTCACAAGCGGCGAAAATACATTTTATCCACTGCGCTGTCGGTGGGGGGGCAGTAGAGGCTAGAAGAAGAATCAAGGGATCATAAGAGACCCCCGACTTGCTCTCCTTCAGGGCTCCCCCAAAAGTTCCCCGAAGGAAAACCCCTTTCTCTAAAACCTGGCTGGGGCGCCATCTGCTGGCCACAGGGAGATGGTTTTACTTATTTATCTTTCAGGTAACTATTTAGGCATTCCTTCCCAGCACATAGGGTTGTACAGGTATTGCTTATCTCTTGCGTTGGTTTTGACCTTTCAAAGCCTCAAACGGCATGGGATAAGAATTTCTCAACAGTTGCTCATCCCACAAAATGATGCTCCTTCCCTGCCCCCACCCACCAATTACTGGATGGTGGCTGATGAGTTATGGAAACAGAGTCTTTCCAGTTGTGGTACCCAAAGTCTGGAATAGATTTGCAAGAGATATCCTCCTGTCCTTGTCTCTGCGGATACTTTTTTTTTTTAATTCAAAATTATAACAAGACATATTATCCAAAAACATATCATCCTTGTTCCCCCCCATTTTTCCTCCCTCCCCCCTCCCACACAACCCCCCCCCCCCCGGCTTCCCTCAGTTCCAGTTTTTGGTTTCTCTAAGAATGCTGTTTTCTGCGTGTTACAAAGTTGTATAGATCCTCAAACTATTTAGCTGATTATTATCAATAAAAAGTTTGTGAATGTTTATTCAAAACCTGCCAAGGAGTCCAGTTAGTTTTGTTGCATCTTCAGATACTTTGTAAAGGGTTCCCATTCATCCTTAAAGTCACAGTTATCCTTGTCCCGTAGCTTATATCTTCTGTGTATCTGAAGAAGTGTGCATGCACACGAAAGCTCATACCAAGAACTAACTTAGTTGGTCTTTAAGGTGCTACTGGAAGGAATTTTTTTTGTTTTGACTATGGCAGACCAACACGGCTACCTATCTGTAACCGTAGCTTATATGTCAGTTTTGCCAGTTCTGCATAGTCCGTCAATTTTTCTTGCCATGATTCTTTAGTTGGGGTTTCTTCAGTCTTCCATCCTTGTGCTACCAGAACTCTCGCGGCTGTTGTCGCATACATGAAGATGTTTTTCAACTTTTTTGGCAGGTCTTGCCCTACAATCCCCAACAAAAATGTCTCAGGTTTTTTTTTAACAAATATTAAAATGCTATGAACTAGCCACTGAATGCCTATAGCCACTGTCAGAGGCCTCTGTGTGCCTATTGCTGGGAAACTAAATTGGGGGCAGCTTGAGTGCTTCCCTTTGGGGGTGCCTGGTTGGCCAATGTGAAAGCAGGAGGCTAGGCTAGATGGGTCTCCTTTGGCCTGATCCAGCAGCCAGGCTCTTATTATGGTCCTATGGAACCTCCAGGTCCACAGGCAGTCTGCCTAGACTCCAAGGGATATTTGGCCACTGTGAGGACGGGATGCCAGACTAGATAGCCTGCTTTGGCCTGATCCAGCTGCCGCTGCTATGAAGGATGAGCTATGTGAACCGAGGAGAGTAAGGCTTAGTGTGTCTCCTCGTCACAATGGCAATGTTCTTCCTCCCCCGTGAGAGGCAGCCGGCCTCTGAATACCAGTTGCTGGGAATAGCAAACTGGGAGAGCAGCAGCTATGGGGGTCCTGCTGGGGGGCTTCCCAGGAGAGGCACCTGCTTGGTCACCCAAAAATGGTGGAGTGGAAAGTTACCAGGAGGAAGAAGCACCTCAGAATATTGGGAGAGAGCTGGTGTGGTGCAGGGGTGAGAGCAGCAATGGGGTGGGAGTCCAGCCACTTCTTCAGTCTCTCAGGGTTGGCGTCTCAGACTAGGCCTGAAGAGACCCAAGATCAGGTGTGATGGGTTCTGCCCAACATTGCGTGATGTCACACAGTGGGAGGAGGCCCAATGGGACTCAGCTGGCTGAGGAATATTGACCTGTCAGTGAAAATTGTTGGGGGGGGGGTGCTTGGCCCCTTCGGTCCCCCAATAGATGGCGCAGCTGCCCAAGATAATAAAACTCAGCAACCAGCCCAACTTGGGCCAGTTGCTACCCCTAAATCTAGCCTACCTCTCAGGATTGTTGTGAAGATAAATTTGGGAAGGGGAGGAACAAGGAACAAGATACACAGCTTTGAACTCTTTGGAGCAACAATTTGCTGTAAATGAATTGCTTTTAGCAGCAGCTGAGATTTGCAGAGTAGTGGGGGCCAGGAAGGCAACCCCCCCCCCCGCAAGACTACAAGGGCTTCATGCAAAGGGGGCGACTCCCACCCCCACCCTTCAGGTGTTGCTGGAACTACAACTCCCAGCACCATGACCTGCCCATTGGCCATGCTGCGATGGGAGTTGGAGTCCAGCAGGATTTGGGGTGCCCCAGGTGCCCCACCACCCCATAGATCTGATCTTCAGATAGGGCCCTGGAGTGCTTGTGCAATCCAGGGAGGTCACGACCCGACCTTTGGGAACAAAGGAGAAAGCTTGCAGCAGCCTTTGCCCACCCGCTGGGGCTGATGGGAGTTGAAGTCCGAGGCGCCTGGAGGGGCGGGGGGGGGGTTTCGCAGGCTCCTCTTCCTCGCGCAGCAAGCGCCACCCGCCACCGCGGAAAAAGACGAGGGTGGCACCCCAGCAGTTGCCACCAGGGGGCATCGCAGCTCCAGATGCTACAGGGGTGGGCGCGGGGGGGGAGAAACGGGGGGGGGGGCGGGTCTGGAAATGATGTTCCTTCCAACCCGCCCACGCACCAAACCCTCGCAAATTCAAAAGAAGGGCGGGGGGGGGGTGTGCCAGCACGGCAGGGAGGGTTTGTGGCTTTTTCAACTTTATAAGGCCCAGTGTGGATTGTGACCCGCGTCCATCATTCGGGAAAAAATCGTCAGCACATTTCCTTAACTAGACATCTGATGCGCAGGTGTCGTGATCGCAAAAAGAAAACCTCAAAGCGGTTTACAAAAAAGATGAAGCAATAAAATCGAGAATTTTTTACAGCGTTGCTTTAAAACAGATGAAAAGTTAAAATATTAGATTAAATCCCACGGCAATTTCCATCTGGGTGGACTTGAGTAAACATTAGCAGCAGCTGCCCAGCGAAATAGTGAGATCAAGAGGCAGGAAGTTCCAAATGTACGTAAATGGGACGTAGATTTAGGTCAACTCGCTCCCCGCGCCCGCCTCCCTCTCGCGCGCCCCCGTTCCTCCTTGGCTGCGCGTGCACGCCGCTCCCCCCCCCCTCGGGCCACGTGGAGTTTGTGTCTTTCCCCGGGAAGCGGCGCCACGTGACCGGCGCGTCAGCTGACCCAACATGGCTGGGAGCGGAGCGAGATCGGCCGCCGCCGCCGAGGAAGGCGCCCCCTCGCTTGCCGCCTGAGCCCCGCGCCCCAGGTGAGGCTGCCCCGCCGCCCCTGCTCGGCCCCCAGCCTCGCCCTGCAGCCCTCCCGCCAGGAAGCGGGGCAGGCGGGCCTCTGAACATGTGCAGAGTGCCTTGCTCGCGCCCGGCGGGGAAGGGCCGGGGAGGGAAGGAGACCCTCCTTCTCGGCGACGGTGCTGCGGAGACCCGGGAGGTGAGGGAGGAGGAGGAGGGGGCCGCCCCACGCCCGGAGTCCCGGCTCGGACCCGCAGCTCGTTTCCCGCGTGGTCCTGGCAGCCCGGTCGCCCGAGCATGTGCAGAGTGGGCTTCCCCTTTCCGCGGGGCAGCGCCGGCGAAGCGCTCCGTCAGCTGACAGTTTGCAGCGCGCCAGGCGCGTGACTCCAGGCAGCCTCCGGCTGGGCGCTTCCTCACTGCTTCGAAATTCATCGTCAAGGAGCTGGTGACTTTCTCCGGGGCGGGTGCAAGCAGAAGCTTCCAGGCTCAGTCCCTGGCAGCAAGTCCAGGAAGGGCAGGGAATGGCCCTGGCCTGAAATCCTGCAGAGCTGCTGCCAGTCAGAGCAGGCAGTGCTGAGCTAGATGGACTCATTTATTGGTAGGTCTCTCATGAGTTGGTGAATGGTATCTGGCGGCTCTCTTCCATAGAACCACAGAACTTTTAGAGTTCGGAGGGACCCAAGGGGTCATCCAGCCCAGCCCTTTGTTCAAATGGGGCTTGGGTTCAACAGGCGGCCCACAGGCATTCCAACTTTGCCACAGGCCTCTGGCTGTGAGCTGGGAGAGCTCAGAGGGTAGAGCATGAGACTCTCAATCTCAGTCAGGGTTGTGGGTTTGAGCATTGCAGGGGGTTGGACTAGATGGCCCTTGTGGTCCCTCCCAATTCTCTGATTCTAGCCATCCACCGCTTCCACAGACATTTCATGTTCTGCCCTAGTGATCTGTGGCTCTTTGTGTCTCCCCCTCCCCAGGGAATGCTGCTGTGCTGCCCCCCAGAATGGACACCCTCCTCAGGCAGGTGGAGAAGGACTTGGGCATTGACCGCAGCCAGCTGGCAGCTGCCACGGGGAGCTCCCACGTCATCGCTCTGGTGCCCACCAAGTGGCTGGCTGGCCTGAAGGAGCGGGGGGTGCTGCCCAGCCTGTGCCCGCACCCCGAAGGGCTCAGCGATGTGGAGGTGCGCACCTGCCTCCAGCACTCGGTGCAGAAGCTGCCGTCCGGCTGGACCAGGGTGGAGATCCACGGCCTGAGGAAGGACCGGCTGCGCTACGGGCTGGCGGTGGTGCCTGGCGACCCAAAGGAGCCCCCGGAAACCCTCCATGGCTTCATGCGCCACGTGGCTTCTCAGAACTACCGGAACCTGTGGAGCCAGGCTCACCGCCTTTATGTCCGCCCATACTGCCACGCGACCACCCCGCCCACGGCCCCTGCCCTGGAGGTGCTCTGTGGGGCCCTCCAGAGGCTCTACGGCTGCCCCATCGTCCCCGTGGGCAGGGGAGCCCCCTCCTGCACCTCCCCGGCCAAAGAGGGCGGCTGCTCGCCCGGCAGGTGCCCTCCTCTGCGCTGCCCCAGCATCCTCCCGGCGGAGGCGCTGCTGGAGTCCCCGGAGATGTTGTACGTGGTCTTCCCCTACGTCCAGTTCTGCCTCCACGACATCGTGACCTTCAGCCCGGCCAAGCTGACCAACAGCCATGCCAAGCTCCTCTTCATCCTCTTCCAGGTCCTGCAGGCCATGGAGGCCTGCCATCGGGCGGGGCTGGCGTGCGGGGCCTTCTCCTTGCACGATGTGGCCGTGGACGAGAAGCTGTGCGCCCGGCTCAGGGTCCAGCTCCGGGACTACGAGCGGGACGAGGAAGAGGAGGAGGTGGCGGCAGAAGCGGAGGCGGGTGCTGCAGGGAGGGACCTGCCGGCGGACGGAGGTGGCGTCCCTGCAGCGCCTGGGAAGGGCCTTGGGCAGCTGGTGCAGGACTGGGTGCATGGGCGCCTCAGCAACTTTGACTACCTCCTGCACCTCAACCGCTTGGCCGGCCGCCGGGCGGGTGACCCCAACTACCACCCGGTCCTGCCCTGGGTGGTGGACTTCAGCACCCGCAACGGCCGCTTCCGGGACCTTCGGAAGTCGAAGTTCCGCCTCAACAAGGGCGACAAGCAGCTGGACTTCACCTACGAGATGACCAAGCAGGCCTTTGTGGCCGGGGGCGGCCTGGGCGGGGAGCAGCCCCACGTGCCCCACCACATCTCCGACGTCCTCTCTGACATCACCTACTACGTCTACACGGCCCGGCGGACGCCCCGGGCCGTGCTGTGCTCCCACGTGCGCTCCCAGTGGGAGCCCAACGAGTACCCGGCCAGCATGGAGCGCATGCAGGGCTGGACGCCGGACGAGTGCATCCCCGAGTTCTACTCGGACCCCGCCATCTTCCGCTCCATCCACCCGGACATGCCGGACCTGGAGGTGCCGGCCTGGTGCGCCTGCCGTGAGGAGTTTGTGGCGGCCCACCGGGCGCTGCTGGAGAGCTGGGAGGTCTCCCAGGATCTCCACCACTGGATCGACCTCACCTTCGGCTACAAGCTGCTGGGCAAGGAGGCCGTCAAGGAGAAGAACGTCTGCCTGCACCTGGTGGACGGCCACACCCACCTGGCCAGCTACGGGGTGGTGCCCCTCTTTGACCAGCCCCACCCCCGGCGCCTGGCGGGGAGCTGCGCCCTCCTCTCCGCCGAAGCCCCGCCCGTCACCAGGCCCCTCATCCCACCTGTTCAGGAGACGAGAGTCCTGGAAGGGGGTGCCCCCAAGGGCCTGGTCAGCAATGGGGCCAGCGGGCCGGTCGTGGAAGCGGCGCCATGCGAAGGCGTGTGGGCCGGAGGCCGGTTCACGGCGGCGGAGGAGGAGGTGGAGCAGGGGGCGGAGGCACTGGAGGCCCTCCCGGTGGGGGCAGGCCGGGCCACAGAGCTGGCCGGTCCCCCCGTCCCACCCCCAGGGATCCCCGCAGAGGGCAAGCACCTCGGCCGCAGCAGGACCAAGGCAGGGGCTCCTCCTGCGGAAGGGCTAGAGGCCAAGATCGTCCTTCCCGAGGGCTGTAACTTCCTGCAGGCCTTGGAGGAGTTGGAGAAGCTGGACGCCTTCCTCCTGAAGGGGCTGCACGCCCAGGTGGGCCGGCCAGAGCAGCACCAGCCTCGCTTGCCCCTGGGGCCCTCGGACCTCTTCCAGAGAGACATGCAGGCCCTGGGGGTCGTGGTGGCCGAGATCGTCTTTGCCCCGAAGCTGCGGGCGCTGGAGCCCGGGGCGGCCCTGGCGGAGCGCTTCCAGGCGGCTCGGAGGCTGTGCCGCCAGCACCCCAAGGACATCCCAGCTCCTCTGCAGCACCTGCTGGATACGCTGCTGCGGCTGAAGGTGGCGGATGGGCAGCTCGCCAGGGCGGGGTGGGGGCCGCTCCTGTTTGGCTACCCCCCTGTCTGGCAGGGCCTCCCTCCGCCCTCCCCCTGGCAGCTGCGGAGCTCCTTCAGCGCGGTGCTGCCCTTCCCCGCCTACTTCCCGGCTCTTCACCGCTTCATCTCCACCTACCTGTCTCGCCAGGCGGAGGCCGAGGGTCGGGAGCTGGTGTTCCAGCTGTGGCGGCAGCTGGAGGGCGTCCTGAGCAGCATCACCCCCGAGGGCCTGGAGATCCTGTTGCCCTTCGTCCTGGCGCTGCTGTCCGGGGAGCGCACGGCTGTCCACGCCGCCTGGTACCTCTTTGAGCCCATCGCCAAGGCCCTGGGCCCCCGCAACGCCCACAAGTACCTGCTGAAGCTGCTGGTGGGGGCCTACGAAAACCCCCGCTGCCTCCACGGGCGGTTCTACCTGTACACCGACTGCTTCGTGGCGCAGCTGATGGCGCGGCTGGGCCTGCAGCTCTTCCTCTCCGCCCTCCTGCCCCACATCCTGCAGGTCCTGGTGGGGTCCGAGGGGGCCGCCCCGGAGGAGAACAAGGCCCTGCTGGGGGTGACGGAGGAGGAAGAGGAGGAGGACGAGAGCGGCAGGGGCAGTCCCGGGCCCTGCTCCTTTGGGGAGGAGGCCAAGGCGGAGGCGGAGAGGGGCTCGGCCCTGCAGCTGCTGGGCTACATGTCTGGGGTCAGCCTGCACGACCAGGCTGACCTGCCCGAGAGTGAGGACTTCCAGAACGGGCTCTACGTGGCCGAGGCTTTGCGGGGCAGGGAGGAGGAGGAGGAGGAGGAAGAGGCTGCGGCAGCCGAGGAATCCCTCAGCCTGGGCCGCCTGAGCGACAAGAGCAGCGCCAGCGAGGTCTCCCTGGGGGAGGACCGGTCGGCCGCCGACGGGGAGTCCCAGAAGGACAAAGGGAGCCTCAAGTCCCTTGACAGCAGCCAGGACCTGAAGCAGAGTGAGGAGGAAGAGGAGGAAGAGCAGGAGGAGGAGCAGCCACCGCAGGAGGAGGAAGACGAGGGCCAGCAGGATGGGGAGGAAGAGCGCGACGATGCCACCACCGTGGTCGCGGAGGAGCTGACGCTCTCCTTGGGACTCAGCCCCTCGGTGGAAGCCAGCCTGGCAGAGGACGATGATGGCGAGGAGGAGGAGGAGGAGGAGGAGGAAGACCGGGTCGGACGGGGCTTGTTGGACCAGGAGGGGGACAAGGAGAGGAGCATTCTGCTGGGTGAGCCAAGGCTCCTTCTGGGGGTGGGCGGGGAGGGGGGCCTAGTCATTCATTCATTGGTTTAAAAAATTGTATACTGCTGTATCATAGTGGTTTAGAGTAATATACCGTATTTTTCGCCCTATAGGACGCTCTGGCCCATAGGACGCACCTCGTTTTTTTTTGGGGTGGGATGAATAAAAAAAATTTATTTCCCCCCCAGCTGTGGGGCTGGGCCGGGTGGAAGCCCGAGCTTCCCCCGACCCCAGCCCCCAGAACAGGCTGCTATCCGCAAGCCTTGTGAGCCCGGCGGCAACTCCCGCCGGGCTAGCAAGGCTTGCGGATAGCTTCCTGAAGCCTGGAGAGCGAGAGGGGTCGGTGCGCACCGACGCCTCTCGCTCTCCAGGCTTCAGCGAAAGCCTGCATTCGCCCCATAGGGCGCACACACATTTCCCCTTCATTTTTGGAGGGGAAAAAGTGCGTCCTATAGGGTGAAAAATACGGAAAGTTATAAGCAAAAAAAGAATTCAAAGCAAACACCAGCAGGGACTGGGGAGGTGCTGGGAGGCTGTGTCCGCAAAGGGAGCTCCCTTGGGTGTGGGCAGGGTGCCGCCTAACCGCCCGCTCCCGCCCTCTCTTGTCTCCCAGACACAGCCTGCAAGATGGTGAGGTGGCTCTCGCCCAAGCTGGGCCCCACCACCACCTCCCGCTACGTGGCCAGGAACCTTCTCCGACTCCTGACGTCCTGCTACATCGGTAATCCTTGCCTGTGGGGTTATGGGGCGGGGGGGGCGGGAGAGGAGGAGGGTGCTTTTCATGGGTCTGGGGGAGGCCTTCTGTTGGAACAACCTTTGCCAACCTGGTGCCCAAGTGGGGTGGGTGGGCTCTAGAGGGAGTTTAGCCTGCAGAAGAGGAGATAGGAGAGCCATCTTCAACTCTCTCTTGAGGGCTGTCACATGGAAGAAGGCGCAAGGTTGCTTTCTCCTCCCCTGGAGGGCAGGACCTCAACAAACAGACTCATATTGCAAGAAAGGAGAGTCCAACTAAACCTTAGGAAAAACTTTCTGAGGTTAAGAACTGTTCAAAGTGGAACAGATTCCCTCTGAAAGTGGCGGATTTGTCTTCACTGGGCTCCAGTTTTCCATCGGCTGCAGCTGCTGGCATGGGCAGCCTGGACAGGGACAGGTGTTAGAGCCCAGCAGCCCCACAGGCATTCCCCAGACGGTAGGACTTGAACCAGGGGCATTGAGGGTCTGAGCTGCCCTGGCGCGTGTGTGTGTGTGTGTGTGTGTGGACTCTCCTTCACCAGGGGCGTGTAAGCAGTGGCTGAACTGCTTTCAGGGCTGCTGTCGCAATGGGATTTCCTGCCTTGGGAGCGGGTTGGGCTGAATGACCTTTGAGGGTGCCCCTCCCCCCCCCCATTCTCTCTCTGCTCTTTCTCCTTCTGCAGGTCCTGGCAGGCAGCAGTTTGTGGCCGGGGCTGAAGAGAGCAGCCCTCTGAGCTCCGGGAACATCTACCAGAAGCGGCTGCTGGTGGGGGACGTGGTGTCCGAGCCGGTGCTGACCTGCCTGGTCCACCTAGCACACCTGTATGGGGAGCCCGTCCTCACCTACCTGTACCTGCCCTATATCAGCTACCTGGTCAGTGTCTCTATCTGAGGGTGACTGTCAGGGCTCCAGGCGTGTCTGTGGGGCCCCTCCACTTTTCCTCTCTCTTCATCTTCCTTGGAGCAAAGTTCCGATGGCCATCTGCCAGGGATTCTTTAAATGAGATTCCTGCATCGTGGGGGGGTTGGCCTAGATGACCTTGGGGGGTCCCTTCCAGCTCCAGGTTGCTCTGATTCCATCTTGCCTTCTCCTACGCCATTGCCATATGCTGCGTCAGACCCCGGGGCCCACCTGGCACAGTCTTGTCCAGACTGACTGGCAGCAATGGCTCTCCAGGGTTTTGGGCAGGGAGTGTCCCTGGGGACTGAAGCTGGGACCTTCTGCATGCCAAGCAGGTGTTCTGCGCTACTGGGCCCTTACCCAGGGCTCTCTCTCACATTCTTCCACTCCAGCACCATTCTTGGGCAGCCTGAGCAGCTTCCCGCAGGGAACACAGGATTCAGCAGCCGGAGAAGCTTAGCTTTAAAAACAAAGCAGCCCTAGCAGACTCGCCTTCCCAAGTTTCTAGCCCTCATGGCTTTAGGGAGAAGCTGAAATGTGCCTGAGCAGTGCCTGGCGAACTCCCAGAGGGCGGGGGGGGGGGGGGCTGAGCAGAGGAGGGGCCAGCAGGACGGAAGATTGGGCAAATACATGTCAACTAAAATCCTAGATGTTGCCCCCCACCCAACTTCCAAGGAGGGAGTTTGCCTTGCTTTGTGTCCGGGGGTGGGGGTGGGGGGGTGGCAGCTCAGGGAGGAATTTCTTTTATTATTATTATTATTATTATTTCAAAACCAAAGAAACATTTACAAACATCAAATTCAAAATCTACATTCATTTCCTAATATAAGCCTATTACATAGATTACCTAAATTAAAATATATCTAATTGCTCTGTGCTTCCCTTTGCTATATGTAAATACAAAGCAATTAACAAATTATATTATAGGTTCCCATATACCTCCCACTCCCCTTCACCCATGTGTGATCTCAATATTTTACTTCTTCCATCTTGTTGTGTTGTTATAACTTAATAATTATTCAATTGATTCTGTTACTATTTTCTTGCTTACTCCTGCACGTTTTACACGTTCTCTATTAATATTTCAATTCCGGAACCATATTTTTTCAGGGGGGGAGTTTCGCTTCCTCCCCGGCAGCGGCTCTGGAAGGAGAAGCTGACTCATGTTCAGCCTCAGGGGCTCTGACTGCCTTCTGCACACTCACTTGTTCTCTCTCTCTGTGTGGAGGTCACACTCTGTATTGGGGACACTTCCCCATTTTAAATCTTTCCCAACAAGGAAGGTTGTATTTAGCAAAGTCGGGGGAGGGAGCAGCCCCTTCGCTGGGTGGGGGGAGGAGGAGGCGGCGGCGGCCTCTGGGAAGAGCTGTGCTGAGCCTCACAGCAGTGATGTCCAATTGGCCAGGCTGGCACCGAGGGTGAAGCACAGAATGGCACCCCCTTCCACTAGGGGCAAAGGGGTGGGTGAAGAGCTACATTAGGAACAAGAGGGGAATCAACCGGATGGTTGAAGTGGGAATCCAAGGGCACTGAATCATGCCAGGAGACCCCCTGGGGGCGACTACTCAGGAGGTGGCAGATCCGGCCTCCAAGCAGCGCACCACAGCCATTGCGGCCACAGAGGCAGCAGGTGATGCATTCATTCCTTGGAGACTGGATCTGCTGCCCCTGTGGATCCTGCCATCTGAGGCAGCCACCTCAGCTTGCTCATGAGTGGGCAAGGCAGGGGTGCAAATGATGCCATGGTCTGTTTTATGGAGGAGAAGGCTATCCATGGTTAGAATCATAGAATCATAGAGTTGGAAGAGACCACAAGGGCCATCGAGTCCAACCCCCTGCCAAGCAGGAAACACCATCAGAGCACTCCTGACATATGGTTGTCAAGCCTCTGCTTAAAGACCTCCAAAGAAGGAGACTCCACCACACTCCTTGGCAGCAAATTCCACTGTCAAACAGCTCTTACTGTCAGGAAGTTCTTCCTAATGTTTAGGTGGAATCTTCTTTCTTGTAGTTTGGATCCATTGCTCCGTGTCCGCTTCTCTGGAGCAGCAGAAAACAACCTTTCTCCCTCCTCCATGTGACATCCTTTTATATATTTGAACATGGCTATCATATCACCCCTTAACCTCCTCTTCTCCAGGCTAAACATGCCCAGCTCCCTTAGCCGTTCCTCATAAGGCATCCTTTCCAGGCCTTTGACCATTTTGGTTGCCCTCCTCTGGACACGTTCCAGTTTGTCAGTGTCCTTCTTGAACTTGAGTACCAGGTGCTGGGAAGCACAGGAGGGGAGAGGGCTCTTGTGCACAGATCCTGCGTACAGGCTTCCCCCAGGGGTTGTACTAGATGACCCTGGAGTCCTTTCCAATTCTACCACTCTATGATTCTTCTCAAGTTCCATAGGAAAGGCAAGGATTTTAAGGTGGGGGTTGTCCCCAGCCCTGCCTAAAGATGCCTCCTGGGGATTGACCTGAGGCCCTTCTGCATGCCAAGCAGGTGTTCTGCCGCTGACCCACGCGGGACCTCCTTTCCCTCTTCCAGGTGGCTCCTGGGGGCGGAGCAGGCATCGTCCGGCTGAACAGCCGCAAGGAGGCCGGGCTCCTGGCCGCCATGACGCTCACCCGCAAGATCGTCGTCTACCTCTCGGACACCACCCTCATGGATATCCTGCCCAAAATCAGCCAGGAGGTCCTTCTGCCTGTCCTGGGCTTCCTCACCTCGCCCACCATCAGGTGAGAGGCTGGGGCGACAGACCCCCTCTGGCATGCAGCAAGAGGGACCCTCTCTGGCCACGAGGGCCTCCGCTCTGGAGGCGCTGGCTGGGGGAACCCTGCAGCCCCTGCCGTGCCCCCAGAGCCCTTGTGGGGGAGACTGGGCGGTGTGTGCTGGGATGTCTCTCTTGGGCACCCTTCTTGACTGACGCCCCACCCTCCCCTCCAGCTTCCCCAGTGGGGCTCAGGCCCGCGTCGGCTTGTGCCTCAAGACCATCGGCCTCGTGGCGCTGGTTTGCTTGCGGATCGGGTCGGAGATGGTGCAGCTGCACCTCAGCCAGACTCTCCGGACGTTCTTCGAGACGTTTTCGCTGCTGGAGCAGGTGAGTCGGGAAGGGAGGGCAGAAGGGCGGGGAGCTTTTTCGGCCTCTGCCGACGGGGGTGGAGAGAGAGAGAGTGTGCGAAGGACCCCTGGCTCTGGCAACACCTGAACTCGTGGCACGTGGAAGTGGGGTGGAAGTGGAGTTCTTTCTCATAAGAGGCATCAGGTCAACCCAGGAGATGTTTCTCAGGCCACAAACGTCCCGAAAGTGATCTTTCTTCTGCAGAGCCAAAATGGTCTTATTCGCTGCACGGATCATATCTAGGGAGCCTTGGTGGCAGAGGCTGGGGAGACACAAACACTGGGTTCCAGTTTCTACAATGCTTTCACGGGTCCCTTCCAACTCTACAGTTCTATGAAAAGTGCAGGCAGGGGAGAAATGGCCTCTTCCAAAATGCAGTGCTGTTCTCAGGGCGGCTATTGGCGCTGGGTGGGAATCCTCTCCCAGAGGTGGGTGCCAGCAAGGCTGTGACTGGTCTCCTCCTCCTCCTCCTCCTCCTCCCCCCTGCCCAGGGTGCGACACAGGAGCCGCCTGCCCTGCCGACGAGGCTGCTGCCCCCGGACCCGTCTGCTGTGTTGGAGCTGCAGAAGGTTTTCAGCCTGGAGATGGCTTACATCACCTTTGTCCCCTTCTCCTGCCTGCTAGGTATGGCGTGTGGCTTGACTCTCCTCCCCTGCTCTCTCTCGATCCGTGTCTCTCTTTTGTGCTCTTGCAGACACATGCATGCGCACACGCTCTGCACCTTCTCAAATGGCTCTGGGTGTGAGTCTCGGGCAGCAGACACAACAGCGAGTCTTGTGGCACCTTGAAGATCGGCCCAGCCTGTGCCCACCTGGTGCCCTCCAGCTGTATTGGGCTGCAGGGACTGGGGTGGCCAAGTTGCCCAAAACATTGGGAGGGTGGCAGGCTGGCAAAGCAGAAAGGTATAAGTGTGTGTTTTTCCCCCATCTCCTTGAGATGACCTGAAGGCCCCTAAGGAACATCCATTCTTCCTTTTGGACCCTGGACATCTTGAGGCAGTGAGTTCCACAGGTTAATTTGCAGCAGTTTGAATAACCTTTTTCATTCTAGAACTGCATGGGATAAAAACGTCTCCCTGCTTCCTTTCTCCAACCTGTGCACAATTTTTATAAACCCCTCTGACTGTTTCTCTCCCTCCTTTTTTAAAACTTGACAAGCCCCAGACCCTGTTGCCTTCGCAGCTCCTTGACCCCGTTGCGCTTGGTGAGGAGAGGCCTTGGAGCTCCCTGGCCTTGCGCGGGGCCTGGATCCATACCCAGAGCTCCCCCACCTTCCTCCCTTCTCTGCAGGCGACGTCATCCACACCCTCGTCCCCAACCACGCGCTGGTCGGGCGGCTGGCCGGCCTCTACCTGGAGAGCATCAACCCCCGAGGCCTGGCTTCCCAGAGCCAGGATGCGGCCACGCCAGGCCCGGGTTCCTTGGAGCAAAGCGCCCTGGGCGCGGACCCCTCCTCCGGCCCATGCGAGGACACGCACTCGGGGACTTTTGGGAGCGTCCTGGTGGGCAACCGGATCCAGGTCCCCACAGAGGCCTCGGGGAGCCCCGGCAGCTTCTGCCCCACGCCGGGGCGCCGGGAGGAGGGGGAGGCCCTGAAGCAGGATCTGCACCGCAGCGCCCACCACCTCTGCGGCAACTGGCTGGCCTACTGGCAGTACGAGATCGGGGTGAGCCAGCACGACGCCCGCTTCCACTTCCACCAGATCAAGCTGCAGAGCTTTGTGGGCCACGTGGGGGCCATCAAGTGCCTGGCCCCCCTGGGCGGGGAGGACTTCTTCCTCAGCGGCAGCAAGGACAAGACGGTGCGCCTCTGGCCCCTCTACAACCGGGGGGACGGCACCCGCGAGGAGGAGCCCCGCCTGACCTACGGGCAGCACAAGAAGTCCGTCTTCTACGTCGGCGCCCTGGAGGCCCCCCAGCACGTGGTCAGCTGCGACGGCACCGTCCACATCTGGGACCCCTTCACTGGTGAGGCTTGGCCGGCCCGCAGGAGTGTGGCCCCCTGTGGCTGGGTGATGTAATAATAATTTAAAAATTAATAAATTTTATTTATACCCTCCCCGGCCAGAGCCGGGCTCAGGGTGGCTAGCACCAGTAAAATTACAGTAAATACATAATGGGGGAGAACAAAAAAACACACACACAATTTAAAATGCAGCCCCGTTTTAAAAGTAGCCGATAGATCAAAACCGTAAGGAGAGGGAAACATAAGGGTCAGACTGAGTCCAGCCCAAAGGCCAGGCGGAACAGCTCTGTCTTGCAGGCCCTGCGGAAAGATGTCAGGTCCCGCAGGACCCTGGTCTCTTGTGACAGAGCAATCCACCAGATCGGGGCCAGGACAGTGGTACCTCTGGTTACGAACTTAATTCGTTCTGGAGGTCCGTTCTTAACCTGAAACTGTTCTTAACCTGAGGTACCTTAGCTAATGGGGCCTCCCGCTGCCACCGCACGATTTCTGTTCTCATCCTGAAGCAAAGTACTTAACCTGAGGTACTATTTCTGCGTTAGTGGAGTCTGTAACCGGAAGCATCTGTAACCCGAGGTACCACTGTACTGAAAAGGCCCTGGCCCTGGTTGAGGGAAAGTGGGGCTTGGAGCCTCTTGGGAATACCTCATCTGGTGACGCACGTGTGCCAGGAGGAAAACACGCCAGAGGTGGGTTTGGGGCAGCACATCCGGCTCTGGAGCCGGCTGCCCCTTTCGCCCCCTCTGAACAGGCTGTCTCTCTCTTGCAGGCAAAGTCGTCCGCACGTTTGAGGCCCCTGACTGCAAAGTGCCCATCACGGCGGTGAGCGCCATGCCGCCTCCCTACAGCAGCATCAGCATGGCCAGCGCCGACTCGGTCCTGCGCTTCATCGACCACCGGAAGCCGGGACTCCAGGTACTCTGCAGTTTCGTTGCTCCCGGGGCTGCTTTAGTCAGCGGAGGTGGGGGACATTTCCCGCTCCCCATTGGGCGTGACTGTGAAGAGGAGGCCGTAGCCTTGGGACAGAGCAGCTGCCCTGGTCCAGCTTCCCACCGTAAAAGGGTCTGAGAGCAGGCGATGGTTTTCTCTTCCACAGACACCAGGGAGCCAATACAGGCAACTCCCAATTTATGCAGCAGTTACGTTCCAAGGAATCGCATGTTTATGTGAAATTGCATACCGTATTTTTCGCCCCATAGGGCGCACCAGCCCATAGGGCGCACCTAGTTTGGGGGGGGGGGGGAATAAAGGGGAAAAATTTATTTTCCCCCCCAGGTGTGGGGCTGGGGCGGGGGAAGCCCGAGCTTCCCCCGACCCCAGCCCCCAAGAACAGGCAGCTCTCCGCAAGCCGTGGGAGCCCCGGGTTTTGGGATGCAGGCTGCTATCTGCAAGCCTAGGGAGCCCAGCCATGGGCTCCCCAGGCTTGCGGATAGCTTCCTGAAGCCTGGAGAGCGAGAGGAGTCGGTGCGCACTGACCCCTCTTGCTCTCCAAGCTTCATCGAAAGCCTGCATTTGCCCCATAGGACGCACCCAGATTTCCCCTTCATTTTTGGAGGGGGAAAAGTGCGTCCTATAGGGCGAAAAATACGGTATGTTTGAAGCACCATTGGAAAAGCCTGCCAGCACCCTGTTCCACCCCTTTTGATGATTAATGAATTTTATTATTACGGTCACAGACCAGTTCCGGGTCGCTTACAATATCAGGAAAATCATAAAACACAACAGGAATACATTGAATTGGGTATAACAGAGACAATTCAGATATAGCGGCAGTTAAAAAAAATATTAAATATTGATCACTAAAATATAACCTAAAATTATCTTTAAAACCTTAATCATTTTTGTAGTACAGCTTTTCCCCTAAGTTTTATGGCAGTCCCCCTTTTGATGATGTTTTTGGGTCGTTCCGAGCTTGGCGCGTTGCATGGACACATGTAAATATGGTGTCATTTCATTGCCTGTACTGCCAGGACTGAGCTGGAGAGAGAAAGGCAGAAGGCAGCTCAGAATAACAGCCTTGTCCAGTCCAGTCCAGCTCCCTGTAATGTCAGAATCACAACAGCAGCATCTCTGGCAGACGGCCAGCCAACTTGACGGGACATTCGGAAGAACGTCTTGGTGGTCAGAGCTGCTGAAAAACCTCCAGCGAAGGAGGGGGCACCACCTTCCAAGGGACTCTGTCCCGCTGCCAAACAGCTCTTAGGAAGTTCTTTCTAATGTTCTGCCAGAATCTTTCTTGCCATTTGGTATCTGTTGGTTCGGCTCCCGTCCTCCAGAACAGCAGAAAACAAGCTTGCGCCACCTTCCATGTGGCAGCCCTTCAGAGATTGGAAAATGGCTCTCATGTCACCTCTGAGTCTCTTTTCTGGGATCCTTTAGCCGCTTCCCTATGGGATCTGTCACTCGGAGACAAAACATCTGCTTTGCATGTAGGTCTCTGGCGCACTCCCAGCCTGTTGGAAAAGTGTCAGGTGATGGGAAAGACCCTCCCTTGCCTGAGGCCCTGGAGAGATGCTTCCAGTCAGAGCAAGCAGCACTGGACCAGGTGGACAGAGAGTCTGGCCTGCAGCCAGGCAGTGCCCTGTGAGGGTGGGCCTGGGGGCTGGAGGGGGCCTCACATTTACCTGGGAGTCATGAATTGTGACCCCAAGCAACAACTTTGGGAGATGGGAGGCCCCCAGCTTGCAGGCAGGAGGTCCCCAGTCCAGCCCCACAACAGTCCCCTCACTTACCAAGGGGGCCACGTGGCAGGTGCCGGGAGGGTCTCCCTTTCCCAGGGCCCTGGAGGGCCTGACGTGGTTCCCCTGGTCCTCTGAGGCAGAGCAGTGGCCTTGCAGGTCTCAGGTCCAGTCCCTGATGGCAGCACTGGGGAAATGCTGGGGAGCTGCTGCCGCCAGTCAGAGCAGGTGACGCCGAGGGAGAATTGCCGCAGGTTTTGGCGGGGAGTGAGGCTGCTTCTGACGCCCCTCTCCCTCCCCTCCTTCTGTGCCCCCAGCATGAATTCCGCCTGGCCTGTGGGGCCAACGCTGGCCTGGTCCGCTGCCTGGCCGTCAGCCCCAGTGGCCGGAGCCTGGTAGCCGGCTTCTCCTCCGGCTTCATGGCCCTGCTGGACACCCGGACAGGCCTCATCCTGAAGGTGTGGCCAGCGCACGAGGGAGACATCTTGCAGATCAAGGTAAGGGGCTGGGCTGGAGGGGTTCATTTGGATGCATCCCCCCCCCGCCTCATTCATCTCGAAGGCAAATCTCGTTTACCTTCCAAATGCTGGCTAAAACTAGGGACCACCCTGTCGTAAGAGCGCAAGAAGAGCCCTGCTGGTTCCGGCCCATCTAAGCCAACCTCCTGTGCTCAACCAAGTTTTTGAAATAAAAGCCAGGAATTAGGAGGTGTGCGAGGGCATCCCAGGCCCATGGGCACCACCCTGGGGGCCCCAGATTGCCTCGCCTGGTCTGACCTAGATGCCCTGTCACTCTTGCTCAGAGACCGGCTGCCCCCCTTTCCCCACTGCTGCACCTCAGACAGCTGAAGATTCCCTTCTGTGGGTCCAAGGTATCGCCTGGTGCTCTTGGGCGCTGGGCTGAGGGACTCAGGTTAAGCGAGCGCAAGTAGCCAGTCTTCAGCCTGCTTTCTGTACAGGGAAATGCTCTGCATGGGGGGGGGGGTCCTCAGGCCCCCTGCCCCAAGGCCCTTGCAGCTTCAGATCCAACACAGGGGCATCATTCGCTGTAGCCTTGTCTGCTTACGTGTCTCCAGTGCATCCCTAGATTGCACGCTGGAGAAACCGGGGGATCTGGTATTGCAATGTTGCACACAGACAAACAAAAACCCTGCCTCCAGCCTTCCTGATTCCAGAGAGGAGGGCGGTCGCATGTGAGCAATACCTTGTGGAAGGCATCCAGTTGTGGAGCGGCTTGTACTGCGTGGGTGTGGAAGTGGGGTGAGGGCGTTGGGGGTTTGGCCGGTTGTCCCCTCTGTTGATCCTTCTCCAGGGGCCATTTCTGAGCTGGTGGGAGGAGGACAAAGGTCTTGTGTGCCAGAGGCGGGGAAGGCGGATCTGTGTGTGTGTGTGTGTGTGTGTGTGTGTGTGTGTGTGTTGCCGGTCCCTGCTTTCCCCCTTAGCACTGGCCGGCTGCCCCCATCTGAATGGCTAACCCTTCTCCCTATTTGCCTGCTCCCTGGGCTGCCCTCCGTGTCCTTCACCCTGAGCCAAACAACCCAGCTGCTTGTGTTCCTCCGCTGACGGGAGGCCCTGGGCCACAAAGCCCCACTGGCAGCTCCCAGGCACTGCTGCTGTCAGGACTGGGCTGCCAGTGCCGAAAGAGGCTGGCTGGGACCCATGCGCACACCCTCCTTCCTTGGCTAGGTGGGGCATCTGCATCCTGTGTGGCAGCAGGGCCCTGTGTGGGGCTACCTTTGAAGGTGACCCAGAAATTACAACTAACCCAGAATGCAGCCGCTAGACTGGTGACTGGGAGCGGCCGCCTACACTCTTGAAAGACCTACACAGGCTCCCAGTACGTTTCCAAGCACAATTCAAAGTGTTGGTGCTGACCATGAAACCCCTAAACGGCCTCAGTCCAGTATATCTGAAGGAGCGTCTCCACCCCCATTGTTCTGCCCGGACACTGAGGTCCAGCACCGAGGCCATTCTGGCTGTTCCCTCCCTGCGAGAAGCCAAGTTACAGGGAACCAGGCAGAGGGCCTTCTTGGTAGTGGCACCCGCCCTGTGGAACGCCCTCCCACCAGATGTCAAAGAGAAAAACAACTACCAGACTTTTAGAAGACATCTGAAGGCAGCCCTGTTTAGGGAAGCTTTTAATGTTTAATAGGTTATTGTATTTTAGTGTTTTGTTGGAAGCCGCCCAGAGTGGCTGGGTATAAATAAATTATTATTATTATTATTATTATTATTATTATTATTATTATTATTATTATTTATTAGGCAGGCTGCCTTGGGTGGCAGACGCTGAAGGCGGTATCCCACAGGCGCCCTGCTGCCTCTGCTGCCAGCGGCACTGGATTCAGGCAGAATGTTGCCAAAATATCCCATGATCTTGCCGGAAACTGCTGCTGCTGCAGGCTAGGGAGGCTTGGGCGGCCGCATGTTCTGGCTTTGCCTCAGGCGGCAAAATGGGATGTGCAACCCCTGTGAGGCAGCCCCCTGGTCCTTCGCAACCGATTCTACATTGGGAAGGGTGGCCTTTGGGAAGGCCCTCCCCACCAGTTCTGCGGAGGCAGTGAGATGCCAGTGGCCGGTTCTGGTTTTGCCACACTTGCTGGAGAGCATGCTGAGAATGGTGGTGAAGCTGGCACCACTGGAGTCCCCCATGAACCACGGGTGGGTGGTGGGTGAGCCCCCCAGTTAGTGCTGGGGCTGAATACTAGCCAGGGCTCCTGCCTGGGGCACGGGAAGTGAAATTATTTATGTCATAAAATTCATTCACCGCTTGATTGTTAAAAAAGAAAGAAAAGCAAATCATGAAAAATCTGCAAGTTCTTTAAAACATACAAAAACCTAAAATACTAAAACGGTGTCCAATGTCCAGTTGTGGCAATGGAAGAAGTCGAGTGGGCACATGGAGGGTAAGGCGATCTTGCTGGGTAAGGCAGAGTGCCTTGAGGCATGTGCAAAGTGCCTTTCCCCTTCCACTTTGTAAAGCAGGATTCAGTGGCAGGGTGCATCTCCCCTTTGCATCAAAGGACTGCTGCCCCCCATTCTGGGTGGGGTTCCCGGGTGTGGGCCGAGATGCCCCTGAGCTGACGAGTGACGTTTCCCCCACAGGCCACGGAGGGCAATGTGCTGATCAGCTCCTCCTCCGACCACTCCCTGGCCATCTGGAAGGAGCTGGAGCCGAAGCCCCTGCAGACCTACAAGCCGGCCTCCTCGGAGCCCATCCACACCTTCGACCTCTACGGCAACGAGGTGGTGGCCGGGACCGTGGCCAACAGGATCAGCGTCTACGCCCTGCAGGAGGCGCTGCCCCCCAGCGTCACCAAGCTCAGCTCCGAGAACTTCCGGGGCACCCTCACCAGCCTGGCTGTCCTGCCCACCAAGTGCCAGCTCCTGCTGGGCTCCGACAATGGCACCGTCCGACTCCTGGCGTAGCCCCAGCTCCCATGACACACACCTCTCCTCCCTTCTGGGGAGACTGGGGATGGGTGAGAGAGGGGGCAGGGGGCTTCGAGGAGAGCTCCGTGCCCACTTTGACTCTCTGCAAGCAGGCTGCTGGGCAGCCAGAGGCCCCAATCCTCTCATCACCGTATGTGCCTGAGTCTCTTTGGGAAGTGGGGTGGGCATTCCCTGAGGAGCCCACGGAGGGTGGTAGATTTGGTGCCCTCTTCCACCTCCCCTCTCCAACGCAGCATTCCTGTTCTTGAACTTTTTCGATTGTGTGTGTGTGTGTCGCACAAGACTTCTTCTGTCCTCCTGGCTCCCCCCCATCCACCCCGTATGCGTCTCCTCCCCCCACCCTGCAAGAGCTGGCCTCCGTGCAAAGAGAGAAGGCTTTGCACCTGGACGGTGGCATCACCTGGGCACCGGGGGCTCCTCCAGTTGGACTATGGAGTGTGCCTTCTCTCCACCCTGTGGAGAATGGTCCTGATGTGGTGCTTGGAGAACTGGAACCCTCCGAACCTCCTCCTCCTCCTCTGGGAGGGGGGCAGCCTCTTTCCTGGCCGACCAGCCCTTGCAGATGCCCTTGGCACCCAGTTCTCCAGTCTCCCTGTCTTTGCTCAAGCCCAGCGAGGATGCAAACACACACACACACAGATTCAGTGGTCCAACTGCCCTGCCACGTTCTGTCTCGCTCTGCCTGTCCTCCTGGAATGATATTTTCCCCCTGGGGTGGGAGTGGCAGGGAGGCAGCTTGTGGGAAAAACCCCCCACCCAGGCAAGGGTCAGCACACCTGTGCAAGTGCTTGCCCCCTTTTCCTGGGGGGAGGGGAGCAGACCCCCCTTTGCTGATTAACTGATTGCAATAGATTATATATATACATATTCTAATAAACACCCTGGAGCTCGCAGTTGCCTTCTCTCTCTCTGTGTGTGGCATGAATTTGGTGTCCGGCTGCTGCTTCCTTCTCCCCCCCCCCCCCCCCGCGACCTCCTCCTCCTCCGTAAGGGACAACAGGGCGCCACAAAAGGGCCAAGATGTTCCAAAACTTTCTGTGGTGACTCAGAAGTTAATCTGTGCCAGATAGTGAGACAGCCTGGCTGTTTATTTATTTAGTAAGCGTATGTCCGGTCCCTGGCAAGAAACAAACACACCAGATAGTCAAGGTGAGGAGTGCCCTCTAGGCAAGGCAAAGCTGCAATTCCTGACTTCAGGGGGTTGGACTAGAGGACCCTTGGGGTCTCTTCCAGCTCCACAATTCCATGACGTTGATTTCAAAGGAGGCCTCGAAAGGCCAAGCAGCTGGAAGAAATTTAAGGACTATCTTAAGAAACATTGTAAAATTAATGAATGCTAGAATGACGTTGGATTGGAGAATATTTGGCTTATAGTGATGAAGGTTAAGTATTGAAATGAAAGGTTAAAAATCTAAAAGGAAAATAAGGGAGAGGATTTGCTGAATTGATAACTGGAAACCAGAACACAGAAAGGGAAGGTATGAGGAAGTCGGGGAAATAAGGTATAAGAAAATAAGGTAACTGAAATTATACTTGTTTTTCTTTTTTCTTTTTCTCTTTTTTGTTGTTATTTGTTGTGTCTGATTTGTTGTTATAAAAATTTGGAAAATGTTAATAAAAATTTATTATAAAAAAAAGAAAGAAAAGAAAGGCCAAGCAGCTTCCAGCCAAGCAGGGAGGAATTATTAGGGTAGCATTCAGCTAAGTTTTGCAGGGAGTAGACCTGCTAGGAATCACTGGACTTCACTTGGGCCTGTTCCTCAGTTTCTCCCAAGGCAGGCTGCTTGTTCAGCTGCGCCGCCTGGCCCAGCTCTGGTTTTCAAGGGGGGCGGAGTGCATGTCCCTTTTGCATGCAGAGTTTCGAGAGTCGTCTTTCCCTTCCTTGCTGCCCCCTCCCCAGGTGCCTATGCTTTGGCCAGGATCCAGCGGGCGGCTGCTTGAGGGCTCGGTAGTCCCAGCTGGGCCGGCTGAGGGGGCCGCGTTGCTCGCCTCTGCACGGAGGCTGCAGCTGGGCTCGGGGTGCAAAGGGACCCCGTTCTTGCCCTCTAGGAGGCTCCCCAGCCCACCCCAAACACAGGTCGGGCAGCAGCCCTGGAGGCGGCGAGGCGGTTCGGTCCTGTTGCTCAGGTCCCTTCCTGCGCCGCCACACAGTTCCCGGAGAAATGTTTAACCAGATGCAGAAAAAGTCAATATTTGCCCACGGAGGGTGGTGAAGTAGTGAGGAAGGGGGAGAGATTCCACGAGTAGGCGTTGCTCCTGCAGCAGCTGGTCCCTGGCGAAACTTGGGGGCCACTTCTGCAAAATCGCCCCCCCTCCACGAAGCTGGCAGTGGTGGTGGCGGCGGCAGGAGAGAGGCGCAAGGAAGAGCCCCGTGCAGGACCAACGTGAGATGGGGGGCTTGAGCTGGGGGGGGGGGGAGGAGAGAGGGGAGCCGGAGATTGGAGTCCTTGCGCAATGGGCAGTTTGGGTTCCTCTGAGCGAAGAGAGAGGCTGCTTTGCTAAGCGGGGCCTTGGGGGAATGTCCTGGCTCTCCTTTCCTGGTTTTTTATTAATTTAATTGCATTTCATATCCCACCGAGGAGCTCAAGGCGGCATGTGCAATTATCCCCCCCTCCTCATTTAATCCCCACGACAACCCTGCGAGGTAGGCTAGGCCGAGAGGCAGGAGTGACTGGCCCCCAGGCTCACACCCCGTGGGAGTTTCATGGCTGAGCTGCGGGATCTGAACCCGGGTCTCTCCCGAGGTCCGACACTGACTCACTGCGCCACCCCTGGCTTCTGTGGCCGTGGAAGGGAAAGAGCACCATGCCCTCACGCACCAGCTGGAGCTTCCAGCACCCACCTCTGCCCTTTCTCTCGGCCTGCAGCTGGGGGGGGGGTCAGCCTCCTTCCCTCCCCTCCCTCCCAAACTTGCGCCCAGGAAGCGTTAAGGAGCCGGGCGAGTCCCTGAAGAGCTTTGTTTCAAAAAGCAACGACAGCCACCCACCAACGTCCCAACTCCAAGGGACGCGGGGTGGAATTTAAACGTATGCAACCCTCAGTCTAGAAGAGGATGGTGACTGGAAGGGGGGCTTGCCGTGGAGACCTCCTTTTGGGGGGGCAGGCAGGGGGTGAGCTGAAGGGAAAGCGGCCGGGGAGGCTGTGAGTCCCTCTCCGTCTCTCGGGTCTGTCTTGAAGGGGGGACAGGACCCCGAAGCCACCCTAGGCATCACTTATCCGCCCATCTCCGGCAGATTTCCACCCCTCGGTCAAAAGATGGCTGCCCCGCCCTGGCCTCTGCTGCTGCTGCTCCTGCTGGCCGGCCTGCCTGCTCTGCGCGCGACGCACCACGGGGTAAGTCCCGCCACGGTCCGGGCAGCTCCTCCTCTCCGCCCGGGGCAGAAGAGCCCAGCCGAGGGAGACTCGCGGGGAGACAGGCAGGGGGAGGAGAGGGCGTGGGGACCATGGGGTGGGGGGACTGGCCCCTGGTGCTGCTGGTCTCCCAAGTGGGGGGAGCGTCCTGTGGAACAAACCCCCTCGCTTTGGGAAGGTGGTGGAGGTTGGATGGCCAGATGCCAGGGGTTTTTTAGCTGGGAGTTGGCTACAAGACCCTTGGGGGGGGGGTCCTTTCCAACTCTAATATTCTATTATTTTAGGTCTCGATTGCCCATGCCTTTGAAGATGACGGGCAGAGGAACATTCTCCTGGTAAGAGGAGATGAATCTCAAAGCTTCTCTTTTTTTAAAGATTTGTTTATTTTTAATGAAAAGGCAAATACTGTGTCAAGTTCGGGACTTGGGAATGGAGAGCAGGGCGGGTAGCATTGCTGCGTGATGGTTCTGGTCCTGGGTCGCCACCACATTTTAATCATATATGGAGGCCAACGCCAATGGCGTGAGCAAACGTAGCCAGTCCCGGAAGCTGAATTTAGGTTGGCAAGTAGAAAGTTCAAAGACAGGACCTGTTGAGGCAGCTTTCTCTAAGAGGTTCCCCACAGAAGGACTTGGGCATGTGGCTGTCAGGAAGAAGGGCTTGGTTTTGTTGGGTGCTGGGGGGCATCTTCTGGAAGCTGGGCCTCTGGACAACCAGGGAGCCAAAGCTGTGCAAAAGGAGATGGTGGAGAGGATGAATCGCTGCGGGAGATGCAGGGCAGATCTCTCTGCCTTGAATGACATTTTCGAGAAAGGGAGTTTTGGGAGCAGAGGCAAGCGGGAGAGGAGATGGCAAGGCCGCGCTGGATAATCTGGATGGTATTGCCTAAGAGCTCTTAAGGAACTCAAATGTGAAACTGATCTTCTAACAAAAATATGTACCGTTCCTAAGAGTGTCCTTGGTCCCAGAGGACTGGAAAGCAGCCAGCGCAACACCAATATTTACAAAGGGATTCAGGAAGTTACAGGCTTGGCGTCTCTTCCAGGTAAATTGCTGAGAAGTACTATTAAAGGTAAAATAATCAAGCGCATGCAGGATTTCCTCAGCGGAGACCCCACACCGTCATGAGAACTCCCTGCCAGAAGCAGCTTTTAAAAAGGGCCTTGCAAACCCACTCAATTCAGGCAGGCGGCTTTCTCCCAAAGCAGCTGTGGAGAACCAATCGCTGGCCCTTCAGATGCTGCTGAACTAGAACTCCCATGAAGATAGGAGTTGCAGTTCAGAGACACCTGGAAGGGCACAAGCTCCTGTCTTAAAGGACCTGACAGTGACACTGATGCTGAAACTTCTTTCAGGGGTTTTTTCCAGGCCTATGCTGCTTTTAAGTGATTGGTTTTTGCTGAAATGTGATGTTGTGTGTTGCTTTTATTTTTTCTGTATGCTGCCTTATGAGGGTTTAAGGAATACTTAGGCTAGCTCTGATTCATTTATGTGTTCTGTCTCTGAATATCAGCTGCTGGGAATCACAAGGGGGAGAGTCCTGCTGTTGAACCTCAGGTCTTGCTTGTGAGCTTCCCTTGGGGCATTCAGATGCCACTGTGAGGACAGGAGGCTGGACCAGATGGGCTCCCTTTAGTTTGATCCAGCAAGGCCTTTCTTATGCTTATGAAAACTACCATCTATCAGGCCAGTCTCTGTGTCCATGCAGTCCAGCACTGCCTGCTCTGACTGGCAGCAGCTCCCTGGTCTCCTGACGAGCAGAGAACTTGCCAGCTTTTACCCAGTGTGGAAACAAGGTGCTTCTTTCTTTAGAGGCCCTCTTGCCCATCCTCTGCCCCTCAGCTACCCAGACGTCTCCTTCCCTCCCAGACTTAGCTGCCCATTCTTTCCTCCCCACCTTCAGCTCCTAGGGCCCATTTCTTCACAGGCCGATGAAGCAGATGGATTGGTGGAAGAAGCATTGCTGCCGGAGGTTGCTTTGCCTGAGGCGGAGGTGCTCCCACCTGCATCCGAGACCCCGGAGAGCCTCCTTGGCACCATGCTGCCACCCTCTGATCCAAGCCTGGCAGAGGAGGTTTCAGCCGCGGTGCTGGGAGAGCCCCAGAGCTCTTCTGAGGCAGAGGAGGACGACCGTGGAAGAAGCTGCGACAGGGACATCCCTCTGGAGAAGACGCACGTGGTGGCCGAGGCTGTGATGAAGCTGGGTGCTAACCTCCTGCGGCAGGTGGAACTGGAGAACGGCAAAGGCAACCTCTTCTTCTCTCCCCTCAGCATCAGCCTGGCGCTGGCTCACTTGGCTCTAGGTCAGTATCCCCAAATCCCTCAAAGACAGCCTGTTTGTTGACTTCTTCTGAACTCAAAAGCGAAGGTGCTTTTCGTGGTCAACAGCAATAAAGGGTTTTGCTTTTAGGATGTGGAAAGGGTGAGATTCTGCTCTCCCTCCAAGTAATGATGGCTCCTATGTGCATGGGGCAGCCTCTTCCGAGGAGAGGCAATCCTGTCACCTCTCTGAATGAATGGCAGGAGAAATGCCCAGCAGGGGTGAAAGCAAAGCAGCCTGCCAGCCACTGAGTGCTCTGGACTCCAGTTAACGGAATTTCTTCCAGCACATGAGCAGCCTTGTTGGCTGCACAGTCTGAGAATTTCTGGAATGGAGATGGGAAGAGTAGGAGCAGAAGACACTGTCTTGTACAGGGTCTGACCAGAAGTCCATCTAGTTTGGTGTTTTCCACACTGTCAGCTGTGGCTCTCCAGGGTCTCAGGCAGGAAGTCTTTCCCAGCCGTTGGGGCCTGAACCAGAGACCTTCTGCCTGCAGCTGTTGGTGCTCTGTTACTGAAGGATAACAGAGTGCTAAGCATGGAAGCCTCCCTCTTCCTGCTTGTGTGATGAAAGGTCTTCAGCCCTCTCCTGCTTTAACATGGGGCCTACAGCGGCAGCTCTCTCACTCCTGGCTGATGTGACAAGCGCTTTGGAGCACAGTGGCCCTATGCAATCAAGAGGGCTTCCATGCCCGACTGCCATGCTCACATGCTCAGTGCTGCTGCATCTGAAGGGTCAGGTTACCACGTTCCCAGGTTAGCTGAGCATTAACTGTGCTGCTGTTAATCTGGTTTCCCTTTCAGGCGCAGCCAACCGGACCGAGGAGCAACTGCTAAAGGCTCTGCAGGTGGAGTCTGTGCCCTGCCCACACCAGGCTCTGCGCACCATCTCCCAGCACCTCAGCCAGACGCTCAGCATCGCGGCCCGGCTTTACCTACAGAAAGGTGAGAGGTGTGGGCAGGCAGGTATGGAATAGGAGAAGTCGAGTGAGCCTGCCCTTTGGGCGTGAGAGGGAAGAGCAGGCGTTTCCACATGGCGTGGCTTGAATTTCTCTCCTTATTTTATTTATTTAAAAAATATTTGTATACCGCTGTATCATCAAAAAAAATGTATCACAACGGTTCCTACCAATATGAAAACAGAAAGTAAAATCATAAAAAGTTAAAAACAGGTTAAAAGCCAAAGAATTAAAAACAAACATCAGTAGACCATTGTGGGAGATGTATTCTTAACTGCCTGTGTAGGCTTGTCAGGGAAAAAGGCAAGGTATAACAAAATAACAATAATAATAATAATATAGCTGGCAGAATATAAAGGTTTTTAGCAGGCATTTAAAAGTTGGCATAGAAGGTGCCACTGAATCTCCAGTGGTAGAGAGTTCCACAGGACACGGCTAATGACACTAAAGGCTTGGTCTCTTGTTATCAAACGAGCCTCACCAGCTCAGGGAACAACCAGCGACACTCCTGTGCGTGAGCTCAGTGACTGAGCTGAGGATATAAGGGTTCAGGCGAACCTCTACTAAACCTTTAATGGATAGCAGATATTGAGGGATGGGGCAGGGGGAGAATCTGTATTGGGACTGGAGAGGAATAGTAGTGTTTTTTCTTAACCCTTTTGCCCATGTAATTTCCCCAGCTAATGTCACCACCATCCATCTCCATGCACCGGTAGCAAAGCATCATAATGTGAATGGTGCAAATAGTATTGGTTGGATGGGTGGTAGCAGTTTTCATTAGGATAACAGCACTGGGAGGGGTCAGCACCCCTCTCTGTCCCAATCTGGATCAAGAGTCCCCACCCCGGCAGCTGCTATTCACAAATAAGTTTGAATCCCGAGGACCTCGAGTGCAGGGGAGGGGGGAAATCCACACAGCAGCAGCAGTCCCCTGGCCCAAAAATGGGTTGGGGAGAATCCTAGCAGGCTTACCCCAGTCTTAGGGGGAGGGTGGAAACTCTTGACTGCCTCACATCAAGTGCTTTTGCAGGATTCCCAGTGAAAGAGCAGTTCCTGGAGGACTCAGAGAAGTTCTACGGGGCCAAGCCAGCCACCCTGTCTGGGAACAGCGAGGCGGACCTGGTGGCCATCAACACCTGGGTGAAAGACGCGACCCATGGGCAGATCCCCACCATGCTGACTGAGCTGCCGGCCAGTGTCGTGATGCTGCTGCTCAATGCCGTGCACTTCCGAGGTGAGCTGGGCTGCTCCTCCCCACCCCCCGGACTTGCTGGGGCAGCCAACAGATCAGCCAACCTTGAAGTTATTGCAGCAGCCCAAGAAGTAACTGTGTGAATGAGGCCCCTGTTTCTCCCATTTTAATCCATCCTAATAACTTAATATTGTTGTGATTTTATGGACCGTAGTTTTTACCACCTACAAGAAAAGCAAGATTGTCATAGAATCACAGTTGTGAGGGAGCCCGAGTGTCATCTAGTCCAACCCCCAGTAGTAGTAATAATAATAATAATAAGAATTTTATTATTTATACCCCTCCCGTCTGGCTGGGTTTCCCCAGCCACTCTGGGTGGCTTCCAACAAAATATTAAAATACAATACTCTGTTAAACATTAAAACTTCCCTAAACAGTGTTGCAGTAGAGACATCACCTTGCCAACAAAGGTCCATATAGTAAAAGCTCTGGTTTTCCCAGTAGTGGTGTATGGAAGTGAGAGCTGGACCATAAAGAAGGCTGATCGCCAAAGAATTGATGCTTTTGAATTATGGTGCTGGAGGAGACTCTTGAGAGTCCCATGGACTGCAAGAAGATCAAACCTCTCCATTCTGAAGGAAATCAGCCCTGAGTGCTCACTGGAAGGACAGATCCTGAAGCTGAGGCTCCAATACTTTGGCCACCTCATGAGAAGAGAAGACTCCCTGGAAAAGACCCTGATGTTGGGAAAGGGGAGAAGGGGACGACAGAGGACGAGATGGTTGGACAGTGTGCTCAAAGCTACCAGCATGAGTTTGACCAAACTGCGGGAGGCAGTGGAAGACAGGAGTGCCTGGTGTGCTCTGGTCCAGGGGTCATGAAGAGTTGGACATGACTAAACGACTAAACAACAACAACAACAAAAAACAGCACTGCCTTCAGATGTCTTATAAAATTATGGCAGTTGTTGTTCTCTTTGACATCTGGTGGGAGGGCGTTCCACAGGGCGGGCGCCACTACCGAGAAGGCCCTCTGCCTGGTTCCCTGTAACTTGGCTTCTTGCAGCGAGGGAACTGCCAGAAGGCCCTCAGCGCTGGACCTCAGTGTCCGGGCAGAATGATGGGAATAGAGACACTCCTTCAGGTGTACTGGGCCGAGGCTTTAAAGGTCAGCACCAACACTTTGAATTGTGCTCAGAAACAATGCAGGAATCACAATTAAGGCATCCCTGACAAATGGCCATCCAACCTCTGCTGAGAAACCTCCAGGGAAGAAGAGTCCGCCACCTCCCACTCCGCTGTCAAGCCATCAGAAAGTTCTTCCTAATCATTAGTTTCTTGCAATTTGATCCATTGGCTCAGGTCCCAGCCTCTGGAGCAGCAGAAAACAAGCTCTTTCTCTGTCTCCCCTGTGACAGCCCTTCAGTTATTTGAATATGACTATCATGGCACCTTTTAGTCTCCTATCACACAGGCTAAACATACCCAGCTCCCTCAACCATTCCTCATAAGGGTTGTTTTCCAGAACCCTCATTATTTCAGTCGCCCTCCTCTGCACACCTTCCAGCTTGCCAATATCCTCCTTAAACTGCAGTGCCCAGGACTGGACACAGGACTCCAGGGGGCTTGGTTTCCAGATGCTGCCTTTCTTCTCCTCAACCCATTTTTTATTCCCTCTTTTGGGCAGGGTTTTGGAAGACCAAGTTTGATCCCCTTCTGACTGAGCCTGACACATTCTACCTGGATGATGAATTCACTGTCTCCGTGGAGATGATGCGGGCTCGCGTCTACCCTCTCAGCTGGTTCAACCTGGAGGCCCAGGATGTCCAGGTGGGGTAACAGGGGGGTGGGAGCTTTTGTTGTTGACGCTGCCAAAGGGTCTGGCATCAGGTCAAAGTGCCTGGGAGAGCGTTGGCCTCCTTGCCTTCCCACGTGGGGTGGGCCTGGGCCTTTCTCCTGCCCCTGGAGCACACAAGAGGAGGGCTCAAGGCAAAGGCTGTCCCGTTGATGCTCCTCTCCTCTGTTCTTCACAGTTGCCCTTTCATATCCACAAATAATGTTCTGTTGGGCTGCCCCTGCTGACTCTTCCCTGTGCTTCTCTCCCAGGTGGCCAGGTTCCCCTTCAAGGGCAACACGAGCTTTGTGGCCATCCTTCCAAACCACCCTGAGCAGAACTTCTCTCGGCTGCTCTCCGATCTCAGCCAGGCCAACTTCCAAAGCCACTTCCCCAAGGAGAGGCCCACCATGGTGAAGATGCCCAAACTGCACCTGCAGCACCACCTGAACCTAGAGCAAGCCCTCCGCCAGCTGGGTAAGAGGAGGGAGGGAGGGAGGGAGGGAGGGGGCCAGCCTGCTTCACTCTTCGCCTTTACAGGACGGTTTTGGATACCCTCAGCCACCTTGCTGCCTTATTTCAAACAGCTTGATGGACCATGGTTCATAACTCCTGCTTTGCATGCAGAAGGTCCCAGGTTCTGTCCCCCTGCCCCAAGCCCTGGAGAAGCCACGGCTGCCAGTTGGCACAGACCAGAGCTGGGGGGCTTCACCTCCTGGCAGCCCCAGCAGCCAGCAAGGCCAGCTGTCAAGGATGGTGGAATCTGCTGTCCAAGGAGAGCCAGAGACCTACAGGTTCTGCACTCCTGACACGTTCAGTGCGAGGATAGCTGAGCAAGCAAGGCAGATCCCTGTGTTAAATACAGTCCCTGCCTTGTGCTCCTGTGACCTCAGACACACAACATTATCTGAAGACTTGTCTGTTGAAATGGGCGCAGGCAGCTTCTGATATGTTCTGGAGTCCTCACCAGAAGGAGGTTGGAAAGAGCTTTCAGACCCTTAGCAGGGCATGCTGGCGAGTGGGTGTTTGTGTCCTCATTTCTCTCTGCTTCCTCCACAGTGGCTCTTCAGATGCTTCCAGATGGAGGTTTAATGTTGTGAAATGGGCTGCTCTGGTATTGCAAGCAAGTCACTGGCAGCAGTTTTCTTTTTCACTCACGGATTAAACGTGTGTGACTTTTTCCTAACTCTTCCGCCATCTCCGCTCCAGAAGTCCAGGTTCTGTTTCAAGCTAGTCTTGGAAGCAGCAGAAATTCTGCCTCCTTAGTAAAACATACAGGCACTCCATTTGAACGATTTTAATGCAGTGGCAGAATTCAGGCTGTGGGTGGGTGGAAATTCTCCTCGTCCCCCAAATATACACAGCCCTGAGAACAGTCTTGGGTCACAAACACTGCTGATGTTCTGCACCAGCACCATCCTGACTGACGGCTGCTTTCTCTAGAGAAGCCTGCAGCTTCCCCCTTGGCACTGCCTTCACTCCCCTCTCTTTCTTTGCAGGCCTTGGCGAGCTGTTCTCTGCCCCAAATTTCCACCCCATAACAGAGGGTCCCCTCGTGGTCTCCAGTGTCCAGCACAGAGCCGCCCTGGAGCTTTCTGAGGACGGGGTAGAGGCATCGGCCGCCACCAGTGTCTCCATGTTCCGCTCCCTCTCTGTTTTCAACCTCAACCAGCCCTTCCTCTTCATCATCCAAGAGGACACCACTGGCATCCCTCTCTTCCTGGGCGCCATCCGGAACCCCAACCCCAGCGCCCCTCAGGAGAGGAAGACGAGTGACTGTGCTGTGGGAGATGATGGAAAGCTCTTTCTGTGCTCCACGGACCAAGAGAAGCCCTGAACGCCTCGAGAGGCCTCCAGGATGCAGGAAACCCAGAAGGGCAAGTGTGTTGTGGCCAGTCAGGGTTTTTTTCAGCAGCCTCTCCCCAAATCTCCAGAAAACAAAACAAAAAGCCACCCTTTCCCCTAACTGGCTGCTGATGTGGGTTGGCATCCTGCACCCAGTCCTGCAAGCTATAAAATACGGCCCTATTGACTCATCTTCTTCTCAATGGCCCTTGCGGATGGGATCCTGCACTCTGACCTGCAGGCCTTTGGCCCTAGAATTAAAGCTGAGCAAAAGGTCACAAGGTTGCACCTCCTCCTCTGGTTCTATGTTCTGCAGGGACACTGGCTGAGGAATCTGAAGCGCCACAGATATGAATGAGCTGTGAGTGCCGTGAAATAAAAGGATGCAGAGAATACAAGAACTACCACCAGCAGCAGCAGCAGCAGCCCAGGCCCTGGGGAGTTTACGGGCTCACTTCCCATCTTGGCGCCAGCTTCTCTTCAGTATTGCAGCCCCACAATATATCCAGACCACAACTTTTCCTTTCAGGTGGCCACAAAAATGCAACAGAATAGACTGCGTAGCGCTGCACAACTCAAGAAAAAATAAGAGTGTTGGGAATTGCTAGGAAAATAAACCTGCTGGTATCCTAATGCCTGTTGCCACTAATGTGTGTGCCTGACCGCACTTCGAATCCTGCAAACAGTTCTCAAGAAGGGCATTGCAGGGCACTGTGGAGTCTTTGTTCTCTTTGCTTGTTGGGTTTGTGTAAAGTGTCCCTGCCCTTTCTGTGCAAAATCCCACTTGGGCTGTTTTACACTTACATTGCTGTAGCAACAGAGCATGTGTGAGAGAGAATATGAATGTGAATGTCAATTGCCTTGATAGACAAGGAGGCTACTGGGTGTGGGGAGAGAATTGCTTGGGGATCTCCAGTGACTCATGGGGGGGGGGTGAGACTGAGGTTGGTTAAGACTTCCCAGTTCTGTATTCCCAGCTCCTTATTTAAAGCAGCTGCACAAGCTGCCACAATGCGGAACTGAAACTTGGTATGTGCTTCTGGCTGCACTCCGGAATCAATTAGACTGCCTCCCCACATTGCACACCTGTGTCCAGCAAACTGCTCCCCTCCAGATGCTCAAACCTTCTTCCCATAGAACTGTAGAGTTGGAAGGGAACCCCAGGGTCATCTAGTCCAACTCCCTGCAATGCATGAATCATGGCTGAAGAATCCCTGACAAATGGCCATCCAACCTCAGCGTAAAAACCTCCAGTGAAGCAGAGTCCACCACCTCCTGAGGGAGACTGTTCTAATGTCAAACAGCTCTTACTGTCTGAAAGGTCTTCCTAATGTTGAGCCAGAATCTCATTTCTTGTCATTTGAATCCATTCACTTGGGTCCTAACCTCCGCAGTAGGATAAAACAAGCTTGCTCGCATCTTCCATTTGACAGTCCTTCAGATATCTGGAGATGGTTCTCATATCTCCTCTCAGTCTCCTCTTTTCCAGGCTAAACATACCCAACTCCCTCAACCAGTCCTCATAAGGATTGGTTTCCAGACCCTTGACCATCTTTGTTGCCCTCCTCTGCACACATTGCAGCTTACCAATGGCATTTTAAAATTGTGGCACCCAGAACTGGACACAGTATTCCAGGTGTGGTCCATTCCAGGCAGAATAGGGCGGTACTATTACTTCCCTTGTCCTGGACACTAGACTTCTGTTGCTGCAGCCTAGAATAGCATTAGCTTTCACCCCTGCTGTATCACACTGTGGACTCATGTTCAGCTTGAGGTCTACTAAGACCCCTACATCCTTTTCACATGTACTACTGGCAAGCCAGGTGTCCCCCACCTTCCATTTATGCAGCTGGTTCTTCCTTCCCAAGTTTATAACCTGGCATTTGTCCCTTTTGAAATTCACTTTATTAGTTTGGGCCCAGGTCTCCAATCTGTTAAGGTCATCTTGAATTCCGATTTTGTATTCTGTGGCATTAGCTAGCCCTCCCAGTTTGTTGTCTTCTGCTAACTTGATGAGCACCCCCTCAATTTCTTCATCCAAGTTGTTTATAAATAATGTTGAACAACAACAGGCCCAGGACATAACCCCGTGGCACCCCACTGGTCACTTTATTCCAGGATGATGAGGAACCCTTGGTGAGCACTCCTTGGATTCAGCCAATCACCTACAACAAAACCACTTTACAGTTACTTTGTCCAATCCACATTTTACTAGCTTCTCTGCAAGAGTATCATGGGGAACTTTGTCAAAAGTCTTTCAGAAATCAAGATACACTATGTCCACAACATTCCCCTGATCCACCAAGCTTATAACTATCAAAAAAAGAAATGAGATTCGTCTGGCATGAGAAACCCATGCTGGGTCTTAGTAGTCACAGCATCCTTTTCTAAGTGCTCATAGACCTAATTATCTGATGTAGGACCTTTCCTGGTGTCCACATCAAGCTGACTGGTCGGTAGTTACATGGGCCTTCCATATTTCACCTTTAAGAAACTCCCATCCATCTTCTCTTTGAGTATTTCTGTTCATGGGCTCTCAGCCAGTAGTTCCTTCAGCTTTTTGAAATTGGCCACCTTAAAGTCCAGAGTGCATGTCTGTCTACACTCCGCTTTCCCTCGCCTCTGTATCATGAAACCCAAAAGGACATGATCACTTCCTCCCAAGGTTGATCAGTTCCTCCGTTGGTGAGGTTTAGGTCCAAGACAGATGATTCCATTGTTGCTTCTTTCACCTTCAGGGTGATGGTGTCACTGTCAAGAGAGACAACTGAGGAATTTGTTGGATCTTATGTTCTTGACCGGGGATGCGGGTGGCGCTGTGGGTTAAAGCCTCAGTGCCTAGGACTTGCTGATCGTAAGGTCGGTGGTTTGAATCCCCGTGGCGGGGTGAGCTCCCGTCGTTCGGTCCCAGCTCCTGCCCACCTAGCAGTTCGAAAGCACCCTTAAGTGCAAGTAGATAAATAGGTACCGCTTTATAGCGGGAAGGTAACGGCGTTTCCGTGTGCTGCGCTGGTGCTGGCTCGCCAGCTGCAGCTTCGTCACGCTGGCCACGTGACCTGGAAGTGCCTTTGGATGGCGCCGGCTCCCGGCCTCTTAAGTGAGATGAGCACGCAACCCTAGAGTCGGGCACGACTGGCCCATACGGGCAGGGGTACCTTTATGTTCTTGGCAGAGTTTGTGTTCCTACAGATATTGGGGTAGTTGAAATCTTCCATGACTACGATATGTCTCCTTTTTGAATGTGTGGCAGTCTGCTCTAGGAAGGCGTCATCCAAGTCTTCAGACTGGCTTGGCAGTCTATGGCATAAGATGCTCTTTCCTCATTTTAGAATCCCACTGCCAGGGACTGTGGCACCCAGAGGAAGAATTCTCAAGGTTAGGCTATTGCCACAAAGGTAAAGGTAAAAGGGATGCGGGTGACGCTGTGGTCTAAACCACTGAGCCCCTTGGGCTTGCCGATCAGAAGGTTGGTGGTTCGAATCTGCACGACAGGGTGAACTCCCATTGCTCTGTCACAGCTCCTGCCAACCTAGCAGTTCAAAAGCATGCCAGTGCAAGCAGATAAATAGGTACCGATGTGGTGGGAAGGTAAACAGTGTTTCCGTGCGCTCTGGCTTCTGTCACGGGGTTCCGTTGTGCCAGAAGTGGTTTAGTCATGCTGGCCACATGACTCGGAAAGCTGTCTGTGGACAAACGCCAGCTCCCTCGGCCTGAAAAGTAAGATGAGCACCACACCCCATCCAGGGGTCGTTTACCTATTGCCACAACAGAATTTCCTTGGGCAGAAGCAAATAACTGAGCAAAGCCCTGACCGCTGAGCCCTTTCGTCTCTCTGCCATCATCAGGTTTTGCCCACACTTTCAAGCCAATCTTTGCAGGGTTAAGGATGAGAAACTTTGCCAAAGTAGCAGAATGTAAGAAAAGTGTTTAGCAGTCTAGCATCTGGGTTATGAAGAAATAAAACTTGGTTGGTTAATTATTAATCTGTCCCAGCATTTGAATAAATACAAGAGTGTGCACCCACAAAGCATGTTATGTGTGTGCAGGGTGGGTAATTAAGACTCCACCCCACCTCATGCTAGCAGCACACCTCCAATCCCAGGACTTGTCTGCTGGCAAGATGATCTTGGCTCTGCTAAGCTCCACTTTTCCAGCCTGGGCCAAGCTTCATGAAGCAGGGGGGTCGCCAATGGCTACTGGCCAATGGTGATTATGCTGACCCCATAGAAGGGGAGAGTGCTCTTGTACTCGGGTCCTGGAAAGGATGCTGGACTAGATGGGTCTCTCACGCCTCCCTGATCCAGCAGCCAGGCTCTTATGCTCTGCCTTGCAGCACAGCTGTCCATGCAGTGTGGAAAACAAAAGGAGGCTGCTTTAAGAGGGGAGCTGTAACTTGAAGCCTGCTGATGGCTGGGCTGGGATAGCCTGTGGGCTGGCAGCTACAGCAGCAGCAGCCCAGGCAGATGTGAAGCTCCACACACGCTCACACACCGCCTGGTCAAGAAGGACTGCAGTGGAGGACAGGAGCCTGAGGTAAGGAGCTTATTCCAGCTGCCCAGGGGTGTGGGTGGGTGTCAGGCTACTTTCCTTTGGGGCGTAGAGCGCAGCGCAGCAGGAAGGGAAAACTCAAAAGGGGAAAAAGGTCATATTGGGGTGGGGTGGGGGACAGGGGAGCAATGTCTATTTTTTTCACCCTCTTCCGTCAACTTGTGCCCTACTTTAGAAGTATTGTCTCTGCAACAGAAACCAAATGAGAGTTTGAGAGAAAGCACCATCAGCTCCACTGGTTCTGCCCAGGAGGCAGCATCAGTTAAGAGCCAGGCAACACCTCCATTTTTTCACTTGGAGAAAGAAGGTCCCAGTGTGAGATTTTGTAAGAATAGGACTGTTTTTGTAAATCCTACCCAGGGCGCCAGGGTGCTAATGGCAGATCCTCTGACAGCTGCAAAAATTCCACCCTGAGAGAACAAAGCCGCAGTCCACCTTTCAGAAAGAAACCTGCCTTTTTATTTCAGACTTGCAGATGGCAGAGATCACCCACCACCTCATCTGACAGGTCCCTTTATCTTGCCTCAGGTGCCTCTGGTGTGTGTGTGTGGGGAGAGAGGTCCAGAGTCTAGATTCTTCTCCTTCATAGAAGCAACTTACAAAGGGGGGGGGGGTGGACCACCCTGTCCCAGGAACCACCCAATGTTGGCTAAAGTAGTAGCTCTTATTTTTCTCATTTTGGCTGTGTGCTTAAGTTTTGTGCTAATGGGATCCAGATGTCTAGGCCCACTCAAGCAAGCAAGCAGCGTTTCAGCATAGGTTTTTGGCAAATGTGGAAATTCTCAGCCTGGCAATGGTGATCAAGCTGGAGCATGATCATCTCCTTTCTGAGGCCCTCTTCCCCAGTGTGGAATGGGGTTACGACCAACATGCCAATAGCCATTTGCATCTAAATAAGGCATAACACACACACACACACACCTCTCTCTCTCTCTCTCTCTCTCTCTCTCTCTCTCTCTCTCTCTCTCTCTCTAGTTCTTCTCTGGTCACCTCGCACAATTAGGGAAGGGACTGAGAATAAAACTGCCAATGACATAATGCCATTATAAAAATCTATGGTGTGGCTGCATTTGGAATACGTGTCCAGTTCTGGTCGCTTCATAACAACAACAACAACAACAACAACAACAACTTATTTATTTATACCCCTCCCATCTAGCTGCGTTTCACCAGCCACTCTGGGCGGCTTCCAACAAAATATTAAAATACAGTAGTCCGTCAAACAAACTAGAAAGGGATATTGGAGAGCTGGAAAAGGCTCAGGAAAGGGCAACGTTTGGAAAGGGCAGCTAAGAAGAGACCGGATAGAGGTGTCTAAAACCAAGCCTGGTGTGGAGAAAATGGATAGAGAGAAGTTTCTCTCTCTCCTAAGACTAGAGCTTGAGGCTTAGGCTGAATGTTGGAAGATTCAGAGCAGAGGAAAGAAAACCCTTCTCTGTGGAACTCGCTCTTGCAGGAGGCAGGGATGGCCATGAAGCTGGATGGCTTTGAAAGAGGATTAGAGAAATGCCCAGAGGAGGAGAGGGCTATGGATGTCTGCTGGCCACAATGGCTGTGTTCTGCCTCCACTATTGGAAATAGTAAATGCCTCTCCATACCAGTGGCTGGGAATCACATGTGGGGAGAAAAGCATGCTTGGGACATGACCACTCTAGATCTGCAGTAATTTGAGACTTTTGTGCCATCCTGGTGATTTGGCTGCCTTCCCTTTAATTGTAGCCTTTTAAAGACCTAACTACTATTTACACATCGCCCTTGTGGCGCCAGCTTTCAGGGACATGGCTTTGGTGTCTGCTGGGGTTGCAGGCTACCCTTTGGACTGGATGCAGCATTATCTAAGTCTGTCCCCTGCAAACACAAGTGATGGATTCATGCCAGACTTCTGCAAAACAAGAGGTCTGCTTCCCCTGCCCCAGTCCATTTGTAGGACTGAAGGACTCACGATGGGGGAAAGAGGTGCCTGTGGCAGTCCAAGGAATTGCTGGTCTGGAGTTATTGCACAAATTGGGAAGTCTTTCCTGAGGAATTCTCAGCTTTGCTACTGGGGCAAAGTTAAAAGCTCAAGGTTTTGATTCATGTTTAGGACCGTGACAAGCATTGGACTTGAGCTGTGATTCTTGCATTGTTTCTTGCTTGGAATATTCACAAGGGGGGTGGAAATAGTAAATATTACTTGTAGTTTTATTGCTTCTGCTGGCTCATGGGAGCAGGGCAGTTAGTAAGACATCAGCAAGTACCAAAGCCAATGCCCACCGCAGTCTTCTCTTTAATGAAACAGGAAGTGAGATTTTCTTGGTTTGTTTTAAATGAAAGTCCTGGGGAATGAGTTCCTGCCTCAGTGCTCTGTCCTGTATTTGCAGCTCCAGCTACAGAGAGAAGGCTGAGGGGGACAGCAGTTAACTTTGTTCGTTCTTTCCTTTCCAGGCCCCGCCATGCGACATCTGGTGGTTCTTCTGTGGCTGGGACTCCTAGCCATCTCCTGCAGAAGCCAGGACTCTGGTACCAGGAGCAGCCCACAGGTCTGTCTGAGGCTTCAGGGCTCCTCCCAAAATACTGAACATGACCCCTGAGGCATTCTGCATGTCCCCTTTTGTTTAAAGGTAAAGGTACCCCTGCCCGTACGGGCCAGTCTTGACAGACTCTGGGGTTGTGTGCCCATCTCACTTAAGAGGCCGGGGGCCAGCGCTGTCCGGAGACACTTCCGGGTCATGTGGCCAGCGTGACATCGCTGCTCTGGCGAGCCAGAGCCGCACACGGAAACGCCGTTTACCTTCCCGCTAGAAAGCGGTCCCTATTTATCTACTTGCACCTGGGGGTGCTTTTGAACTGCTAGGTTGGCAGGTGCTGGGACCGAGCAACGGGAGCGCACCCCGCCGCGGGGATTCAAACCGCTGACCTTTCAATCGGCAAGCCCTAGGCGCTGAGGCTTTTACCCACAGCGCCACCCGCGTCCCTGCCCCTTTTGTTTAAAAACTAGCAAAAAGGGGCAGGGACTGGCTGCATAACCTAGCCCATGGCAAGCTGGGGATGAAAAACCATATGCTGCCTTCTCGCTTTTGTAGAGAAGTCCCTAGGATGTTTCTACAGCAGCCTCAGTTAACCTGATGCCCTCCAGATGTTTTAGAATACAGCTCCCATCAACCCTTGTCCAAAACATCTGGAGGGAATGGTGGCAGCGAAGGCTCTCCTTAAGGCATTCAGACAAATGGAAGGAGTCTTAGGGACGGGACAGTTCTGAGCAAGCAAATTTTGCCTTTCACAGGATCCTGAACCCGACAACACAGAGGGAGCTGAGGAGGAGGACCCCTTTTTCAAGAGCCCTCTCAACAAGCTAGCAGCTGCCGTCTCCAACTTTGGCTATGACCTGTACCGCCAGCAATCCAGCCAGGCTCCCAGCGCCAACGTCCTGCTGTCCCCCTTCAGCATTGCCACTGCTCTCTCTGGCATTTCCCTTGGTGAGCTCATTTCTCTTCCATCCTTTCCTAACATCACCCATCCCGGGGAGGCGAATTTCACAGGCCTTTTTCTTTGTGGTTCGTAGGGGCAGGAGAACGGACCGAAGGTATAATCTCTCGTGCTCTGTTCTACGACATGCTTGACAAGGCCGGGATCCACAGCACGTACAAGGAGCTCCTGACCACCATGGCGGCTCCCTCCAAAGGCCTGAAGAGTGTCTTCCGCCTCATCATGGAGAGAAGTAAACCTTGTGACCTTGGTCCCCATGTCACAGGGGATGGCAAAGAGGCAGAGTGGACGGCCACGGGGAACATGGTCCAGCAAGCAGCAATTTCTGGTCCCCAAATCAAATCATCCGTACTTGCAGGATGTACCCACTTGCCTTGGTAGGATTGGATATTTGGGCAGCAGGCGCCGCCTAACCTAGCCACTCTATAAAAAAGTCCGTCAGTCTCATGAGCAATTTGGCCCAGGCTGTTTGGAGCCAGTGAGCACCAGCCCAGCCTCAAAGCCCAAGGCAGAATTAACGCCTGCCTTCTGCACGATTCTCTCTCTTTTTTTTTTTTAAAAAAAGATATTTATTGTCATTTTCACAAATTTTATAAAACATAAAAATCACAAAAAACGCAACAAAGAAAATCAAAAATACATACAAAAAAGCAAAAAACCACATGTATAACTTCATTCCCTTATGTTCATGAAACTTACTTTCCCGACCTCCTCATACCTCTCCTTACTGCATTCCATTCTCTAATTAATTCTCTTCAACAAATCCTTCCCTTAGTTTCTATTAAATTTTGAGCTTTCTTTTCATATATACATAATAATTACAGCTAGCAACCCCTTAATTTCAGAATCAGCATCGTCTTAACATTCGGCAATTTTACAGTATTTCTTAAGATAGTCTTTAAATTTCTTCCAATCTTCTTCTGCCGTCTCTTTCCCCTGGTCTCAGATTCTGCCAGTCATCTCTGCCAGTCCCATATAGTCTATAACTTTCATCTGCCATTCTTCCAAGGTGGGTAGTTCTTCTGTCTTCCAATACTTTGCGATAAGTATTCTTGCTGCTGTTGTAGCCCTTCTGCATGATTCTCACTGTTTTCTACGAAACAGTTCCTGTTGAAAACTGCTAAAGTTACTTCTGATTTAGTGCCTGGAAGGGTTTTTTCATTGGCTGCCTCTGGGCAAGTGGCTCTAGACAAGTAGGCTGGACCAGGTCACCTTTGGCTGCCTCCACATCTGTGGCTGCATGAGTACAAGCTGTTAAGACCTCCAAGTACTGAGCAGGATAGGAGCTTTCTGGTCTCACCCCTTCCCACTCCCCTAGGGCTGAAAATGAAAATTGGGTTTGTGAATGAGCTGGACAAGGCCTACGGAGTCCGCCCCAGAGTGCTGAGTGGAAACGCCCGGGCAGACCTGCAAGAGATCAACAACTGGGTGCAGCAGCGGACCGGCGGGAAGGTCACAAGGTTCTTTGGCGAGATCCCTGCTGGAATTAGCATCCTGCTCCTTGGGGCAGCGTATTTCAAAGGTAAGGGGAGACCTGCTGAGAGAGGTGCTCAAGGAAAGGAGAAGGTAAGGTCCAGTGGCGGTCGCCTTGGAGTGACAAGAGGTGTCGCCAATTCCTTGAGGTTAGGATCACAGAGGAGGGTGAAGGCTGGGCTGTGTCTTCTGCTTCTCCCCAGGGGGAGTCACTGTTCCAGCTGAAGCTTTTCGAAGGAAGAGGGAATTAGGAACTCGATAACATTTCTTCACCTTCTCTAACAGGGCAGTGGGTCACCAGGTTTGACACCAGGCTGACTAAGCTGCAGGACTTCCACCTGGATGAGGGCCGGACGGTGAAAGTGCCCATGATGTCAGATCCCAAAGCCATCCTCAAGTACGGCTTTGACTCTGAGCTCAACTGCAAGGTCAGTACAGGGAGCAGACCCTGCAGAAAGGGTCTCCCTGCCTGCTTCACAGTATAAGGGCAGGCAGGCTTTCCTTCACCAGTTGCTGCCTCACTAAATTTGTGACAAGAAGGGAACAGCTTCATTTGGCTGACTAAACTAGGTGAGGGTAGCCAAAGCGTCTCAAACCCTCAGTGAGTTAGGGACTTCCCCTGGATGTGAAGACAGGCTCTGGCGGAGAGAGGAGGTGAGAGCAATAGTGGGGCCAATGGTCAAGAAGGCAGTTTCAGCACGTGCCGTAGAGAGGTGAGGAGCAAGTGGGGTTTGTCAACTTGGGAAGGCAGTCTATCTAGAAGGAAAAGTCTGGTCCTAAACCTCCACTGCCTTGTGGGATATCTTCAGGAGAAGAAAAGACTCGGGAGTAAACCCTACACAAGTCCGGAGCGGAGTCCTTAAGATAGTCGGATGGCGCTTTGTACGCCTCCTTCCAGGAACTCCTGCCGTCAAACATATTGCTCTGCTTTCCTTTGGACCACATAAATGAGGCTGAGAGAGGCATCTTGTCTTCTGGGCAGCCCAGGACCTCCATATACTGCCCAGACTTGCTCCCCAGGGAAGTCACTTTGGTGCTGCTAGTGGTTTGACTTCGCCTCTGAAGGCGCATTCCTTTGTCTCTCAAGACAGACGGATACAAACAACAACATCATTAATTGCTGCACTTTCAGTGGCCCAGATTTGTTATTTGCCCTTGTCCCCTTCTTCTTCCCAAGAAGCCATTCCTGTTTAGCAACGCTGCCACTGAGAAGCGGCCAGATATTGCCATCTGCCCAAGATCCACCCTGAGGATGGATTTGAACCTCTGCATAGATATGCTATTGAAATATAAATGTGTGCCAATGCTGTGCCTCCGTGGGTGGCTCTGCCCTGCTATAAGCTAAAACTGGCCAGCAAAGATTCCCCAGTTCCTTGCAGGTTGGCAACTCATTCACACATCTGGAGCAGTCCCTCCCACCCTGTGGCTTCTCTCAGAGGTCCAAGTCAGAGAGCAGCACAATCCATTGCTTGTTTGGGCTGAAGGCCAGGAGAACCAGGCTACATAAGATGGGGTTGTTTTGGTTCATGAAGAATTGCAAATTTTGCAAGTACAATGGTACCTCAGGTTACATACGCTTCAGGTTACATACACTTCAGGTTACAGACTCCGCTAACCCAGAAATAGTGCTTCAGGTTAAGAACTTTGCTTCAGGTTGAGAACAGAAATCATGCAACAGCAGGAGGCCCCATTAGCTAAAGTGGTGTTTCAGGTTAAGAACAGTTTCAGGTTAGATACGGACCTCCAGAATGAATTAAGTCCTTAACCCAAGGTACCACTGTATGTCAATTTCTGCAGCACATTTGCAAGCTAAACTTGGAAGCTGGGGATGAAAAAGAAGGGATTGTAAACTGCAGCTTATGCACTGAGAACAACTTTGATTGGGCCATATCTTTCATTTTCAAAAGTGCCTCTCTTCAAGTGGTAGGACCCTAGCCAGCTGCAGCAATAGAGAATGAAGGGTGTTCTTAAGTGTTGCAGTTACAAATGCCCCATGGATATATGTGTGCATGTGCAAATATGTGTGTAGGCAGGATTCAAGCCTTCTAAACATCCCAAGACCCTAGTTTCCACCTGCCTACGACTGTTGCTCAGTCAACAACTCCCCCTTTTGCTTCCCAAAGAGCTGCACCCATAGTCCCAGTGACAAACACATCCAAAAATCCTCCTCTGGAGCATAAGCTGGGAACAAACAGGATCCCCTGGGCCGTGGCAACATTTCTCAAGCCATCTATGATGGCTAAGACATGAATGAACAGAGGGAAATTAATTACCTTTGTAAGAGTGGGGCAGACAGCTCACTCTGCAACGTTCTTTGGGGGGCGGGGTCCTGGGCTGAGCAAGTGGCTCAAAGCCCTGCAAGGAGCACAGATGGAGGAACTCCTTTGAAATGTCAGCACCTAACACCTTTCACTTTCTCCGACTCCCATTTCTAGATTGCTCAGCTACCCCTGGCAGGAAGTGTCAGCATCATGTTCTTCCTGCCCCAGAGTGTGACCCAAAACATGACGCTGATTGAAGAGAGCCTCACCTCCGAGTTCATTCATGACATAGACAGGCAGCTGAAGACCGTCCAGGCGGTGCTGAGCCTACCCCAGCTCAAGATGACCTCTGAGACGAACCTTGCCAGCACACTCCAGGAAATGCGTATGTACCCAGCCCAGCTGAGGTGGGGGGCAAGAGTGTCAGTGCAGTGCTGCACTTGGCAAAATAGATGCACCCAGCAGGGTGGATGAAGCACTGCAGGTTACAAGCCCCTTCCCTTCCCTTATTTTTGCACTGGCTGCCTTTGAACATGGAAGGCCATTCCCAGTTGCCGAAGCTAATGGACACAAAGAGACTCTGTCCACGTTGGGGATGGGCACGTGCTTTGCCTGAAGAAGGGCCTCAGGTTCAATTTGTGGAGTCTCCAGGTGGGCTGTTTCCCTTCCAGTCAGTGCAGACACTGCTGCGCTAGATGGCTTGGTCTAAGGCTGCTTCCTCTACTCTTCCAGTGAACCCGTCTAATCTTCTGAACAAGTAAACTGCACTTGTGGCAGCCATAGGGCAACTGCAAGAAGCAGTGTGACCCTTGGTGCCAGTTTTTAGTTTACTGGATGGCGAGAGGTCTAGTATCACTCATGTAACTTCCATCCAACTGGACTGTGCACTGAGGGCCACAGCTCTATGGTGGAGCCCCTGTCCTGCATATTGAAGGTCTCAGGTTCAGATACCTGGATGGACTCCCTGCCTGAAACCCTGGAGCGTTAGTGCCAGTCCTGCCCAGACCAGGCTGAGCTCAGTGGACTTATGGTCTCAGGATAAAGCAGCCTCCTCTTTTCCCATGCACTGCCTTGGTCCAGCCATGTCAGCACCGATCTTCCTTGCGGGCCAACTCTCCTTAGTTTGTCAGTGTTGCTCTCTTCTTTTTGGCTAGGAGCCCAGGAGACGCAGCTTGGCTGCACCCCCGGCCAGTTCTCCCCCCAGCTAATGAGACATCCTCCTTCCTCACAGGGCTCCAGGCACTCTTCTCGACTCCCGACTTCAGCAAGATCGCTGTGAAGCCTGTCAAGCTCACCCACGCACAGCACAAAGTAGTCCTTGAGCTCAGAGAAGACGGCGCACGCCCTGTGTCTGCTCCAGAGATGACCGGACCCCTGAACTTCGCCATAGACTACCACCTGGACAGACCCTTCCTGTTTGTGCTTCGGGACAATGACACAGGCACTCTCCTTTTTATTGGGAAAATTCTGGACCCTCGGAGTGCTTAGACCCCCCCCAAACCCCATCAGAACAGCCTGTGGTCATCGGGGAGGAAATGGGTTGGGGGTAGGTAGGTGGGGCCCGACTGCCCTGTTGCACTCTTGCTGTGCCCCACAACTGTTTATGCTTATGTGCTGCAATAAACATGCCCCAAGAACAACTGTGTGGGTCTCAGTAGTTTATTATCTTGTTGGTGACAGAGAAAGCATACCAGGGGAGACAGAATTATTGAGAAGGATGGAAGAGACAGCAGAGAAAAGTTACCTCTGTTCCCTGTTTTTCCTTCCCAGTGTCCAACACAATGTTCTCACCACTAGGCAATACCCTGCTCCCCAGGGATCCAGAGAAGCCTGTGTGTGCTTTGGGGGAGGGGGTTGCCTTCCAGCAGTCCCGCCTGTACCTCTGGAGGGGCTCTGACCTGTGTGTGCGCACCTCTATGAACCAACAGGTACCTCCCAATCCTGTGACTTGAGGACCCCACTTTTCCCACTCACCCCCCCCCCCGAGACACAGATGCATCTCCCCCTCCCAAAGCATGTACTTGATGCCACCACCTTCAATGCACTGAGGAAAATTTCATGGCAAAGGATTGCTGCTTCAGGGGTGAAGAGAGCATGTTTTGCATGGGAAAGGTCCAGGCTCCAGCCCAACCATCTCCAACTCCCAGTGGGAAAAGCCCTTCTCTACCCGGGATCCTGCCTATGAGAGGAGATCATCCTGGGTTTGTTGGCCCAAAAGTCTGACTTGGCACAAGGCAACTTTCTGTGTCCTCCTTGGAACAAGTGGGCAGAGGCAGGGATGGTTTTTCAAGCCTTTGGGGAAGTTTAATGAAGTTTGCCAATATCACAGATTTGCTTCCTGCCTCTGGCTGCCCAGAGTACGAAGGGCATGTCCTTCCCATCATTCAGGTGTCTTCATCCCCGCCAAGGGTACCAAACAGCAGCCTAACCGGGCGGCCTGCATGTTTCTCACTTACGACATCTTGGCTCTTGCACTGGCAACAGAGGCTCCACCTCCTCTGAGCAACTCCTCCAGGCAGGCTTTCATCTCTTGCAGCTCTTGCAGCTGGGTACTCTGGGGGCCGAAGTGCCTAGACAAAACATTCTCAGCCTCCTGGATTGTGTGCAGGGCTTCTGGTACAGCACGCCTGGCCACAGAGGAAAAGGAGGCATTCTTGAAAGGGCTGCAGCAATGGCTCCCTCCCCTCAACAGAACCCCAAGCTGAGCTCTGGACCTAATCTCAGCCACCCAAGATGAAGAAGAGCCCAGAAGGAGGAGAGGCTGAAGGGAGGGAGAGCAGGAGGCAGCGAAAAATAGGGATGGAGGTTCTGGGGAGTGAATTATTAGGAAGAACTTTGTGTTATGTAACAGCAATTTGTCCACAATCTGGACAAAAATCTCTCTGAAAAGCAATTCATCCTGACCGTGGCAGGGAGGGAGAGAGAGGGGGGGGGGAAAACTAAACCTCCCCCTCCACATGGCTTCCAGGCTTAGCAGCTGCTATTTACATTAAAAATATACACATGTTCTTAACATGCAATTAACTTCCCCTGTGATTCAGCCCTTGAGTAACACAGCAAAGTGCTCAGGCTCTTTTTGGAGGGTTCCAGTGAAAAGGTGGCTCTTGCGGACACTTCCAGAACTGGATTTTCCGCCTTGAATAGAGGCAGGGGTCAGATGAGGCAACTCCAAGACATGCCTCCCAGTCCTATGACACAGGTAAGTCCATTTTCTCCAAAGCCCCTAAGGGGATGCAGGGTGGGCCACAAAACCCCTCTGGGTGAACCCTTCAGCTGCTTTCCCTAGGCCAGCGCTGAAAAGCTCCTTCTGAAAAGCCCGCTGCTCCTGTCCACTGCTATGCGGAAGCATGTGCCTTGTGAGCCACCATAGGGGGCGGGGGAGGGGCACTTACCCATTGAAGAGGACTTGTGCCAGTTTGAAGAGCTCCTGGCCTGCTTCTATGCTGGAGGGGCCGTAATGGGCTTCCACAATCTGGATGCTGCTGCGTAGGTGCCCTGCTGCTTCCTGCCATTTCCCTGGGAAAGATTGGGAGCGAGGTAGGAGAAATAATGTGGGGATCATTTCACTGGGCGCCAGAGTGCTTCCTTAGCCTCCTCACAGCTACTGCTTCATGCTCTCATTATCTTAAATGCTATCTATTTACGGATTATGGAGGGCTCTAGCTCTAAGCAATGGTGGTTGCCTGTATGCCTGTATGTATTATCTCATGGGCTGTTATCATCGCAGCCCTGCTGCCAAGCTCCCATTTTAAGATTATATGAACCTTGCAAAATCAATCAATCATGCAAACTTATTACCCAAGTGCAAACTGCCAAATATCAGTGCAAAGTGATGCATATTGGAGAAGACAGACAGACAAACAAACAAACAAACAAACAAACAAACCCACCCCTAACTCCATATTTGCGGACTTAGGGGATCTTAGCTGGCAGGGCTTGGGGTCACCGTGGTTATCTCAAGGACAATGATAATTCAGAGTCTGGTTGTGTCAAAAAAAGGCAGATTCCACACTGGAGGATGTTGGGGAAGTGGCTGAAAATAAAACTGCACTTATCGTAATGCCTTATGTAATTATTTGTTGCAACCAAACTTGGAATAAATATAGTGTACACAGTTCTGGTCACCCTGATTCAAGAAAGGATATCAGAGAGCTGGCAAAAGGTGTTGAAAGAGGACAAAATGATGAAAAAGCTGGCACACCATTTTTACAAGGAAAGGTTGGTGCATTTGGGCCTTTTTGGTTTAGAAAGACAGTGAATGCTGTGGGGGATGTGCTAGGGATATATGCAGTTATGACCAGCTGATGGGCAGGAGAGCTGAAGCAGGCTGTATTGCCTGCACAGGGATTGCAAAGCGCGTTGCTTGGGATTCCCAAGGGCCTGACAGCCAGCGGAGCGCTTGGGATTTTGACAGTTGGGCCGGACAGGTTACCTGTCACTCATCTGTTATCATGTGATTAGCAGGTGGGTTTCTCCATGCAAGGACACCCCCCGCATCAAAGTTGGTCTGCAGGGGTGGGGCCAGATAAGGCTCTGGCTGGCAGAGCCAAAAAGGGTTCCCCCTTTAGTTTAAAAGAGCACCTTACCCAGGGTGACGTAGGCCTGCGCCAGGCGATCCTCAATCTCTCCCACCATCAAGTGCGCTGGAGAGAGGAATCTTTTGGCATCCAACCTGCATTTCAGAAGCAGCTCCATCGACTGATCTGGAAATTCAAGATTGGGCCCAGGCCCAATGCAATTGTGAGATGGACACATGACAGCCTTGGCCATATTCACAAGAGGCCTGTGGGGCAGATTTCTGTTAAGATCTCTGTATTGTTTTGCATATGTGCAGCTGTGCAGGTTTGCTGTCGAGACAGATAAAAGTGTCACCTTTTGTTTTTATTGTTATTAAGGGCCGATTTGCTGTGAGATGCCTTGAGTGGCTCTTAAGGCTGCAGAAAGGTATGGCAGAAACGCAGTAGCTAAACCCAGGGCTTCCTGGTTCCTACCCGACTCTTCTAGCTACACAAGCTACCCAGGGAGAGGCCCTGCCTGAGTTTCTTGGGTGTTTTTAAGCCTCACACTTTATCTGGCCTCTCCCCTTCAGTATTTCCCAAAAGGCGGCTCCTTAAGAGGGAACAGCCTGAATACAACAATGCTGCCCCCATGTGGTCATCAGGAACACGACATCCTAGGGAAGGTCATTTCTACTTGTGCCAACCGGTCAGTGAGGAAGCAGCAGCACAGGCACTTGTTGCAGAAGATGCTCACCTGGGTGGCCACACTGCAGAAGCTCCAAGGCCGCCTCGGCTTGCAGTCGAAGGTCACAGAGCTGATGCTGGAAGTGATCGTCATGAACTCGTACTTCGCAGGCCCCACTGGAGCAATGGAGCAAACCCTCTGCGCCCTGGAAAAACCCACCGGACAGCTCCCTGTTTCTATCACATTACAGAGCCTCATCCATCACACCCCTGAGCCACATGGTGCTGGGGGGGAAAGGGCACCCCATAAACCGACTCAGGCAAAGATCCAGCCCAATTTATGCAAAAATCGGTTTGAGTGTCTTTGCAGCAAATGACATGAGTGTTACTCTCACAATGAAAAACGTTAAGAAGGGCACCGTAACTGGATCAGGGGCCCCAACTAGTACATCCTCCTGTTCTCACAACAGCCAACTCAGGAAGAAGCCTGCTATCAGGACATGAGTGCAACAGCAACTCCCCCCACTTGTGTTTCCCAGGAGGGCAGTATAAAAATTTAATGAATTTAAAAAACCAACCAACCAACCAACCAACCAACCAACCAACCGCAATTGTTCAGAGGCCTTTACTGCTTCCAGCAGTAGCAGCAGAACACAGCCATTCTGGCTAGCAGCCATCAATAGCCACCTCCTTCTCCATGAATGTGTCTGATCCTGTTTTAAAGCCATCCAAGTTGGCAGCAATCACTGCCTCTTCCGGGAGTGAGTTCCACAACTATGTGTGGAGAAATTCCTTTTCAAATATTCCTTTAGTTATATCATGAAAGGGGAAAGCAAAGGGATGCGAGGAAGGCTAAAACCACCAGGCAAGCACACCACAGCGTGGACTGGTGTCCAGAAGCTGCAGTGGCCATACTATGCCTCTTCCATGTCTAGGTGCCAATTGGTGGGGGACGACAGTGGGAAAGGCCTGTTTGCCTTCATGCTGGCTCATGGGAACAGAATGCCTGCCTGGAGAGGCCTGAGACTTGATGCAGAAGGGCTGCTCTTACGTTCTTAACTATCATAAGCGGAGAACGTCCTCAGCTTGTAAACTGGAGGGCTGTGCCCCCCCCCCCAGTCAAAGATGCAGCTGCCCCGTTCAATACCGCAGAAGCAACCCTGTCAGAGCATTACCTGCTGCATGGGCTTGTGGCAGGCAGGGCAACGGAAGAGACCGCCTTGGGAGGATGCTCTCTTTCCTGAGTTGGGCTGCAGCTCCTCCAAGCAGGACAGACAGCAACATTCAAAGAAATACTGAGAAAGGAGCCGCTTACGCCTTTCGGCAGCTCCCATCCTGCACCTGTGAGGCCCTGTTGAGAGAGGACACAAAGAATAGCCACAGGAGCCACAAGGGGAAGCTGATCTGGAGTGTAGGGTGCTTGCAAAAGCAGATCAAAGCCACTGCTCCCGCACCACGCTTTTCTGTGGTTCTGAGACCAGCTTCCTCCTGCTGCCTTTGCTTTGCCAGAAACAAGCAGACTTGCCAGCAACCCCAATGTTATTTGAGCTCTCAGGTCTTGCCCCTCCCAGTAACGTGGGCAGGTTGATGGCCATTAAAAACGTATAAAAGAGTTAGAACGCTGCCTTCATTCAATTTAATGTTTAATGGAAAGCTTTTAAAGGAAATAAGCATGGTCAATTTTTTAAAGGTTGTAAAACATATTTGGAGAGGTGAGGCTGACCAACAGCATGCCATCTCCCACTGCAAAACCAGAAGGATTATTTCCCCTGAGTTTGGCCCTGAACAGGCACAATCACTTTCCCCCTTCTCTGTCCCATGGGGTCCTCATCCACTATCAACTCGCCTACGGGGAGGATTCCAGGAGAGAGCAGGAGGCAGGCGACGGCCACCTCAGGGGGGACCTTAAGGCTTTTTGTTGTTTGGTATGATTTGTATCATGAAAAGGTGGGATATAAATAACTGAAATGAATAATTGGACACTTTCAAGAGCGTGGCTCTTTTGGTGCCTTCCTGTGTGCACCTTTCACTCTGGCCTGAGCTTTCTTGAGCTGGAAAAATTCCAGGCACTCGGGTCACCCAGAAATGCGATATTGTGCTAACTACTTAAAAATTTATATCTTGCTCATCAGTTGGCTGGGTTCTCAAATTCACTTTCAATCCCAAATACAAAACAAACAAAAAAATTATTGAAATAAAAATGATAAAATCGTAGAACTCAGCTGTAATCGTTTTGACAAAAAGCATGTTGAAATGTTGGAAAGAAGCAGAGAAGTTGTTTTCCAAATTCCAGCATCCTGAGGAATTTGAGAGCAGCTCCCCAGAACTTCTTCAGCATCACCAAGAAACTAATGAGGCTGATCTGCAGGCATGAGGCCCTTAAGCCCCGTTTTCAGTCAAGGAGGGAGAAAAGGGAAAGGGAGGGCGTACAAGCAAGATAAGATCCCAAGACCTACGCCACTGGTACATTTTGGCTTCTCTTGAGAGAAGCGTGACAGGGTTTCCAGGCATCAGTTCACCTGGCCCCCTCCTCAGCCAAATGATAGCAGTTACTCACCATAGCAGTGGAGAATCTCCTGCCCTCTTGGGATTGACTGCAAAGCTCTGACCTCTGCAGTTCTGCTGCTGAAAGTCACGCTGGTGTTTGGCTCACAGGAGTGGTTCAGGAGGCTGACCACGGGGTAGAGAGCTGTGGCCACACGCACCTGTTTGCTGCTAGCTACCGGCCCATTTTCAGCCCCTGAGTGAAAGTGACAATGAGGCCTTTAGGGACAAGAGGAATCCATAAGAACATCAGAAGAGGCTGGCTGGACATCCAACAAGGCAAGATGGTGAGAGCACCATGGCTGAGTGGAGCACCTGAGGATTGCCAGCACCAACCGGGGGGTGGGGGTTGGCTGGTCCTGGACCTGGCTGGTCCCCGTGCCAACACTGCCACCACCACTGGTGGGGGGACGACAACCAGGGAGGCCACACAGAGCCCCCAGCCCCACCAGTGGTCTCAACCCCACCAGGACTGGGAGCACCCCACCAATGGCCCAGCGGACAACATTCTTTATAAATTTTACACCCAACACAAGTGCCACAAAGGCGCTTGGCACCATCTCACTGACCCACCCCTATTGCAAGTGAAAGGGGGGACAGCCTGTTCTCAAACAAGGCCATTCATGCCAGATGAGACACAGGACCAACTGGCTGGGAGCCAAATGGTCTAAGCTACCCCAAACAAACACCTATATAATTACATAAAGATTACTCTCTATAACCTACCCCCCCCCAATCTTCAGCCCATTCCTAACACTAACCCCTGCTCTTCCCCCACCCACCACACTATATATTAGCACATTAGGTTCAATAGCCAATATAAAGTGAGAAACACAGGACAACCCAGACAGGTTAGAAGGGAATCATCCTGTAAAACAGACAACAAATGGCTAGCTTAAAAGCAATTACACTAAATGTGAGGGGACTGGGAAACCAACTTGTAAGTAATTTTTCCCAATTGGCAATTTCTAGCCTTTTGGTTTTTCGCCTACCTCATAGCAACTCGTCACAACTTCTCGGCATTGGCGGTAGGCATTGGTAAGAAGGGGTTAAGAGGATGTGTGTGGGGGGGAGGAACGCCATCACCTCCCCCCAGTGAGCGAAGGGTAGTCCGTTAAAGGACTCCGGGGGGCGTGGCCCTGTCCGAAGCCTATGGAGGTGTGGGCCAAAGGCACGCCCCAGAGCGGTGACCCGGGGGAACTCCTAGTCGACATGCCTCGGCAGGAGACTCCCCCGTTATAGTGTTAACCCTTCCCCATGTCTCCAGCAAATGGGCTGGAGCCGGATAGTCGCTAGGACTAATGCCTAAGCCAATGCCTCTCATTCCTGAATTCAATAAAGTTGTGGCCTAATTCGCCCAATTAACCTTAAATTATGGTGTCTCGTGTCTTTATTTATCCTGGTGGGGGGCGGGAACTCGCCACGCAAACACCATGAAACCACACATTGCCTTCCTACAAGAAATACACGACCCACCCAAAGGAAGCCAACTCCTGAGCGACCCCCGCTGCAGTCAACAAAGGGTGGCACCTGGCTCAGGATAGGCCCTTCCTAGAAAAGCTAACCAATAAACTGAAACTGACAAGGGGATAAATAGAAGAGGATGCGTTCACCCTGGTATGGCTCCCCTTAATCACCTTCATAGCCCAACAAGACAAAAAGAATCCACCAACAGCATACAAATCAATCTGGCTCCCTGACCCAACAAGCCCTCCCCTCCTCACAAATGCAAACAAACCCCATTGCAGCCAACCAACCACACCCTGCCCTCCAATACCTCTCACTACCAATGAAATGTATCATGTGAGTGGTAACTGGTATTCAGAGGCATTTACTGCCTTTAGCAGTGAAGGAGAGAACCCAGCCAGAAGAATCTGGAGGCCTTTACAGCTTCCAGTTCTTAAAAGTGCTTCCTCATGTATAACACACTCTGCTCATCTCCTCTAGGGAGTCCAAGCATGAGAAAGAGCAATCCCATGTGTACTCACCTGACACGTGGAGTGCAGACACTGCCTGCGCATTGCACTGCAGCTGCAGCATGTGCCTCAGCATGGCCTCCCCTGGGACTTCCCACTCAGGACATGCTTTGCCAGCTTCTGGTCCTCCCTTGTCTTCAGGTGTGCTCTTCCCTGAAATGAAAGCCTCCAGACCAGCTTCTCCAAGCCTCTTACACAAGGCAGCAACGCTCAGGCTGCAGAGGAGCCTGAGCTCAAGGCTGTGCTTTTCAGTGTGCGGCAAAAGGCAGAAGATGGCTTGGTAGGAACTGCTGTACCGCCCATCAGCATCACAGCCAGGAATGGAGGAGGCCAAGTTCTCTTCTACAACCACACTGGGAGCTGGTGCTTCAGCAACAGGTTCTGTCACCACTTCCTCTGTGTGTGACTGCTTTATTAAAGTGCTGACCTCTGCCAAGCCTGCCACCAGAACCGATCTTAAGGCGACATGGCAGAACACTCCCAATGTCAGAAGCAGTCCCCCAAAGGAGCACTCTCTGCTGTGGTAGGTCCTCCATGCCAGCTGGGCACAGGCATGGCTGCAGTACTTGGCATAGCTGCACCCCTGGCAGGGAACAGGCGACAGCAGCTGCTTCAAGCAATGGTGGCAGTGAAGATCTTCGTTAGTTGGCTGCCCATTCAACATGGCCTCTGCACTGCCTTGAAGCAAGAGGCTTTCCCCGGGGCATAGCACGCTTACAAAGGCCTCTTCCCTCACTAAGATTTCGCCAGGAAGGATATCCTTGGCTGCAACTAAATGGCGCCCTTTGCACGCAGAGAAGTTTAAGCTCACTGATGCAGAGGCACATGAAATCCTACTGCTCTCCTCCCAGGGCTCCAAATCCTTCTGGATCCTGTCAGACACAGCAGGCTGACAGACTGAACCACTCTTCCCTTTGCAGGCTTTGAGTTTCAGCTGGTTGAATTTACTAAGCAGCACATGATGGCTAGCAGCTTCCAGACTCTGGACTGCAGACATTTTCTCCTCCATGCTGTCTAGGGCTTCTGTCGCCTCCTGAAATCGACCTAGAGAAAGGAGGCAGTTTGCCTTCCGCAGCAACAGCTTGGGGAGCAGTTCTTCTGGGTAGCCCCCTCCCTGTGCCCTCTTAATGTCCTCCAAACAAACCTGCGGGGAAAATAAAGGTTTTCTGAAAGCTTGAAAAGGGGGTTGTGGATACTACAATGTCCTAAGCTCTGCTTATTCTGTTGCTCAACTTTCTTATTACATTTACAGCTACAACTAGGTCCTCATCTGCCCCACCACTTGCCAGCTTGCTAGTTACAAGTGCCATGTATACCGTGCAAGTTTCTCTTTGTGTTGTAAATGGCTTCCCCCAGAAGTGCTTACACGTTAATGATACTTCCCACACCCCTGCTCCCCCAAGCTTTCACCTTTCTACTTACAGGAAATCACTATCCTGCAGTTAACCTCAGTCAGGCACAATAAGCAGTGAGAGCTTTTTTACAATCTTCAGAATCAGAGAGTGCATTACCATGTTAGAAACACAGGAAGCTGCATTATGCTGAGTGAGAATATTGGGCCATCTAGCTCAGTAAAATCTACACTGACTGACAGAGGCTCAGGCAGAAGCAGCCCTTCTTGGAAAAGCCAGGGGTTGAACCTGGGACTGTCGGAATGCAAGAACAATGCTCTAACTCTAAGCCATAACCCGGATTCCCCAAAGGTGGGGGAGCCCTACACATTGCAGTGCTTGCACTATACACACAGACACACAAAGCAAATGGTTCTGCTTCTGGGGGCACGTGACTTTCTGACTGCCGGGCCTCCAAGTGGAAACAATGGCTTTGGACAATGTGATGCTTGGTTGGCCCCAACTCACCTCAAACTGACCCAGGTGGAAAAGAGCTGCCGAGTGGTTGGCATAACACACTGCCATTTCTGGGCTGCCGGCCTCTGCGTGGGACAGTGCCTGGAAAGATCAGAGAAAGAGGAGGCCAAAATAAGTGGAGTGGCTAAAGGGCAAGAGCTGGGAGGTTTCTGGCTGGAACCTCAGTTCAGCCACAAGACACAGCTAACTGCAGAGGCAAAATGCACTGGTGTGCCTTCAAAAGAGAAGAAGAGGAGTTTGGATTTGATATCCCGCTTTATCACTACCCAAAGGAGTCTCAAAGCGGCTAACATTCTCCTTTCCCTTCGTCCCCCACAACAAACACTCTGTGAGGTGAGTGGGGCTGAGAGACTTCAGAGAAGTGTGACTGGCCCAAGGTCACCCGGCAGCTGCATGTGGAGGAGCGGAGACGTGAACCCGGTTCACCAGATTAACCACTACCGCTCTTAACCACTACACCCCCCCTTCACACCCATCTCACTTATGAGTGGGAAAGACTTTGATGGGGGCCTTCTCTGTGGCAGTGCCCAAAATGCTGAACTCCCTGCCCTAGGTTGGGATTTGCCTGGCCCATCCTTTTTATGGCTTCTCACTCCCAAGCTTTCTCTCTCACACACCCCTTTGATGGCTTTTAGTCTCCCCGTTATAGTTTTTGCTCTGCTATGATTTAGCTTTGTTAACATACTAGCAGTCTCATACGTGGCACTGCTCAGGATTTCTAAGAAAACAAAAGAAGCAGAGCAGTTTTGAAATCAGTAGTTAAAATCAGTGAAGTGCTGAAAGCTTCAGTCTGCTATCCAAACACCATCCAATTGATTCCAAACACAGATGAAAACCTGCTCCTTGATCTCAGAAACGACCATGTAAGACTGAGCTAAGTTCCATTTTGAAAGGTTCTGTCCATCATCTTGATACAAAAGGGCATCCAGTTCTACCCAAACACAAGACAAAAACATGCTCCTTGATCTCAGGAACAGCCATGCAAAACTGGCGCTGTGGGTTAAACCACTGAGCCTAGGACTTGCCGATCAGAAGGTCGGCGGTTCGAATCCCCGCGACGGGATGAGCTCCCGTTGCTCAGTCCCTGCTCCTGCCAACCCAGCAGTTCAAAAGCACGCCAAAGTGCAAGTAGATAAATAGTTACCGCTCCGGTGGGAAGGTAAACAGAGTTTCCGTGTGCCGCTCTGGTTCGCCAGAAGCGGCTTAGTCCTGCTGGCCACATGACCCGGAAGCTGTACGCCAGCTCCCTCGGTCAATAAAGCGAGATGAGTGCCGCAACCCCAGTCAGCCACGACTGGACCTAATGGTCAGGGGTCCCTTTACCTATCTCAAAGAGGTGTCCAAATGCAGACAACTTTGCAAAATATATATTAGATTACCGTTTTTTCTGTAAATAAGACGATGTTTTTTGAAAGAAAAAAAGAAGTTAAAAATTGGGGTCATCTTCTACAGGGACGGTGAATGCACAGGGGTTAAAAAAAACATTCAACTTCCTGCAGCTGCTGTGAAGAAGCTGCCGGAACCGCCAAAGCCACTGTCCATCTCATGTGGCTGGCTTGGGCTGGTGCCCATGTGTGCACCTCCCCCCGTGCTTTGAGTATTTAATGAAATATCAAAGTTGTTGCCTGGTGTTTAAAATATTGATTTCTTAATTTGGGGTTCAAAAAAATAGGGGTCGTCTCATACATGAGGGCATCTTATACATGGAAAAATATGCTAGATGGATTTCAGTGTATTTTTGCATTATTTGTGTTATATTGTAAGCTTTACTGAGGGTGCTCTGAGTGGAAAGGGGGGGCGATAAAAATAAACAAAACAAACAAACAAACAAATAGGTGTTGAGTGCCCTCATCCAGCCCCAGTTCTTTACCCTGGAATAGAGTACTGCTGCTGTTCTATACTCCTTTTTTCGAAACCATTTGTTCCCTTCCTCCTTGCAGGACAGAGTCATCTTAGGATCTTTCTTCACACAATAGTACCTGGACAGCCTGAGCAAATACTCTTCATCTTCAGGACTACAAGAGGGAGAAAAGAGCAAGAGAGAGAGGGGGAGAGATTTGAGACAGGTGTGCAGGAGAGTCAGCACTAGAGATGTCACAGAATTCTGTCAAAACAGGAAATGAGAGCAGGAATGGCATTAGTTTGTGTGCCCATCTACAGGAATACATATCAGGCAGCAAATACAATTGGTATTGGCTGTTATAATCTAATGCAAGAACATAAGAACCACCAAAGGGGGCCCATTTAGTCCAGCATCCTGTTCTCACAGTGGCTTGTGGGAAAGCTGCAAGCAGGAGCTGAGCACAAGAGCAACTCTTCCCTGCTTTGATTTCCAGCAGCTGGTATTCAGAAGTACTGTTACCCCCAGCTGCGAAAGCAGAGCACAGCCATCATAGCCACTAGCCATTGACAGTGCTCTCCATGCATTTGTCTAATCTTCTTTAGAGCCATCTAGGTTGGTGGCCATTCCTGCCTTTTCTCTCCACGATTCGCTGTCATTATTTGCAACATGCTCCCCTCCGAGAAATGAATGGCGTGGCACCGCATAACAATCACAAATTAACAACGTTATTAAATTTCACCATAGTCAAGCAGCTAGCTCAACGTTTTTGGGTTTTTTCAGAACCCGAACTGCAGAGAAACAGCATGCAGGCTTCTCAGCAAAATATTCACACACGTCACTCAAAGTTACTTACTGCAAGAGAGTCAAGGAATGAAGAAAGCTGTCCCTGAGCGACATGGAGTGACAAAGTTGTTCCTTCAATAATGGCTGCAGCGAAGTCAGTTTCTGGCTAATGTAAAGCTTCCATTTTTCCACAGGTAAGTCCATGATAAGCTAGAAACAAATCCATCCAAATTTTGATTAACCATTTAGAGGCCACACAATCTACAGCTATTTGATAATGCACTGGTGTTCAGCTGGTGGGTTGGGACTCACTTGTGGGTCATAGAATCACACAACTGTAGAGTTGGAAGGGACCCAGAGGCATTGCAGTCAACTTTTACCTTTTCTTGAGAGGAATCCTATTTGGAATAAGGGAATTTCCCTTAAAAAAGGGAAAACGTTGACAGCTATGCCCCAAGGGTCATCTAGTGCAAGCCTCTGCAATGGTAGGTTAAAACAATAGCACTACTACAATGCAAATATATGGTAAAAAATTAGGAATAGTGCCCCAAATGCACATTTGTGTTAAAAGTGGGTCCTGGGCTTGAAAAGGTTGAAGATACCTGATTTAACAGAGGGTGAATTTAGACCAGAGCAGGTGGAAAATTAGTAGTAGTAGTAGTTTATTAAAGTTATCCTTCATCCAAGGATCACAGGGCGGTTTACAATACAGTATAAAAACACAAAAGTACATACTCTAATAATGACAAAAATACATAATCTAATAAATTGGGCATTTAAAAAAAAATCTCTTGCATCAGAGACATATGAGGGTGTGCTTCTGGGTGCTAACCAGGGATGAGGAACCTGCTGTGGCTCTCCCTTCAAATGCCTTTGGGCTCCCAATTCTTCTTGGCTCCAGCAGTCAGCATGGCTTGCGGCCAGGGGCTGTGATGGCATCTACGGACATCCCTCCCCCCCCCCAAAGATACCCCCCACACCTACCATGCAGCCTATTTCACAGGGTTGTTGTGAAGGTAAAGCTGGGGCAGGTGAGTATGGTGCTTGTCACCCTGGAGGGAAGAAGAAGCAGGACAAGGACGATGACAGCAATAATGGTAATGCTCCAAAAAGCACTACAAATTCCACCCCCAGAGCTTTCATCCTATGCTGAAACCACACCTCTTCCCCCTGGCACTTGAGATAGAACCATAGGACTGTAGAGTTGGAAAGGTCCCCGAGGGTCATCTAGTCCAACCCCCTGCAATGCCGAAATCTCAACCAACACATCTATGACAGAAGGCCTTCCGACCTCTGCTTAAAAACCTCCAATGAAAGAGAGTCCACCACCTTCTGAGGGGGACTGTTCCACTTTGAACATCCCTTATGGTCAGAAAGTTCTTCCTGATGTTGAGTCGTAATCTCCTTTCTTGCAACTTGAAGCCATGGGTTCGAGTCCTACCCTCTGGAGCAGAAGCAAGCAAGCATGTTCCTCTTACATGACACAGCCCTTGAGATATTTGAAGATGGCTCTATCTCCTCTTTTCCAGGTTAAACATCCCCATCAGGCTTGGTCTCAAGACCCTTTGCCATCTTGGTCACCTTCGTTCCTGCTTCTCAATATCCTTCTTAAATGGGGGTAGCCAGAACTGAACATTGCTCTCTTTCTCTCTACCCACCCTCACAAATATTCATACACTTCATACTCAGCCTGGCATTGTGATTGCAGTGTTTTCATTCTTTTTAATTCAGAATTTTAAACTGGTGTGACTCACCCTGGAACCTGAAGGTGAAGGCTGAGTAGTAAGTTGTAAGTATACTGATAACAGAACTATAATAGCAGTGCTGCAAAAGGAGGGGAGGAGAACAATTGTTGTACCCAGTTCCCTAACCAGCCCTTCTTGCTTCTCGTACCCCGCCTTTCCCCGAGAGAGGCTCAAGGCGGCTTGAAATCTCTCGGCCCCTCGCCTGTCAGAGAAGGGCTCTAGTCCGACTAAAACTCAGACACAACCCCATCATGCTACTTGAGCGAGGATAATAATAATAATAATAATAATAATAATAATAATAATAATAGCAATGGCGGCAATAAGACCGCACCAAGAAAGAGCGGAGGGAGGCTGTTCGGCGCCCCCCTCAGTCTTCTCGCCCCCGCCGCCCCGACCACCAGAGGCGCCTCAGAATCTGCGCGCCTTTCCTCCTCCCGTTGTTTTTCCCCCTCAGCGCGAAAAGGCGCGAAAGCGAGAGGAGGGCCCGGCGCGGCTGCGGCGGTGAAGCGGGGAGGCGGCTCCGGGGCCCGCCTTCCGCCCTCACCAGGCTCCCCTCGGCCAATGGCGCCTCCGCGGCAGCGGCACGTGACGGAGGGAAAGGAGGCGGCGGCTGCCTCGCGCGCGCGGGACGAGGAGGCCGGCCCCGCCCCCCCCCCCGCTCTCCTCAGAAGCGCCATCGGCGAGGAAGAAGAAGCGGAGGAGGCCGGGATGGCGGCGCGGCTCAGCGAGGGGGCCATCGCGGTGAGAGGGGAGGCGGGGAGGGGGCCGCACTCGGCACATGCTCCCGCTTCCTCGGCCGTGGCTTTTTGTAGTGAGGCTGAGGCGAGCGGGAGCCGCTGCCGCCACGCGCGGAGCGTTTCTCTAGCGCTTTCCTGGCGACTTTGCAAGTAATATTCATGTATTTGCACGTGGTTAGAAATCCAGTTCGGGAATACACGAAAGTACACGTGTGTGCGTGTGTGTGTGTATGCAAGAACGTGCATAACTTACAATTGGTTACATAAGTTTGCTTATACGTGTAGTATGTTTTCCATTTTACATACTTGCATATACAGTGGTACCTCGGGTTACAGACGCTTCAGGTTACAGACTCTGCTAACCCAGAAATATTGCCTCGGGTTAAGAACTTTGCTTCAGGATGAGAACAGAAATCGCGCGGCAGCAGGAGGCCCCATTAGCTAAAGTGGTACCTCGGGTTAAGAACAGTTTCAGGTTAAGAACGGACCTCTGGAACGAATTAAGATCTTAACCCGAGATGCCACTGTAATCCCTAAATCGTAGGCATTTTATGTGTGCATGTGCCTATTTGTATGTTACCCTGCCAGGGTGGTCTGCAGCCACCATAAAAACATCAGAAACCATTTTTTAAAGTACAGAACAGTCATTGGAATGTCTGGCTACTGAAGAATATGAATTGCAAGGGGAGAGAGACTTTCCATCTGGCAATGGCTCTTTCCACCTGCCTTGCCCCCTCCAACCCTGGCAGCCTTCATGGGAGAGCTGCTCCAGAGGAAGAACTGCAAGGGGAGAGAGACTTATTTTTATTTATTTGTTCATATCCCACTCAAGGCGACACAGGGTAGAGTTGTATCAAGCATTAGCCCTGCTCAAAGTACAGTGGTACCTCGCAAGACGAAATTAATTCGTTCTGCGAGTTTTTTCGTCTTGCGAATTTTTCGTCTTGCGAAGCACGGATTCCTATAGGAATGCATTGAAAATTAAACTTGCAAGACGTTTTCGTCTTGCGAAGCAAGCCCATAGGGAAATTCGTCTTGCGAAGCAACTCAAAAAACGAAAAACTCTTTCGTCTTGCGAGTTTTTCGTCTTACGAGGCATTCGTCTTGCGAGGTACCACTGTAAACCTTTTTTCATTAACGTGTGATGAATAGCTTAGTCTTTTAACCCTGAGCCTGGTTTTGGCCGGGGAGGGTGGGATACAAATAAAAGTTGTTTATTATTATTATTATTATTATTATTATTATTATTATTATTTCAGTGGGTCTACTTTGAGTGATATGTAGTCCAGAAAAATACTATAATTTATTACCTGCCTTTCACCATAAGTTTCCTGGGCAGGTTACAACAATTAAAACACAATGTTTAAAACAGTTTTAAACAACTTAAAATCGCAGATAAAAGGTTGGCTCTCATTGGGTGCCAAAAACTGGAGGGCTGCAGGCTCCCCACTCCCTGTCTCCTAGATATGCTTCTTTTGCAGGCTGGGGAAGCTGGAATTGCCTCCCTGGGGAACCACCTGCAAATGTGCTGATCCTTGCTCCAGGGGAATGAAAAACTTCATTTAGTCCAAGGAAACCTTTTGCTGAGATCAGGCCATTCACCCTCTCTTGCTCAAAGGAGTCAGCTGTCTCTTTCTTTTTTCAGGCCATGATGCAAGGAGAGAATGTTAATAATCCTGTCTTGCAGCTCATTGTGAGTATTCCCTGTTGCCTGTCCAATTAGCTTCAAGATAAATGTACAGGAGGCCAGGTACTGGCCTTCGGGGGGGGGGGGAGCTTTACCATCTTGACCCAGGGGGCAAAGCGTTGGGGACACTGTATGTGTCCTTCACATTACTGTTCTTACCTTAAGTCAACTCTCCTTGTTGGACCTAACCGTGCCTCTTGTGCTTTTCTGTGCAGACCATCCGAGCTATCTCCACTGGAACTGGCCCACAGCGTTACCGGATGCTGATGAGTGATGGCGTGCAAACCCTTTCCTGTAAGCATCACGTGCACAGAGGCAGTTGGCTGGGGGGACATTGCTGCAAGATGCTCCTGGACATCAGCACTGGGGATTTGGAGGGGTGTTGGTGTAGCTCAGTTGTAGAGCCACAGGCTTACACCCAGAAGATCCCAGGCTCAGCCCTTGGCACACCCTTCTTAAAAAAGGACCCTGAGTTAGACAGGCTAGGAGAACCCTCTGCCTGAGACCTTGGGGGGCCACCGTCAGCCAAACATGGGACTACTAGGCTAAATAGACCATATGCCGTTGTGACTAGAGGCCCATTGCCAATGTGCATTTACAAGAGAGTGTGGAGTGCAATCACAAGGGCTTAAGAGTTTACCCTACACTGGTGAAGTTACCTAGAGTAACTTTCCTAATTCCTGTTCTAGTGAAGTTTGACTTACTCTCTCTCCATCTTGCTGCTTGGCAACTGGTTAGGTAAAGACTAAAGAATTGGTGGTTTTGGTTTTTTGTTGTTGTTGTTTAGACGTTTAGTCGTGTCCGACTCTTCGTGACCCCATGGACCAGAGCACGCCAGGCACCTCTGTCCTCCACTACCTCCCGCAGTTTGGTCAAATTCATGCTGGTAGCTTCAAGAACACCATCCAACCATCTCATCCTCTGTCGTCCCCTTCTCCTTGTGCCCTCCATCTTTCCCAACATCAGGGTCTTTTCGAGGGAATCTTCTCTTCTCATGAGGTGGCCAAAGTATTGGAGCCTCAGCTTCAGGATCTGTCCTTCCAGTGAGCCCTCAGGGCTGATTTCCTTCAGAATGGATGCGTTTGATCTTCTTGCAGTCCATGGGACTCTCAAGAGTCTCCTCCAGCACCATAATTCAAAAGCATCAATTCTTTGGCGATCAGCCTTCTTTATGGTCCAGCTCTCACTTCCATTCATCACTACCGGGAAAACCATAGCTTTTACTATACGGACCTTTGTTGGCAAGGTGATGTCTCTACTTTTTAAGATGCTGTCTAGGCCTGTCATTGCCCTTCTCCCAAGAAGGAGGCGTCTTTTAATTTCGTGGCTGCTGTCACCATCTGCAGTGATCATGGAGCCCAAGAAAGTGAAATCTCTTACTGCCTCCATTTCTTCCCCTTCTATTTGCCAGGAGGTGATGGGACCAGTGGCCATGATCTTCGTTTTTTTGATGTTGAGCTTCAGACCATATTTTGCACTCTCCTCTTTCACCCTCAATAAAAGGTTCTTTAATTCCTCCTCACTTTCTGCCATCAAGGTTGTGTCATCTGCATATCTGAGGTTGTTGATATTTCTTCCGGCAATCTTAATTCCGGCTTCGGATTCATCCAGCCCAGCCTTCCGCATGACGAATTCTGCATATAAGTTAAATAAGCAGGTTTTGGTTTTACTTCCTTCCAAAGAATCCTGGGGACTGTAGTTTACCCTTCTCAGAGCTACAGTTCTCAGCACCCTTAACAAACTGCATTTCCCAGCATTTCTTAGTGGTGATGGAACATGCTTTTAAATGTATGGTGTATTCACAGCCCTTTTTCCCCTCCAGAAAAATAGGAACTTGCTTTGGTAGGGTTTGGTGGAAGCCTTCTTGTGCTAGGGGCCTCAGCATTTTCTTGAGCCTTTGGGTTTGAGAGCTTTTTATGTTCTTTATTAAAAACATAAAAGGAAAAAGAAAAGGGGGGAGAAAACTTAAAGGATTGTTATTATACATATCCTGAACTTTATCTAATGCAGTGTTTATACAGTGGTACCTTGGGTTAGTACCTCGGGTTAAGAACTTTGCTTCAGGTTGAGAACAGAAATCATGCTCCGGCGGCGCAGCGGCAGCAGGCGGCCCCATTAGCTAAAGTGGTGTTTCAGGTTAAGAACAGTTTCAGGTTAAGAACGGACCTCCGGAACGAATTAAGTACGTAACCAGAGGTACCACTGTGCAACTGATTTTCATATATTGACTTTGTCTATAGCAAGTCTACGTTTATATGTAATTTGCTCATGCGTTGTGAGTTTATACATATCTTTTATCCATTCGCTAAAGGGAGACGCATTTTTGTTCTTCCGGTTCATTAAAACCAGTCTTTTTGCTATATTAAGGGCATGTAGAATCCATTCATACTGTCTCTTAGTTAGATTGCATGTATTGGGAATGGAATTCAAAGGGATATTTTCCTCTGCAAATTCAAGATTTTTCTGTATAGTCATGTTAATCATTTCTATTACCCCCTCCCAAAAATTTACCAATGTGGGACACTGTGTGAACTTACCGTATTTTTCGCTCTATAACACGCACCTGACCATAACACGCACATCGTTTTTAGAGGAGGAAAACAAGGAAAAAAATTCTGAATGAAACAGTGGATGTATCATTTTTGTGCTTCATGCTGTGGCCACAGACATGTGATCTGATGGTGAATTTGGGGTAGCTCAATGCAAAGATCCTGAGGATCCATGTGGATCCATGCTTTTTAACCACGTTTTTGCACCATTGCAGCCCCAGGCAACAGTGGGTGTGTGATTTTTGGGGGGCAGGCTGCTATGTGATCTGATGGTGAATTTGGGGTGGCCCAATGCAAAGATCCTGAGGATCCATGTGGATCCATGCTTTTTAACCACGTTTTTGCACCATTGCAGCCCCAGGCAATAGTGGGTGTGTGATTTTTGGGGGGCAGGCTGCTATGTGATCTGATGGTGAATTTGGGGTGGCCCAATGCAAAGATCCTGAGGATCCATGTGGATCCATGCTTTTTAACCACGTTTTTGCACCATTGCAGCCCCAGGCAACAGTGGGTGTGTGATTTTTGGGGGGCAGGCTGCTATGTGATCTGATGGTGAATTTGGGGTGGCCCAATGCAAAGATCCTGAGGATCCATGTGGATCCATGCTTTGTAACTACATTTTAAGTGGGGAGTGAAGGAAAAACACAGAAGGGACAAGAGAGCGGTGTGCAGAGAAGCAGCTGGCTAAGAATGCTGGAGAGGGATTTTACGGGAGGGAAGAAAGAAAGGCAAAAGTTTCCACAAACCGAAGCCAGCTTTCTCTCTCCTCCTGCATGTTTTCTGGCTGCCTGCGAGGAGCACGGAGAGGAATTAGAAGGAAAGACCTCTGCTTTCCCCTCTGCTTGCCTGGAGGGGAGGGGCTTTCCCTGCTCTTTGTTCGTTTGAGCAAACACAGCAACACAGCAACGAAACAGAGGAGGGTGGGCAGTAAGACCCTGAGGCAGAATGCAGGAAAGCAACCACTTCCTCTTTTCAGGTTTCCCTCTCGGACACAACGCACGATTGATTTTTGCTGATTTTTGTTCCTGCGCTCCCCTAATCGGCTCCAGGGACCCCCCCCCCCCCATTCGCTCCATAACACGCACAGACATTTCCCCTTCCTTTTTAGGAGAAAAAATCTGCGTGTAATAGAGAGAAAAATACGGTAGGTTTTTTAAAGAGTTTGAAAGCTGTTATGTCACGTGGCTTAACATGGCTTCAGTTTCTTGGCTTAATGTAGAGGCTATTCCGTCTCAAATTGTCTTTTGGGAAATGGAATGTTGGTTTGCATTTCAACTATATCCGTAGAATCATAATCGGTGCAAGATGCAGTTGCAGGCCTCCTTGGCGTGTGGCTGTCCTCCAGGTTTTATTCAGGCACCTCTATCAAAGCAGAGTCGGTCTTTGGGTGGTGGTTAATGAGATAAGTGTTGATTTAAGTCAAGCAGTTCTTAGATCTCTGAGCAGTAACCTGAAGTCTTATCACAGCCAGGCCACAATCACGTGGTGCCTCCTTTCACCTCATAAAATACTTCCCCCCTCCTTTCTTCTTTTTCTTTTTACAGCTTTCATGCTGGCAACACAGCTGAACGACCTGGTTAACGACCAGGGCTTGAGTGCGAATGCCATCTGCAAGATTAACAGGTTCATCATTAACGTCCTGAAGGATGGAAGGTAACGGCTCAGTCTGTGATAAAAGCGAGGGCCTATGATTCTGCTCTACAATCCAATCCCCTCTAGTGTGACATTAAGGTCCAGGCATGGTGTTTTATTCCTCTTGGTATGGTTTTGTGGTGTTTCATCTTAGCCTTCAGGTCTGCCACGGCAACCTGGGGAGGAAGTTTGCAACAGCAATTTTTCCTTAGATTTTCGAATTGCCTTGTTTACCCACACATAGCCATATTAGTCACTTTTGTGGCACATTGAGGGTCTAGAAGAACAAAAAGGACCAGCTCTCGGAAGATTCGGACTACAACTCCCATCAGCCCCAGGATCATAATGGCTGTACAATGCTGGTGCTGATGGGAGATGTAGTCCAAAACATCTAGAGTGAGCGCTGGCTTCTGGGGAGCCTGATCTAGGGTTCAAGACTCTGATACAGCATTGTGCCCCCTCCTTGTGGAGAGCAGGCAGGCAGGCAGCAGTTTCTTACACATTTTGTGTTTTTATTCTGTTTCAGATTTTGGGTAATTTTTAATGCTTTTTAATCTCTGTTGTAAACCCCTCACAGAACTTCACTTATTGGGTAGTGTTGAGCAAATAAATCACAAAATCACATGTGACAAAAGTGGTTTCTTTTATGGGCCATAAAATGTGAAACCACCATCTGATCCAATGGAAGTTAAAGTGCATTCAAAATAAGAAAACAATGGGCAGACAGAATGTATTATTTCCAGTTCGCCTTTCTCTGCTTCCTCAAGATTTCCAAATCTTGGACTGTAAACCGCCCCCCACCCCCAATACTCCAGTACAGTGATACCTCAGGTTACATATGCTTCATGTTACAGACTCCGCTAACCCAGAAATAGTGCTTCAGGTTAAGAACTTTGCTTCAGGATGAGAACAGAAATCGTGCTCCGGCGGTGCGACGGCAGCAGGAGGCCCCATTAGCTAAAGTGGTGCTTCAGGTTAAGAACAGTTTCAGGTTAAGAACAGACTTGTGGAACGAATTAAGTACTTAACCCGAGGTACCACTGTACTAATACAGGGGTGGGTAAACTCAGACCCGAGCCCTTTCTGACTCTCCAACATGATTCTCCAGCCCTCTCTGTCTGGCCTGCAAAACATGGCCCAGCTTTGCACCTCGAGTATTTTAGCAGGGCTGGGAAAGTAACCTTAAACCCTGGTGATGCTCCTTGGTTTCCTGAATGGAAGATAGAGAGGGGTTTGTGTGTAGAAACTAGCTGACTGTACAAAGGTAAAAACTGACGTGTGTTGCTCTGCCTACTTTTCCCTCTGGTCCTGCTTACTGCTGCCATGGGACCCTTGGAAAATTGCTGTGAAGGAAATGCGGCCCTTGCATGCAGCCTCCCCACCCCTATTCTAACATAGGAGGACCTTCGGGTGTAGGGTGGTATATAAATTCAATAATTAAAATTACAGTGCAGCATGGATTGTAGGTGCCGTAGCACTTAAGTCCCCAGTTTGGGTTACCTCTGCCTCTCAGCTATTGCCCTGTGGCAAAAGATCCTGTCTCCTGTTTACCTTCCCAGCTCACAGTCTCTTAACAAGCAAAGCAGGCACCAGGCGGGTAAAACTTCAGCTTTTTTCTTTGCAGGAAGGTGGTTATTGTGATGGATTTAGAAGTCCTCCAGACGGCCGACATGGTGGCAGGGAAGATAGGCAACCCAGTGCAGTACACTGAAGGTAAGAAGCTTTCCTGAGCAATGGGTCTGCAGGGGCCTTGTTCTGGCATCTTAACTGCCGCGATGCCCTTTTCAGTGATGTGCTTTCCCCGTCCTAATGAGAAACAGGGATTTTGTGTTTTGGCTTGAAATGCCTTTGTGTCTGGATTAGCGATTTCTTCTCTGCTGACGTCCCCTGTTACTCCGGGATCACTTCTCTCATTCATAACTCCTTCCGCTTTGGTGAGCGGTCGCCACCGTCGGAATGTGCTCGGCCCTTCGGAACAGAGTCGGATGACGCTAAAATTGAGTTTTTGGCAGGGCACATCTCAGACGAAGGATTAAATCCATCAGCCCAAGAGAAGGTGGCAAGCGTTCTAGGGAGAACCCATATTTAAGGACGCTAGGAGTTATTTGCAACACACTGGTGAACCACAAAATTTCCTTGTCCTCACAGAGAGGAGCCGCGGGAGTTAGTTGGTTCATAAGTTGAGTCAAATCAGCCTGACTTAATGCAGATGATTTGAACTTCACAAATTTGTGGAGCGTAAATCTAAAGCATAAATTCAGGTCCAGAAGGAAAATATTCTGGGAGTACAAAAACAGTTTTCGTTGTCCATTTGCTGAAGTGGGGAAGTAAACAACCCTACAGCCTGGATATTCACAGCCCTTAAAGCTTAGTGTGTGTCTGTTTTAAATGCAGCATAGATGAAAATGAGATTTTATAATGAGACTTCACTATACAGCTGCTAGGGTTATTATTGTTTACTGAAATATTTTTTATCACCCTCTTAACCCCCCCCCCAGAGGCTCACAGACTTGAAGAGGCCGGGGGGGGGGGAGGAGAGAGACAGTCCCTGCCCTCATGAGACATGGCACAAAATGAATATGGGTTGGGAGAAAGTTAGAAACAAGCAATCTGAGGTTCAAGTACTTGAGTTTACAAATAGTTTCAGGAGTTTCCTCCATCCTCTGCATTTTATTTTATTTGAAGAAGTGTATGCGGCTTAAATTTAGGTGAAAGTTTTGAGCAGTTTACAAAGAATGTACAAGGTTCTGGCCACTGCTACTCCTCAGAGTAGACCCATTGAAATTGGTGGACATGATTTAGTCCCCAAATCCTTCCGTCTTTTTACTCACGGGTTGTTGCTTTTAAAGTCGAATGTTCCCAGGAAAAAAGGTCAGCGCTCATCGGCAGCGGCTGTGCGGCTTCACTCCACGGGAATAGCGATTGACCCACAGCACCGCGCCAGCCCGTCCACGTTCCGGAGCCCCTTACGGGGTCCCTTCCTCGCTTCTGGGGGCGCTTCGGGTGCCCGCCGGGTCCCACGACCACAGGCTATCACTGCCTGTGGGTTTCCGATGTGGGTCTCCGCTTTGCTGTAGCGGACGACCCGTTTCCGCGGAGCTTCCCCTTCACAACATGAAGAGGACCGCCATTACCGTTTCGCGCCGCCTCCGGAAGACTGGTTGAGCAGTTGCATGAAAGACTGCAAGGGAGCAGGTTAGACTTTCCTTGCCAACTCTTGCCACTGAAATGGCTTCCCCCCCCCCCCTTTGCTTCCCAGGCACTTTGCAAGTAGGGCAGCAGCAGAGCTCTGGGAGCCTGGCAACCAACCAAGCCCCTAGCAGGCCAGCACATCCGAATGAGAGCACAGCCGCAGCAGCCACAGCAGCAGGTAAATGGTCCGGGATGTGTGAAGCAGAGAGAGAAGGAGGTTTGATGAGCAGCAAGAGAAGGTGGTGTCTTGCTGCTCCCATGCGGCTTGGCTTCTCTTGTCTGTGTGAGGTCAGGGTTGCATTAAAAACCACTGGTCAAAATGTTACTTGCTGCAATTTGAAGGGGGGGAGGTGGTGGTGGTTGCTGGTTTATGGCTGAAGGCCCTTCCCAGTCTTGAGATCTGTGTAGGTTTTAGTTAGGGGTAGCCAATGTGGTGCCCTGCAGATACTGCCAGGCTCCAGCTCCCAAGAGCACCTCTGACCATTGGCCAAGGTGGCTGCTGGGAGTTGGAGGCCAGCTGTGTCTGGTGGAGGGGCCATCCCTGCGCTAAGCTCATTCTGACCTCACAAGAACTGGAGAGATTTGGGCTGCCCTGTGCTAAGTCAGGGCTGCCACCGTTCTTAAATACCCAGAGCAAACCCATGGGAATTGATGTACCGGTACGTGGCTCACATAGGCCCATTACTTCCAGTGGATCTACCTTGTCATATGCAGCTATAGGATCTTTTGAGCGAAAGGGCAAAGAGGTTTTGCTCAGTGGGCGCCCACTTCATAGGAAGCTGCCTTATACAATGCCCCTCTAGTGCAGTATTGTCTGCACTGGTTGGCAGAAGCTCTTGAGCAAACTTTTCCAGCAGGGGGCCGGTCCACTGTCCCTCAGACCTTGTGGGGGGCCAGACTATATTTTTTTTGGGGGGGGGATGAATAAATTCCTATGCCCCACAAATAGCCCAGAGATGCATTTTAAATAAAAGAGCACATTCTACTCATGTAAAAACACGCTAATTCCTGGACCGCCCGTGGGCCGGATTTAGAAGGCGATTGGGCCGAATTCGGCTCCCGGGCCTTAGTTTGCCTACCCATGCTCTTGGGGGTTTCAGGCAGGGAGCCTTTCCCAACCCTAGGTGAAGCTGCAGTCAGGGATGGAACCTGCATGCAAGGCAAGTACTCTGTCACCAGGCGCTGCTGTCGTTCGCTCTGCTGGCCTCTGCACGGAGCCAGCCTTGAGATGGGGATGGGGGAGCACCTCTGGCCCTCCAGCTGTTGCTGGACTCTCACCTCCCATCATCCCCAGCATGGCCAGTGGTCAGGGTTGGTGGGGATTGTACCCCAGCAGCGTCTGGGGGGGGGGGCACAGATATTCCCTTCCCCCTGCTTTAAATGGAAGGCCAGAAAGTCCCTCAGGTGGGGGAAAGTAACATCAAAGCATACTGGACTTGATTTGCCAAAGGTTTCTCTTGGTGCTTCGCTTGACTCTGAGCTCTTGAGTTTGGCTCCTGGCTCATTGGCAACAAACGTTTATAATTAAAAGTGCCTTTTTGTTTCCAAGGGGTGAGCGGTGCTAACAGGGAGGATGGTGACACGGAGTTGAAAGGCAAATTGAAAAAGAGAGGCGGACGCTGAAATTGAAACAGAAAAATAATTTTTAGCCCCTGTCAGGTTACAGCGGAGCTTCATTAATAATGATAGAGCCAGTCATTTTCGTAGCTTGCAGAAAATTATCAGAGGCGCACACTGTAATTGTTATCTAAATGAGGAAACGCAGCTTTGTGCTGGCATTTGATAGGCAGCTTAATTCTTTTTCTCCCCCCCCCCCCCTTTTTACTTTTTATTAAGGCATTATTTCACAACAGCGAAACAAACTGTGGTGCAGCGTAAATTATTCAGCATAAGAGAAAAGGAAATACATGTCTTGCAAAAGGAGTTTACATATCGGAACAGCTTGTGCTAACATTATAAAACTTCCGGAGGCAGACTAGTTGGTTGCAACAGAAACCTCTGCAAAAGTGTCTTGTTGCCACCTTAGAAAAGACAATGCACATTTATTAAGGTGTGATCCCTCGTAGGCAGCAGCCCGTTTCACCAGAGGTGCAAAGCGTAGGCCAGAATAAGTATGTTTTAAGTCTTTAAGATGCTGAAAGGATCTGTGTTGATTTTAATATTGTAAACACCCTCCCTCACCCCCCCCACTGGTGCTGCAGTTTGTCCTCTTTTTCATGGAATGTGCAATTCAAGTGACAACAGAGAATGTTAGCAAACTGCATAATGAGGCTTCCCCCCCTTGCAATACTCAGTGTGGCTGGTGGGGGGCAGCGTTTGCACACAGAATTGCTATAGAGGGTACAAGGCACTAGACTGTGAACTGTCACAGGGTGCCAGCTGAGTGTTGCGGTGATTGTTCCCTTTGGGCAGAGCAGGATGCTCTCGGCCATAAAAGCTAAATGCAAAACAACAACAAAAAGTTGTGGTAATAGCTTGTACCAGCTCTTGCCTTTGCTTGAGATATTGAAGGGGTGGGGTGGGGGAAGTGGCCGAGTGGCGCCAGAACCAGTCTGTCCTGGGTTTTGGTCAATACATGGAGGGAGCTCAAGTGCCAGGGTATCTTGATGTCGCTGCTGCGCCGCAGAGCTGAATCCCTGATCATTTGTAGAGTTGGAAGGGACAGTGAGAGGCATCTAGTCCAACCCCCTGCACTGCAGGAGTCACTGCTAAATAAGCCCCAATTTATGGCCATCCAAGCTCTGTTTAAACAAACTCCAGCGAACGAGAGTCTGCCACCTTCTGAGGAAGTCAATTCCCCCATCGAACAGCCTTTGCCGCCAGAAAGTTCTTCCTACTGTTTAGCCCGATACATATCTTGTCTTTAGGGTCTGCGTCAAAATACATCACCCCTTCAAAGGTGCCTGGGAAGGCAGGCGGCTCCAGCTTCCTGAGCACCCCTGGGGGCTCCCAGACCAAAGTGGTGCCCATTGCCAGTCTGAACCCGTACCAGTCCAGGTAAGTTGTCCAGCGTGAGGGCCTGCCACCACCATGGCCTGAACGCCCTGGGCACCCAGAGCTGCGTTAGCTTCACGTCAGGGCTTGCTGCCCCATCGCCCTGTGCTTGGGTCTCTGGTCTTAATTGCTTAGCCCCAACTACTGTGGGATTATCCTCTCCCGGTTGGGTGACAGATTAATTTTTAGGAAGTTGATTTTGAAGCCTGCAGGTGCCTCTCTTTTTTTGGGGGGGGGGGTGAAGGGCTTTGCTCCTGTGGCACAAAGTCTGCAGAATCCAATGCAAGCTGCGCTCTTGAGTGCACGTGCATGCGTCTTTGCCTTGTTTTTCTTCCCAGCGAAAACAGAGTGTCCTTCCCGACTGCGTTCCTAGCAGGTGGCTTGGGCATGGCAGGCTTCCATTGTGCCTGTTTACCGTCCTTGTTCCTTTGCGTTTCGGGTTTCCAATGCTGCCGTGCTTCATTCAGCAAGTCACTGACTGTAGTCATTGGTGTAAATTGTGGGGGAAGGCAAAGAATAGGGAGGCTTACTCCTACTGCGGCAGAACAAAGGGGCTTTTGTGCTGCGAGATGTACGAGAGCTATGAGCTGAATGCCACTTATTCCATATGCACATCTGATGAAGTAGGCTGTTGCCTACAGAAGTGCCTGCCAGGCGTCTTCCTTTGTCTCTGCCCTGTAGGTGCTCTGCTGGGTGAGCGGGAGGCAGCCCCTGGATCAGCCATTGGCTGTCATGAGGCTCGCAAGGCAGGGTTGGAGGCCCTTTCAGCCTCATTCTCTTGTGGGGGGCAACCTTCTGGAGAGCCCACATGCCAATGCTGGGCGTGGCTGGAGGCAGAATTGGGTGGAACACCAGATTTGATTAGAGAACTGTATTCCAGTGGGATTGGTGCCAGTGGTTTCTCTAGGACCACATCTCTTACCCTGGCAAAAGCACTCTAGGAGAGAGGGGTGGAGTGGGAAGGGGAGGGGGAGTCTAGAGGGCTTCATTCTCCCCCCTCCACACACACACACACACGGTAAGAGACTGCAGCACTTCCTGTGTGGTTCTTCCCTAATCTTAAAATGGATTTCAAGGCTGTCCGTCTATAAAGACTCTCGAAGAGACGCTGGCAGGAGCTAGTCCAAGTGGGCTGGCAAGGTTCCTAATTCTCCCCTGTGGTTCTAGGTGGACAATTTGCGCCCGGGTGACTCAGAAGGGCCAGGTCCGTGCATGGAGCAACTCACGCGGGGAAGGGAAGCTTTTCTCCATCGAATTGGTTGATGAAAGTGTAAGTGTTTGTGGCGAGGAGTGAATTGAAGGCTGGATTGGGGTTGATGGGAGTTTTAGTCCAAACCCTCCAGAGGGCACCCAGCTGGCAAAGGCTGTTGCAGAAGAAAGCTACAGAGAGATCAGCCAAAAGCTCTGAACTTACTACATGCTCCCGTCTCTGCTGCTGCTGGATTCAACAGCCCACCTTTCCTTGAACGCTCCGAGTTCAAATCAACCACCCCCCATTCCCAGTCTTGAAATGGAATATTTACTCCGCTGCGTATTCCCTGAGAGATAGAGACTGGCCCAAGGTCACTCAGTGAGTAGGACCATGTCTCCTCCAGACCTTCTCTAGCCTTCTACCCCACAGGTTCTCTGTCCACTGAAAACCTTGTGTCAGTAAGGAGGAACTTTTAGAGAGAATAGAGCAGCCTGCTGGTTTCTGTTTCTGCACCCCTTTAATGGACAGCTGGCGCTGCTGCTGCTGCTGCTGCTGCAGTGTGGATTGCAGGTTCTCACCCCCCCCCCCAGCCGCCCTGTGGAATCAGGGAGGTATGGTATGCAAATGATTAGCATCTCCAAACAGAACATCTTTTTAATTAGAAAATAAATATGTAACTGGAGGAAAACTCCTGCCTCCAGTTTGTTTGCGAGGAGGGAAGCTTGATTAGCCAAGCCCTGTACTTAAGCTCTGTAATTCCAAGCTTTTGATCAAATTACAGCTCTCTTCGCTGCGCAGAGGCTTGTTGCCTGTTTGTCTGCTTGTGTGGAAACATTTTTTGGGGGGGAGGTGTGGCTCTGAACTCCTGGCACATCCTCGTCAGCTGTTCCTTTTGCTTCCTCTCTATCTCCGTGCTGTCAGGTTCCTGACTGACGGTTTTTATTACAATTTTAATACTCCTCCTGCATAAACATCTTAGCTGGTGGTGCTCTAGCTCCGCTTTTAATTATCACTTTGGGAAGGGCCTGTCACAACACTCTGGGTGTCTCTGCTCCTGCTGCTATGTGGGTGATGTCATCCGCTAATTTGTGGAGCGAGAAGCAGGTATCAGGGAGCTTGTGAGACGACGACACTGTCGTGGAGCCGGAAGAGGGCTCTCAGCTGGGTGGCAGCACAAGGGGCTCATTGCTGCTCTGTATGGGCCAGGTGTGGGGGACCTTTGCTGGACTACATTTCCCATCAGCCCCAGCAAGCATCGTCAGTGGCAGGGGAGGATGGGAGTTGTAGTTCAGCAGCACCCGGGGGGGAGGGGCAAAGATTCCCTAGGCATAGGCCCTGTTCTTCTGGAGTTTATTTTCAGGGGACTATAGGGAAGCCTGCAACCCAGAGAGTCTTCTTGGAGTCCAGGTGGGGAGAGGAATCTGTTCATAGGTATTATTTATATACTTATCTATGCATTTGCAAAAAATACAGTGGTGCCTCGCAAGATGAAATTAATCCGTTCTGCGAGTTTTGTCTTGCGATTTTTTTCGTTTTGTGAAGCACAGTGTCGGAAAAGTTTTGGAAAAGCTTCAAAAATCACCAAAGTCTTCAAAAACCTCAAAAAAGGCTACCACACCGCGTGCTATGAGTTGCTCCTTGAAGTCAAGTCGCAACTGTATTAACGGTTTTAAGAAAAAGGAAACAAACTTGCAAGACGTTTCCGTCTTGCGAAGCAAGCCCATAGGGAAAATCGTCTTGCGAAGCAACTCAAAAAACCAAAAATCCTTCCGTCTTGCGAGTTTTCCGTCTTGCGAGGTACGACTGTACTACATCACTGACATTAAGGACGGGGAAACAACATGGCAGCGAAGAGCATAAAATCAACAGTAAAATTACGTTCATAAAGCAAATACAAAATACCTCGCATCATGAGGATTGTCAGCTGATTTGGCAACTAGAAATCACCTGCCCTTTTAACAGATTGATTGATTTTAAATTCATGTGAAATTTACATGCTACCCAAGCCTGCCTCTCTGGGAGAATGGTGGAACTGTGAGAATTTGCAAAAGGTTTCCTCTCCTGTTGCTGAAAGGGAAGGCCATCTTTTCACCTTTCCCATCTTCTCTAGTAACAGATCAACACTGGTGCCTGGTGGGAACAGACCGGTGCCACTTCTGCTGTGGCCCTGGGGTCCATTCAGGTGGTTTGTGGCATGCCTGCAGATTTATGGTTGAAGATAGGAGACTGCATATCCATCACACTAGACTTTTTTAAAAACAACAAATCCTGTTAGTCACTTTTTTGCTAAAGGCAACTCAAAGCAACTTAACAAAAAATAATAATAATCATGCATTAAAGAAAACATTGAAACACCCCACCCACTCTAAAAAGCCCCAGATCATTAAAAGCCAAAGGCCGGATTACAAAGGAATGTTCTTGCCTGGCGCCTGAAGATATATAACATTCGTATTGACTGCTAATTGTAACTTAATTGCTTCTTTTATTTCTTACCTGTTGTATCTTATTGAATTGCAATTTGAATTCTGTGGAATGGTAATACAATATGTAAGCAGTGAAAGAAGCAGTAAAAATACTGCTGCTTTCACGTACAGCCTCTAGCACAGCACATTGCTTCAACAGGCGAAAGAACCGTTAAGGGGTCTGCAAAGACCCCCCAGCAATTTTCATGGGGTCTGGGGGTGGGGTTGGAATCCCCTTTTTGTGCTGATTGCCCTTCCTGCTTCCTTCTTTCAGGGTGAGATCAGAGCAACGGCCTTCAATGAACAAGTGGACAAGTTTTTCCCCCTCATTGAGTTGAACAAGGTACTGTGCCCTTGGCCGGATCAGCAGGGGTGGGGATGTATTTTAAACATGTTAAAGCAGAATGTGCACAGCCCAGTGGCATAGCGTGGGTTGTCAGCACCCGGGGCAAGGCAAGTAATTTGCGCCCCCTAACCCGGTGATTTGCGCCCCTAACCCGTGGATTTGCCCTAACCCCAGATGTTGCGCCCGGTGCGGCCGGCCCCCCCTGCACCCCCCACGCTACGCCACTGGCACAGCCTGCCTTCATTCTTGCCTGGAGGAATAAACCTTGTGTGGGTCTGTCTGATCTGTGGGCCTGATAACTGGAATCTCTTAAGGCTAGGGGGGAGAGTGTTGCAGTTACTCTTGCCTAAGGGGTGAAGGGTTGCAGTACAGCTTGATTTGCCCATAGCCAAACCTCCCTGCAGGGTCTCTGGGTTAGCTCACAGGTTAGGAGGTGTCCACATGCCTGAAAACAAGGGCAGAGCTCTCGTATAGTAATAATCACGGTTATTTAATTTATCAGCGGCGTTACACAAAAGAAAAAGCCTCAGAGCAGCTTGGCAAGTTAAAATGCAAGAAACTAAAAGGAGAAACATTCAAAGCAGGGAACAATTCAAAAGCACAAGGTGCTCCTCTCCTAACATAAAAGGCCACAAGACCTCCCTGCCCCACTGAAAGATGAGCACCACCGTGGGAGGCAGCTTAGTTGTCAAAGGCCAGCAGAGTATTCTGCAGCTGGAGCCCGTTTTGTGTGGTCACCCTCCCTTGGGTGGGGCATCTGGAGAAGGGCCTTTGATAAAGACAGCAGGGTCTGGGCTAGCCCATATAAATTTGAGGTTCCCCTTTCAGGAGACAGCAAGTGGACTTGTCTGAAAGTGCAGGTTCCTCTGCGTTTCTGGACGCGACCCTGATCTCCCATGCCCTTGGAATTTCCTTAGTTGGGGTTGAGAGGGGAGCAGCGGAGCACTTGAATCGGGGTTTGTGCAGTTGCTTCACTCTTTTTTTCTCTGCCTCAGGTCTATTACTTCTCAAAGGGCCACCTGAAGACGGCCAACAAGCAGTACACGACCGTGAAGAACGACTACGAGATCACGTTCTCCAACGAGACATCCGTCGTCGCCTGCGATGAAGCGCAGCACCTCCCCTCTGTGAAGTTTGACTTCGTCCCCATTGGTGACCTGGAGAGCGCAGACAGAGACGCCCTTGTGGGTGAGGCAGGCAGCGGGGGCATTGCTTGCGTGTTTAGCAAAATGTTTCTAGGCAGCACTACTGTCATAACAATCCAGCCATGTGAGGATATTAACAACAACAACAGCAACACCACAGCAAAGTGGTTTACAAAATTACAATCAAATCATCAATACTGCCTGGTAAAGAAAAAGATGGCCATTGCAAAGACCTTGTCTGAATAACAGTTTTTAGGAGATGTCTGAAAGAAGGCAGGAATGATTCCTGCTGAACCTTCATCGGCAGGGAGTTCCAGAGGGCCTGCCGCCCTAAAGGCTCAGTCCTTAGTGAAGGCAGCCCAAGCCTCAGGGGCTATGAGGGGAACCGCATGATAGGCCACATCAGAGCATCTTTAAAGGTCCCAAAGACCTTGGGCAGCCACCCCCAACCTGGCGCCTTCCAGGGTGTTTTTGACTACAATTCCCATCAGCCCAAGTCAGTACTGTGCTGCTGCCTTAGGTACCGAGGTATGAGTCTCTCATGCTCACTCATTGGAAAGCTCCCCTGGCACAATCCCAGTGCTGCTCCTTGTTGCCAAGAGACCAGCAGACTTCCTCCTTCACGCACAGACCCAGCCACCAGCTAGGGCACATGGTAATTTGTGTTTTCACAAGAAGAGGACCATTGAATTGCTCTCTCGACCTTCCTCCTCTTGGGCTCTTGCCTGCTGCATTAGCCCTCTTGGCTTGCTTTCTAGACTGGCTCTGCAAGACTTCCCCTCCCCTCAGTGATCTCAGCTCTTGTAGTAGCTCAGGTGAAAGGTTCCAGACTGCCTTAGTGCACGAAGGCACAGCTTTCCAGGGCCTTACTAATTCGAAAGGTGCATAAGCAAACTGGGCTGTGAGTCAGGGCCTTGCTGCTGCCGTACTTCAGGGTGATATTATTATCATTATCATTAATAATAATAATAATAATAATTAATTATTTCTATGCTGCTTATCTGACTGCGTTGGCCCAACCACTCTGGGCAGCTTCCAACAAATTAAAGCACCAAACACAGTGAAACGTCAAACATTAAAAACTTCCTTATCCACATTTAACAACTTAGAATGATACTTTTGATGGCAGCCGCCACCAAGCTCCTCTGTGGCCATGCTTCTGTGCTGCACGTCAGCCAAGGGTTTGTTCCCTCCCCACAGGAAAAACCCCCGTTCATGAAATGGACCCAAAGCCCTACCCCTGGTGATGCATGGAGTGGCAAATGATAAGTGTACGCTGCTAATTAGGATCAGAATGTCAGAAGAGGCTGGCGGCTGGCCAAAGGAGGCCCTTCTAGTCCCATGTCCTGTTCCCCACAGCGGCCAATCAGATGCTCTTCCTCCCCACTTGTGTTTCCCAGCAACTGGTATTCGGAGGTATACCACCACCGACACTGGAGGGAGACCGTAGCCACTGTAGCTAATAGCCACTGACAAGCCTCGTTCTAAGCAGTTTACAGGTATAAAATCAATTATAAAATCTATACATAATTAACAATATACAGTGAAACTGTTCCATCAAAGCATTAAAAGCATCCATAATTTAATATGCAGTAAAACAAGCCAGTTAAAAAGCATAGCAATTAGAAGAGTTATTTTTAAAAAGCTATCAGATCAGGAAGTTCGGGTTCAGGTGTGTCTTCAAGAGCCGGCGGAATGCCAATACGGATGGGCCATCTCCTATTTTGGCAGGGCTGATCTGGGCTACTCCACTAACATGGGCTGTGCCATAAACGTATGGAGGACGCTCCCAACAACCCTCTGCTTGCCTTTCAGATGTAATTGGGATCTGCAAGAGCTGCGAGGACCTCACGAAAATCACCATAAAGTCTTCCAATCGAGAGGTGCTGAAGAGAGTTGTGCACTTGATGGACATGACTGGGAAAGGAGTGAACGTCACTCTGTGGGGAAACGACGTAAGTTGTCAGAGGAGTTGGGAGCCCATTCAGGGCAGAACGTTGCTCTTAGAACCTTAAGATCGTAGAAATCATGCAATTGTAGAGTTGGAAGGGACCCCCAGGGTCATCCAGTCCAACCCTCTGCAATACAGGGTTAAGGCGTCCAAGAGAGAGGGCCACCCAACCTCTTCATTTCTGCTGCTGCTCTGTTGACCAGCTTGCCTCACCTGTGGACCCAGGAGGATAATAATAATAATAATAATAATAATAATAATAATAATAATAATAATAATAATTTTTTATTTATACCCTGCCCTCCCCAGCCAAGGCCGGGCTCAGAGCGGCTTACAAGCAATAATAAAAACAAGATGAATGATTACAACTTAAAAACAAAAATAAAATACAACATTAAAATAATGGAACATTAAAATATTAAAATGTAGCCTCATTGCAGGAGGAGAAGGAAAAGAAAAAAGAAAGAGAGGGAGGGAGGGAATCAAATTGGCTCCAAGCCAAAGGCCAGGCGGAACAACTCTGTCTTACAGGCCCTGTGGAAAGAAATCAGATCCTGCAGGGCCCTGGTCTCATGAGGCAGAGCGTTCCACCAGGCCGGGGCCAGAGTTGAAAAGGCCCTGGCTCTGGTTGAAGCCAGTCTAACTTCCTTAGGGCCCGGGACCACTAGGGTGTTGTTATTTATGGACCTTGAGGCTCTCCATGGGGCATACAAGGAGAGGTGGTCCTGTAGGTACGAGGGTGCCTCTTGGCCCTGGATCTGGGAGGAGCCATAGTAGAGCCCGTGGTTTTGTATGTAGAAAGTCCGAGGTTCCGTCTCTGGCATTTCCTGTTCAGAAGGATCAGAGGAGAGGCAGTGAGGAAGACACAGTCCTGACACTCCTAGCAGACCAGCCTCCTCCCGCCTGGCACTGTCCTATCAGGCTCAGCCAGCACCACTGAAGAAAGCTGAGGCTGCTGGGACTTGCAGTGTCCGAAACATCTGGAGGGCGCCAGGTCGGGGAAGGCCAGGCAGGGCACTGATCTGACAGGAGGGCAGCTCCCTGAGCTGTAGTTTCTTCTCAGCTCCTTGCTTTAAAAACCAGGGACATTTTTTTTTATTTCCTAAGGTTTTTGTTCCCTGCAATTCCCCTCCCCTGCCCCCAAATAGGGTTGATGGAGTCGTGATGGCCTTGGGTTTAATGCTGTCGTGCTCAGAAAGCACTGAGGGAGTCATTTCCATACTTTGCACCGCGGCTTCCTAGGTCGATATTGCAAACTCCTCTTGATTTTGAAACATTGGGGGAGTTATGCAGGGGGGGGGAGTGAGCAGAGCCCATGCAAGCACCACTTCTCCTGCCACCAGAGAGACCAGGGGCTGGCTGAGAAAGTGCTGTTGTGGACTCCTCATGGGCTTGCTGCACTTGCGCCCAGGGAGACTCAGGGCCACCGAGACCCCATAGGCATGCTGCTCCTCGTGCCATACATAGGGACATACAAGGAAGAAGAGTTTGGATTTGATATCCCGCCTTTCACTCCCCTTCAGGAGTCTCAAAGCGGCTAACATTCTCCTTTCCCTTCCTCCCCCACAACAAACACTCTGTGAGGTGAGTGGGGCTGAGAGACTTCAGAGAAGTGTGACTGGCCCAAGGTCACCCAGCAGCTGCAGGTGGAGGAGCGGAGACGCGAACCCGGTTCCCCAGATTACGAGACTACCGCTCTTAACCACTACACCACGCTGGAGTGCCTGCTGCATCGGGGCAGTGGCTCGCCAATCCTGTGCCTAGTCCATTTAGTGAGCATGGCCCAGCAGGGCTCACTCTCCTCTTGGGATTCCCTGCCACCGCCATTCAGGTGCATTTACTCTCCCTGACAGTGGAAGCAGAACATAAGCATGAGTGTTAGTAACTATGGTTACTACCTACTTTCTTCTTTGTGGATTTGTCTCATTGTCTTTTAAAGCCATCACTGCCTACTGTGGGAGGGAGTTCCAGAGTTCCTGTGCTATGATGTGAAGGAAATACTTTCTTTTCAGCCTAGTTCTAGTGCTTTTCCCCCACCATGTGTAATTTTCTCAAGCTCTATCATGCTGCTTCTTACTCACCTTTCCCCTAAACTCAGATGCCCTCTTGTGGAATGAGTGTGCCCCTTCCTCTTTATCTTCGCAGGCAGAGAACTTCGACGGCTCTAAGCAGCCTGTGGTGGCCATCAAGGGAGTCAAAGTCTCAGATTTTGGTGGCCGGACTCTGTCTGTTGTTTCATCGAGCAGCATCCTCATCAACCCTGACATCCCAGAGTCCTTCAAGCTGCGTGGATGGTAGGCTTGCTTGCTTCCGTGAGCGCCGCACGGCACGTGTTAGATTTAACATCTTGGCTAGAGTGGGGTGGGGGAAGGTAAACCCCACGCCATTCCTGGCCACATGCTTGCATGCAAAAACTAGGCACTAGGAAGTTGAGGTGTTGTTCCTCTTGAGAGAGGCAAGACACGCACACCCATAATCCTGTGACCAAACCTTGAAGGACTGGGTGGGGAGAGGGTCAGGCAGAAGCAGTTCCCTGATCTGTTCAAGGCAGCATGAAATGGGATTCTGCTCTGGGAGTCAAGAGGGCGAGGTGTTGGCTTCACAGGGCAGGTTCTGGGCACCCTGGAGGACAGTGGAGGGCGAGGCAGATCTGACCCATCCGCTGGGAGCTTTTTGCAGGCGGCTGCTCTTGCAGCACAGCTCCTTAGAACATAAGCAGAACCCGCTGGATCAGGCCAGTGACCCATCTAGCCCATCATCCTGTTCACACAGCGGCCAACCAGGTTTTGTATTTTTATGTTGTGAGAATCGCCTTGTGATCTTCGGATGAAGGGCGGCATACAGATTTAATAAATAAATAAACCTGATGCCTGTGAGAAACCAGCAAGCAGGATTGAAGCGCAAGAGCCTCTCTTCTCCCTCTGGGTCCCATCAGCTGGTATTCAGAAGCACCACTGCCTCCGTCCTTGATAGCAGCCGCCCATAGCCCTCTCCTCCTCCATGAATGTGTCCAATGCCCATTTAAAGCCCCTCAAGTTGGTGACCATCTCTCTGCCGGAGGGAGTTCCATGGTTGGACTCTGTGCTGATCGTTTCAGCGAGGTCTCCCAGTGATTCCTGACCATTTCAGTGAGATCTGCCCACTAGGCCAGCCTGCTACCCTCCAGGTGGTTTGGACTACGATTCTGATTGGCTGCACTGGCTGGGGTGGGGGAGAGAGTTGTGGTCCACATCATGACTTCCCTGCTGTGTTGCACCCCATGTTTGAATCAGTCAGGAGGGGGCTTGTCCTTCGGATTTCCCACTTGATGCCCATTAGACCAGCCTTCTTCGGGGGACCCCCCCCCCTTGTCTTTCCTTCCACTTGCTCTCATTTGTAGAATACTCCTGCTTCCTTTGAGCCTCTTCAGGGGGAGGCGATGCTGCTTTCTTGTTCTGCGAGGGGCTTGCCATTTATTTTCACTCTGGCTTCTGTGTTGATTACAGCATTTGACACGATGCCAAAAGGGCATTTAGTTGCTGGCAACTGCGCAGAGGCTGTAGCCGCTCCACACTTGCCTGCTGGAGCACAAGGTTCTGGGGCCAGGGTAGGGGAAGAGTTTTTCCTGCCCCGCCAGTTGACGTGTGAGGAATCCGGACGCGGCCAAAACACGCTCAGGGAAGCTTGCCTGCATTCCTGAATCAGCCGTAACAAGTTTTAAGAAAGTTGCTTGGTTAACCTTGGGCTTCAGTGCGCCAACCCCCCCCCCCCCCGTTTTATAAACGGGGCGCAGACAACCCCTCTCTGCTGCCTCGTGTGTGTTGCTGAGGAAAGGAATCCATTAGCGACGGAGGCACTTCAATAATGCACTCCGTTTCATTTGGCGCATTGTTCCTCTCTAAGTGCTCTTGGCACACTCAAGGCTGTGCCAGAGACAGAAGAGGAGGCAGCCGTGCTCGCCTCCTCCCCCTGCCAAGCGCTTCTCTTCTGAATTGCTGGCCAGCCTGAGAAGCCACCAGGAGAGGCACAGGATGGTGGCGTCTCTTGTCTCTGGGCACCTCCTGCATGCTTGGAGTGCCGGTGCGTGGGCTGGCATTCATGGACGGCTCTGCAGGCGTGATGGAGGCTTGGAGAGGGGCTTGGAAAGGAGGCCGAGCCTGCCTTCTTGGTAACCGTGTTGGGGGAGGAAGTGAGCACCGGAGAGAGGTGGGGCAGGCAGCTGTGAGGCAGAAGCAGCCGTGGTGCAGAGCGTGGTCAAGGAGGACCAAGCAGGTGGTTGCGAGGGAGAGCCTCAAAAGTGCCAAGGACCTTGGCCACCCTGCCTGACTTGGTCCCTCTGGGACAGGGGTCAGCAACCTTTTTCAGCCGTGGGCCGGTCCACTGTCCCTCAGACCATGTGGTGGGCCAGACTCTTATTTTGGAAAAAAAAATATGAACGAATTCCTATGCCCCAGAAATAACCCAGAGATGCATTTTAAATAAAAGCACACATTCTATTCATGTGAAAACATGCTGACTCCCGGACCATCCATGGGCCAGATTGAGAAGGCGATTGGGCCGCATCCGGCCCACGGGCCTTAGGTTGCCTACCCCTGCTCTGGTAACGGTCTTGGAAGGGAAGAGCCACAGCTCCGTGGGATAGATGCCGTTTTGCATGCAGAAGGTTCCAGGTTCAATCCCGGCAGCATCCCCAGGTAGGGCTGGGAACGACTCCCTGCCTTGACCCCTGGAGAGCCTCTGCCAGTTAGTGTGGACAGTACTGGGCTAGGTGGAGCCAGTGGTCTGACTCTGTATAAGGCAGCTTCTGTCGTTCCTCTTAAACACAACTGTGGCTTCCACTTCATTTCAGACTCTCAGGGCCTGTTTACCTCTTGGATGTCAGAGCTGAGCTGCTTACGATGTGCAAGCGATGGGCTCATGGGCATATGAACCTCAAGTGCCAAGGGCTTGGCTTGGCTCCACTCCTTTCCCTTCTGCCTTTTAGTTGTCCGCAGGCAAGGAATGCTGTTGTTTTGCTATGGAGGAGCACTGGTCCATGTGAGCCCCGCAAGTTGCCACCTTGATTATTGGTGGGTCCTTCTCAAGCACAGAGTCACCATTTTTCCAGAGGGGGATGTGGCTGCATCCCTCCAGAACGGGGTCAGTAGCTCAGGCTGGCTCTGTTCCCCGAGGGGCCTGCTTCCACTGCAGGCTTGAGAGGGGAATCCTTGGAACAGGAACTCAGGCAGCGCCCTGCCTGCATAGCTGCCTAGACTGCTGCTCACCCCTTCAGGGAGGTTTTGCAAAGGCGGGCCCGAGGAGCCCCCTGGGAAGACAGGACTCTGCCTGGGGTCTCTCCTCAGCCGCCTTCCTGGCTCTTTTCCTAGCAGGCCCTGTGTCCTGCCTCCGTTGAGGGAGGGCTTCGCCTTTGCTCTGGCCCTTGCACACCCCCACCTGGCATTCTGCCTCGGGCTCCTTCAGAAGCCAGCGGTGTTCACAAGCAGAAAATGCTGCGTTCAGCCCTTTTTCTCTCCTTTCCTCGGTGAAATTTTGTGGAGGGGAACAAAAATCTCCTGAAGCAAAGCGCCCTCCCCTCCCTGCCCTTCCGGCTTCTTGCTGCTGTTGGTGTGGGCTGCTGCTTCTCTTCTCTTTCCTCTCTCCTCTGTTTCTCTTTCCGCCTGCGGTACCCGAGAGGTTGTCACTGAGCCCCTCTCCTCCGCCCGACGTGAGCTGCTCTCTCGCTTCCTTGCTTGTTAGCCGTGCCTGATGGGTCTGATGAAACAAAGGCCAGCGCTTCGTGCGAAAAAACAAATTAAACTGCGGCGCTGCTTGTTGGTGCAGGGGTGGTAGCACCAGCTTATCTGGTTGGCAGAGGGGCCGGCTGGATTTTACTTTGGGCATGGGATCTATTAAGCTCTCCCTGCATTTCTCTCCCAAGCTTCTGCAAAGATAATGTGAGCATGTAATTTAGCTCTCACCGTGCAAATGTCCCAGTGCCCTCAGCTCTCCTCTGAAGCGGCTGCAGTGCTGAGCCACGGCCTCTAGTTGGCGCACGAGCCAAACGGAGCGTGTCCCCGTTTTCCAAGATGATAAAATATTGCACTAATTAAAATGGAGTATTAGCGTATCCTGAAATGCTATTTTAGTGAGTAATATACACAAGTTACTGTAATTGTTTCCTGTGCAAGCCATTGATAAAAATCCCTCTTGCATTGAGCGCAGGAGGGTAAAAATAAAAACCCTGGTATGTTTCTGTTCTTGGAACCGAGAGAAATATCCCACACCCCCGCTTTATTTTGTTTTGCTTCCAGGTATGACTCTGAAGGGCAGCTCCTGGAGTCCACCTCCATCTCAGGCACAAGGACTGGGCCCATGGGAGGTGCAGACACCAACTGGAAGAGTCTGCATGAGGCCAAATCCGAGAACCTGGGGCAAGGAGATAAGGTACAATGGGGACTCAGCCTTTTGGGCTGTGGTGGAGGTGGCAGAGGCAGGCAGTCAGCAGAGCCCTGCAACTGGAAGGGTCCCCCTTGCTGCCTGCAAAGTCCTGCGCAGAGCCTTAGACAAGTTCCCCCTTCAGCATCCCTTCCCTTTCTCGGAAACGAAAGTGGCAGCCACGTTCAGGGGACGGGCCGTAGCGCCTGCCTGACAAGCAGAAGGTCCTCAACAGCATCTCCAGGTGGGGCTGGGAAGGAGGCTCCTGCCTGAAACCCCGGAGGATGCAGGAGACGCTCCTGAGCCAGCTGGGCACAACGGTCTCGCTCAGTCTAAGGCAGCTTCCTGTCTTCCTACCTTCCTTGCATAGTCACGAAGGACAAAAATCATAATCATTGAAAAATTGCATATTGGAATTCATTAAGTGTTTCCTACTGAAGTGGCTGTCTTATATTCTTAAGAATGCATCAGACGTTCCTAAACCTTACAGTAAATAACCAGTTAAAAGCAACGCAGTTAAACCACATTAAATCATACCGTGTCTGGAGGCAATTCAATTCCAGTGGAGCAGAAACGTGAAGGAAACACTTTGGTAGCCTAAATGTCAGTCTTGATAACAGCTCATTATCTTTTAAAATAAGAATTAAGAGCAATAGCCCTGGTGTCTTGAGGTGTTGGGATGTTAATAAGGCAAGACAAAGGGCCTCACATTTGCAATGGAGGGAAATGTCGGCCGCACAGCCAGTCAGGCTCCTCAGCCAGCTCAATTAGTTCACTCTCTATAAACGGTTCGTCCATTAATCAGTCAATTAAAACACACATGCGCAGGTTACAATATCTCAATTCAGGTAATGTGTTGGAGGATATTTAATGAACACAGTTCTTTATCTTGACTCCTAACTAGCCCAGGCGCATTGTTCAACTCGCTGTTGGGAGTTTGCCTGATTATGCGAAGGAATGATTAGGCAGTGGACCCTTCTGGTTTTGAGCAGGAGGTGTGGCATGTTGGGGTCCCTTTAACATGGCGGGGGGCTGGGGGTGTTGATTCCAGCCGGGCTGGAGCTGCAGCGGCCTGCCTGTCTCCCTGAGGCGCTGCTCTGGTGGTGGCTTGTCAGGTTTGAAAAACAAAATCCCATCCGCAGCCTTTCCTGTCCCCCCGCAGGCAGACTACTTCAGCTGCTTGGCCACCGTGGTGTACCTGCGCAAGGAGAACTGCATGTACCAGGCCTGCCCGTCCCCGGACTGCAACAAGAAGCTGGTCGACCTGCAGAACGGGCTCTACCGCTGCGAGAAATGTGACCGGGAGTTCTCCAACTTCAAGTACCGCATGATCCTCTCGGTGAGTCTGTTTTCCAGCAGGTCCTGTGCCCTTCGCAGGCAGGCTCCTTTTCGGCTTGGGAGGAGCAGAGAGCGCCGTGTGTGTGTGCATGCCAGCCTGCTCTTGCTAAGGGGAAAGATGAGCACCAAAGAGCTTCTGTCTCCTGCTCCAGCGGACGAGAGAAGATTATGCTGAGCCAATCGGCATTTGCAGTGGTCTTTCCCAGACCACGTGAGTGTGCACAGAGACCACCTTCTGTTTCTCCCTCTCTGGAGCTGCGGTGGAAGGCTCACTGTCAGAACCCCTGCAGGGAGGGAGGAAGGGAGAGGGGGGGAGAGAGAGAGAGAGAGACTCCCCTCCAAAAGCCTGGAGAGCTGCTGCCAGTCAACGCAGGCAATGCTGAGCCAGATGTCCTGACTTGTCATCAGGCAGGCTCCTCTGTTCCTAAGCCCTGCATTCCCATGGAAAGGTGCGCTGTTCATATGCCACGCAGAGGGGCCTAGCAACCCTTCTTCCCGCTCCTCACTGCAGCCTCTTCAAGGAGTGCAGCAACGGCTGCTCTCCTGCCCACCCAGGCCAGATGGGCCCCTTTCAGCCATAACCGTCCATTCCTTTTTCATTATATTTTATTAGTAGAATTTCCTTTATAAAGAAATAAAGTGATAAAAGGAAAAAAGGGTGGGGAAAAGAAAAGTGCAGAAAGTCCAGTGTAATACAGTTAGTAAAATCAACTACATTTTCATACATTTTACACACACACATACATACATATATATATGTATATATAAATAAAACCGTAGAGTTGGAAGGGACACAAAGAGTCATTTAGTCCAACCCCCTGCAAGGCAGGAATCTCAGCTAAAGCATCCATGACAGTAATATTATTACCTTAAGTGCTATTTTAATAATCTACTACATTCTGTATAAGTTCATTCCAAATGTCAGTATATTTGTCCAAACCAAGTCTATAAGCAATATGACCATCTATTTATTTGTGCTAAACCATCCAGGCTATTGCTCTGTGAGGGCCTTGCAGCCTCTTGAACTGCGCGCTCTGTTTGTTGACTGCAGTTCAGAACATGCCCCTTTTTAATGGCTAAGCTTTTAAAGTTGGCCTTGCCTGTTCATTGTACGTCTTTCCGGCTGCTCTGCTGCCATTGTGGCGCTGCTGCTGCTGCACAGCCTAGATGGTGCTGTGCCGTTAAACGTCTCTTATCCCTGCCGCTCTTTTCCTACTGAACTGGGAACTGGTGCATTAGGATCCCTGCCGCTGAGAACTGTGTGGCCACAACACCTTTCTGCGCTTCGCTTAGTGGCAGGTTTGGGAGAGCGTTTTCAGGTGTCCAACTGCGGCAGGGGAGGAAGTAGAACAAATAGATCCTTTTTGCCCCCACTCAAGGGGGTACTGTTCAACTGGCTCCTGCGGTCCTTGCACCCTCCTGAGCCCTTTGCTCTCCCTCCCTCCCCACTCCAAGTGCCTCTCGCCCAGTGGAGCCCCTTTGCAAGCATCACAGCCTTCAGCGCAGGAGCATCGCTGGCCCACGTTTCTTTGTTAGGAAGATAAGCTAATGTGGAATGGCATTTCTGGAGAGCTGTAATTGCACTCATTCAGCTGCTCCCTATATTTAGTTCTCTCTTTTGTGGCTAATGTTCTGTGTCTCGCGCATTAAGGGGAACCGGCTTTGGAGCAGAGCATCTGAGGGCTGCCATTGTGACGCCTGCTTGCACCTCCAGAGCAACGCCGCTGCTTTCCTCCATCCTTCGGTTCATGAAAGTGCCCCCAAATTAGGGCCCCTGCGACTCGCCTTTAGAAACTCCCATGCAGGGAGCCTGCAAAGGGGAGGTTGGCGGCTGCTGGAGGCTTCACTTCAGCTAATAGAGCGGCTAAATGAACAGCCTCTCCAAATCGACGGCCTCACCTTATTAGAATGTTTGAGGACGTGGCGGTGGGGGGAGCTGTCCCCCTGGGGGAAGGATTTATTGTACGGAGTGGAGGTGGGAGGGCAAGAGGGAGAGAGAAGCCGGAGAAGTGCTTCTGAATTACGGGCCACTCGAGTTCTCCTTCCGCATTTGTTCTGCTAGGCTCTGCAGTGGGCAAGAGATTTTGCCTGGTGTTTGACAGGAGCTCCTTTTGAAATCCCTTCTCCGCCTGCCCCCGCGCCCCAAATGGTGAAGATAGTGAGCGTGAGGAGGGGGAGAGAAAGAGGGGGGAATATAATTGCAGGATGGGAAAGGACCCCGAGGGTCATCTAGTGAAACTCCCTGCAATGCAGGAATCTCGGCTAAAGTGTCCGTGACAGGTGACCATTCAACCTCTGCTTCTAAACCTCCAAGGAAGGAGAGCCCCACATCTTCCAAGGGAGGGTGTTTGGTTGTGAGGCCCAAGCAGGCAGCGGGTGGCTGGGCCAGAAATAGAGAGAGATGCTGGTGGTCCCAGGAAGGAGCTACAGAGCAGAAGAGGTGGGCACTGTGCACTCCTAGGGATGTGTTTGGGCTGCTTCTCCAGAGGTCTTGCACGCCCAGTTCCTGTTGAAAGTGTGTCTGCGTTTGAGTAACATTGTTGAGTGAAGTGGGAGCTGTCTCAAATCCCCAAAGTGTAGAAGGCTCTGCCCTGGACTATAAACCCTTTCCTTGCTTCTGAAGTTGGTTCTGGCCCCTGGAAATACACAAAAGTGTCTTGGCTTTTTCAGAAGGCATCTAAATGTCCATCAGGCATTATCAATCTGCTTTCTCTGGCTGCCCTGGTTCCTTCCTCCACCATGGTGGGCGCCAGTTCCTGCCAGAATCAAAGCCTCTTTGCCTTTCAGGTGATAATTGAGGGCCAGGTTTGCCCTTGACCAGGCTCTTCTGACTCTCCTGTCCCGCCTCTTCCCTCCTCGTTATTGGCCCCACCACTAAGGAGGCATCCCTTGCTTTTTCTCCACGGCTGGGGATGGCCACAGAACCGTCCAGGTTGCGCCCCCTAGCCACGGACAAATTAGCTCTTCTTTCCGCCTCTCCTCCAACACCCAACCTTCCACACATTTATTTAAAACGATTTCTTATGAGGCAATAATCGATATTTATATTTATGGGCAAATTTTTGCCGATTTTGTGCCCCCCTCCCATTGCCTGTGCCCCTGGCAGGGGCCCACCTCACCACCCCCTATCTACAGCCCTGATTGCCCCACATGGTCCCAGCAGGATGTGGCCGGTTGAAGTGAAGCCTCTTGGCCAGGCTCCTACTCCCCATCCCTTCCTCATCTCTCTCTCTCTCTCTCTCTCTCTCTCTCTCTCTCTCTCTCTCTCTCTCTCGGTTTTTAAAAACAAAACAAACTTGCCCAAGAACCCCTGAGCTGCTTTCACAGCACAGAAACACTGTTTTGAATAATGGATGTGGGCACTGATGGGGATAAAATGGAAGGACTTTGAAAGACAGAGGTTTTGGGAAGGGCTGTGCAGAGGAGCCCTGTGCTCTGCCCTGACTTGTGGCTGCTCTGTGCTGCCTGGTTGTGCGAGAGGAGCTCCTTTCCGCCGACACCCCCCTGACATGTCCTTTTCTTTGGGGGGTGGCCGCTGCCCCCTGGCATGTGTGCCTCCACTTGTGGTGGCTGCCTGCAGGCAGTGGAAACAGGAGGGGTCAAGGCTTGGGGGGGTGTTGGAGGGGCTGGGCTGGGGGCTCCAGGCTGCCCTTGGTGGTGGGCTGAGGCTGTGCTGCTTTATCATTGGTCTTCTTATCTCTCCCCCCGCCTCAGGTCAACATTGCTGATTTCCAGGACAATTTGTGGTTGACCTGTTTCCAAGAATCGGCAGAGACCATCCTTGGGCAGAACACAGCCTTCCTGGGAGAACTGAAGGAAAAGGTCAGGCCACTTGTGTCACTTGCCTTTGGGGCTTCTCTTTTCTTAGTCACCTGGATACTTTAACACTCATTACTGGGTCTGCAGAGGCCTCTCAGGCTCCTTGACAACGATGAGCTCTCTGGGGAGGGGAGACTGGGGGGCTTGTCCTGAGGGGTCTGCCAACTGCTGGCAGTTTTTTGGGGGGGCTGTGTCTGAAGGCTGCTTGGCAGCCAGTGGCGGGAGGACTGCAGGCAAGGCGGTGTGTAACAATTTTGTCTGAAAATGGGAGGCACTCAGGGCACAGCCCTGCTTCTCTCTTGAGGACACCCCCCCCACCCCAGTGAGAAAATACCTGAAATCCTGAGTAGCTGCGCAGGGCAGCCTGGACTGCTTGGCTTTTTGTCTTTCCGGCCGGGGGGCGTGAGGAGTCCTTAGCAAGTGCTGTGCACTGCCTTCCCTGGGATCCATTTACTTTGGGAGGCTTGTGCCCTGCCTTTCAATCAGAATTCTTTGTTTATTTGTTTATTTTGCTCGATTTCTTAATGCGCTTTTCACCACAAGGTCCCTGGGCAGTTCGCAGCATACGCAAAATACATTCTTATGAAACAAACGAAGCAGTTACAACGAGAATGAAAATCGGTTCCACTTCAGTTCTGTATAAGAGAACAATACAGGCTTTAAGAAATAATGTAAATACAAACATTTTAAAACAGTTACACCTATAATGACGGTTTAAGATAATAATAACAGATTGTAACAATGCACACAAAACAACACACACACACACACACACCAGTGGACCCACAGCAGATGAATTTCCCTGAAGTCTTCTTCCCTTCTGCTCTGCAGTCTTAAGCGTTCTCTTTTGCAGGGAGAGCAGCTTTCTCCAGCCCATAAATGGACCCAGGCTTGTCTTTCCCTCCTAGTGATGCTCTTCCTCGGAGGTGGTGGGGCTGAGCAGAACCTCCCTGTGGTCTCTTGGCAGAGGCCCATGTCCTTTCCTGCTGCTGTGCTGTCCCAGATCAACTGGCACACTCTTTCCCAGCAGCTGACATTCGGGGCGTATGGCCTCATTGGTCTCTGCCCTTCTTGCCTGGTGTTGCCTCGCCAGGGATAACCTCCTGTGAATTCCTCTAACCCCTTGTTGTCACATGGAAGGATGCTCTTGCTCGCTTTGAAAAGATACCTATCCATATTCTGCAAATAAATTATTTTGATACTATACTGTACTACACTGAATTTTTTTTAATGTTTCCTGGATTGTCTTTGCATCTTCCTGCCACCCTTTCCATCCTCTCTTGCCATGTCCTTTGAAAACCACTGTCCTATAGGGTTGTTCCTTAAATTGCTTTTCATATATGTAGGAGTAGCTGGATGTTTTATGAGAAACCAGAGTTGGTTGGGGGCACATCTCTGTTGATGCCCTTTCCAGAAAGGCCTGGCCAGGAGTCCGGCTGACAGGAGCTGTGCTGGCTCTGTGCTTCCTCCAGGGCCAGAGGTCTTGCGCCTGTCATTACCAGGCGCTCTCATGTGCTGCTTGCAGGCTTCTTCCCATTGGGACAACTGCTTGGCCACTGGGAGAACAGGATGCTGGCCTAGATGAGCCCCAGCCTGATCTGGCTGCAGCTTTTCTTACTAAATCTTTCCAGATTGCAGCCGAAATGCTGTGCTTTTGGAAGAGCGAGTCCTTCGTGCCCTGAAGAACCTGTGTTCGTTTAATGTGACAACCCTCCCCCCCCCATCCACTTCCTTCCTGTGGCGCAGAGTCTGCCTTTGCGTTAGCAGCTCACCTGCTTTCCTGAACTAGAAAAAGGGCTTCCAACTGACACAGTTAAAGTTCCTGGCATGCGGTTTCGCTTCTGCGACGCGATCTGCCCTCTCGTCGGGTAGACTCTGGCAAGAACGAAAGGTTTTGCTGTGTCTTAATTTTTGGGGAACAGAGATGTTGTGGCTGGCAAAAGAGCCGTGCTCCGTAGGGGTAGATGGGCAGCGGTGCTCTCTAGCAAGGCGCCTTGCCTCGCTGCTTTCAAAGCAGCCATTTTGCCAAGGAGGACGCAAGCTGTGCGTTTAGCACAACAAGATAATAGCATTTCCTTGTTTCTCTGCAGGCCCCTTTCCTGGGCAGCCAGTGCCTGATCATTAACCTAAAGCTCTGAGGGTTGGGCTAGCCTTGCTTAGATCGGCACAGATGATGAGCACATCTTAAAAGGCTGTGGAGAGAGGGAAGGTGCAGATGGAGGGAAGGCAAGGGGTCATGCAGTGGCCGGCTAATGGAGAGCTCTTTCGGAGCCGGGGAGTTTGGCTGGTTTGGGGTGGAATGAAGGGAAGCAGCTCCCGTGAGGTGTGTCCTGGGCACAAGTGCTTGGCATCCGAGCTGCTAGACCATTGCTTTTCTCTCCTACGCGCTGAAGCCAGTGGCTCTATAGCGCTGGTGCTATGGATGACCAGAGAGCATTCAGCACCTGCCCATCCCCTACCCCCCAGCTGGAACAACTGCAGCTTCAGGATGTGGCTTGCAAGATAAGCAGGGACAGCTGACTGCCTCTGATAAGGCTCCTGGCAACAAGGAAAGGGCCATCCACGCTTGTGTTTTAAGCACCCGCCTTTAATCGCAGCGGAGAAGCCTCCCACACCTTCTGCCGATAGCGTCTCCTGGTGAACCTGTGTATCTGTCTGGCTTGGGAAGGAACTTCTGAGCTGGCTTGGGACTGGAGCTGAAGGTGCCACAATGCCTTTTCTGCTGGGCTCCCATGCTCACTTCCAGCTTAGGGTTGGCCTCAACGCGTCTGTTCTGCTGTTCTTCCACAGAATGAGAACGCCTTTGATGAGGTGCTCCAGAAAGCCAGCTTCACCACCCATGTATTCCGGGTCAGAGTCAAGCAAGAGACTTTCAACGTAAGACGGACACACGGAAATGTGCACACAGAAACAAGCAGATCTGTATCTTGTGGGGTTGGGGTGTTTGTTTGTTTGTTAAGCAATTTGGGCTCTTCTTTGGCAGAGGTGGAAGAATGAGCATTATAATGAAAAGGTAGGGGAGAGGGGGCCCTGCCAGAATAGAATTGAAAGCTGTCCAGTAGAACATCACACACAGAGCTTAGACAAAATTAAAGAGGGTTTGAAAACCAGCAGCAGGAAATGCTGCGTGATGATCAGTAGCCGCAAGGAGTTAAAACTATATCTGGGGGAATTCCATGCAGGTGTTTTTTGCTTGGGATTGAGGGGAGTGTCTGCACTAGAAACTGAGATGGGTTTGAAACAGGTCCCACCTCTGTGGCTCTTCCAAAAGAATCCCTCTCTCTGTGTGTTTTATATATATAAAGGCACGTTCCCCCTTCTCCCTCTTCCCTTTAAGTAGAGATGTTCCTTTGCTGGAGGCTCCTGCGGGGACCTGAGAGGCTTTTGCCTGTGGCCACTTTGTGAACTTGAGCCAGCTCAAAAGGCAGGCTGTTAACCACTACGCTGCTCCCTCAATCCGCACGCTGTGTAGGATTCTGCCTTTGCCAGAGAATTAGCCTTTGAGAATTGGGCCTCTCCCAATCAATTCCGGGTTTTGCTTGCAATGCCGGGAACTGTGCAGCCGTGCCAGGTGGTTTGCTAGCAGCGCAGCCGAGCCCGGAGACGGTACGGTGTCCTCACCTGAAGCCTTTTCTCTTTCCCAAGGACGAATCGCGCCTGAAGGCGACAGCGTTGGACGTCAAGCCTGTCAACCACCAGGAGTACAGCAGGAGGCTGATCGGGACCATCAGGAAGAATGCTGCCCAGCTGGGATGCTGACGAGGGCGACGGGCAACCTGGCACTGGTGCCCCCCTGCCCCTTGGCAGAGCCGGGGTCCCCTCTGTAGAATAACTAGAGACAAATGTTTGAATTGGTTTCTCCACACTTTTGCACAGACCCAAGTTCCAGAATGCTTTGCATCCCCTTCTTTGCCTCCGTTGATTCTGTGTTCCTGTGCCGTGGCTGAGTGCCATCGTTGACCGGGGTGGGGGGTGGAGAAGACCTGCTGGCATGAAGGGAATACCTGCAGGCTGAGCTGGGAAGGGGAGACCCCCCCCTTACCCCCCACAAACTTGGGAAATGCTCAAAGACCTGGGTGGGAGGGGCCAGGACTTCTATGAGGGGGGGGTGTTGTGTGGAAGGGGTCCCTTAGCTCAACAGAAGCTCCCCTCCCCCCCCCTTAATGTTCAAAGGCTTCATTCCTTCCACAGGTGCCAGGCGACTGTTAATGCTTGGAATGGCAATATGGCAGAATTATTAATCAAAGACGTATCTCTTATATCTGAAGAATATCCTTCCTTCAGGGTTTAATAGACTGAGTCAGATGGGCCCGATATTAATCAAAATTGTCTCTTCTGAGAGAGGCTGATAAGCGTTGACTCTTCATCCCCCTGGGAAATCTAGGCAACTACAAAGCAGTGCTTTAGTTTTGCACTTCAATTAATACTGCATTTTTGGGGCTGCCGACTGCGGTGGCTTTGCTACCTGTCCATAATTTTTGTGTGTGAACGAAATGCCTTCTCTGTTTGTATCACTGAGGACATAGAAGCCTCCAACGGAGGGTGCGCCTGTGCCCCCTCTTCCTCCTGTCTCTTTCTATAAACAGCATTTAGTTCTGTATTGTGGTCTCTGCTTTCTGCAAACGCCAGCGGATTCTCATTACTGGAAAGCAATTAATTAGTTTTCATAATACGCTTTCACTTGGGGGAAAGGCGCTGGGGCTGAAGTTGGCGAGATGGAAGAGTGGCGATTTTTCTCAGACTTGTGTCAGTGAGAGCCGATAATGTGATCTTGTTTTGGCTGGTGAAGGTGGCCTCTCTGGCATTTTGGATTATTATTATTTTATTAATGTTTACCCAGCAGTCTAAAAACTAACCAGGCTTTACATACACGTGCTCTGCGTGAACTGGTCCCGGGAACAGAGGTGCTGCTGCTGGGCTTTCTAGTTAGCAGAGCCAGAGAGCTGCGCCTTCCTCTGGTTGAATGAATTATGCATTTGCCAGCTGCAGCAAAGCGTTGGCTGCATGGCTGGGCAGTGTTGCAGCTTCCCCGTGGGGTGTGAATTGGAAGGCGGCTCTGGAGCAAACGATGCTTTTGCCCACACAGGTCGCCCTTGTTATAGCGTGTGTCCTCTCTAGCGATGAGCATGAAAATAGGGCTTCCCTCGACCCCTGACCTCTTGGCCCTCCTCGCTCTCTCCGTGGAGCAGAGCATCCCTCTCTGGCTCTCCCAAGCGAGCTCTGGGGCCTTGGGACTTCTTCCTTCTGACCTTGCTTATGAAACATTGGCTGGGAAATTATGGTCTTCCACCCGCTTCGCGATTGACAAATTGCAGGTTTGGTGTGATCGTCTTTCTTTCTGCTCTGCTAACCAGTCTCTATTCCTTCCTGGCTTCCATTCACTACCACACCCACCCACCCCCGAATTCAGGAAGGAGAAGGGGACAAAAGGCTGAAATGGTGGAGTTTTCACTGTGCAGATGGCTCTCTGGCCTGACGGTTGAATGTGGGGTGAGGGGAGAGAAGCAGCCTCCCCCGCAAAGAAAACACCAATAAGTTTGTTTGCAGACAGCCATAGTGGGAGTGCTGTGACCAAAGTCTTCTATGCAGCCATATGTCCTAATTAGGTTCAAGCACAGAGTCATTAGCTTCCTCGTAAAGGCTGTAATAAAAGGCCAATGGTGGTGCTCTGCAATCGAGCCGCTTTTTCACTTAACTCTTTGGGAGTGGTGGGTGGAGAATCGCGCTCCTTCTCTCCCCCTTCTCTCTGTGGGAGGGAGGGAGAAGTGAACCGAATCATTTCACTTCCAGTTCTTAAATGTTCCTTGAATTCCCCCGTGCCTCGTTGTTCAAGGGACTGAAAAACAGATAGTGATAATCTGGCTCCTGTCTCTTTCCAGTGCTTTATGCTTTCCATTAAAAGGCCCCGGCTGGTCCCTGGTGGGTTCCCCTGGCATTTCGAATCCTCCAGGTCCAAAACGCCCCCCCATTTCTCTCTTCCCCCCCCTTCCCTACCCCCCTACTTAAGGCTGTCTCTGTGAACAGTATAAATATTATTGATCCGGGTATTTAATACACTAATGAAACAGACAGATATCGACTACGTAATTAATACACTCCCTTAAAGTGAAGTTTGGCAGCACAGACGGAGAAAGCCGTATTGACTGGGCTGCTCCGGCAGGGAGCCTGCCTTGGCCATCTTATTTATAGAAAGGGAAGCCGGCCCCCCTCCTCTGTGGGGCGAGTCTGGCCCCCACACCAAACACAAGAGAGGAAGAGAACTGCTTTTTACCTGCTCAAAGGCTTCCATTTATCTGCGGGGGTGCTAAAATTCCCAGGCATTTAGCTTTTTCACCTGTTATGCTATCTCTTAGCACAGCAACGCAGGCGTGTGAGTTTGCGCTAATGGCTGTGTTATTCGCAGCCTCCCTTGATACGGCTGCTGTGCATTAGCAGCGCATGGAGCTGGTGGCGGGGGTGGGGGACGTTCTTCCAGAGAAAGGTGGTGCCATCTGCTCCTCACGGGAGCTTCCTACGCTACCCTGTTCATAGAATTGTAGAGTTGTAAGGGACCCTCAAGGGGACGCGGGTGGCGCTGTGGGTCCTGAGCCTAGGACTTGCCGATCAGAAGGTCGGCGGTTCAAATGCCCGCGACGGGGTGAGCTCCCGTTGCTCGGTCCTTGCTCCTGCCAACCTAGCAGTTCGAAAGCACCTCAAAGTGCAAGTAGATAAATAGATACCACTGTGGCGGGTAAATGGTGTTTCCGTGCGCTGCTCTGGTTCGCCAGAAGCTGCTTAGTCCTGCTGGCCACATGACCCGGAAGCTGTACGCCGGCTCCCTCAGCCAATAAAGCGGGATGAGCACCGCAACCCCAGAGTCGGCCATGACTGGACCTAATGGTCAGGGGTCCCTTTACTTTTAAGGGACCCTCAAGGGTCATCTTGTCCAGCCCCTGGCAGTAAAGGAATCTCAGCTAAAGCATCCCTGACAGATGGCCATGGAAGAGAATCCAGCACCTTCCAAGGGAGTCTGCCGCACTCTTGAGTGGCTCTTGCCACCAGGAAGTTCTACCTGTTGTTTAGTCGGAATCTCATTCCTCAGCATTTGAATCCGTTGGCTTGGATCCTCTGTAGCAGCAGATAGCTTCCTCCATCTTCCACATGACCTTCAGAGATAGCAGGGTGGCTGTTTGGTGCCGCTGCCTAGCCCAGCTGCTAAATCCCCCACTCCACACCAGAGTGAGCCTGCAGTTTCAGGAATCCACGTGGCCTTTGGGTTTTGAGGCTGGCTGGCTTGTTTTCCCATTGTGACAACAGAGAGGGCCAACACTGGAAGCTGCTTTTATAGCCAGGAAGGCCACTGGCTCACTTCACCCAGAATCGAATCCTGGCTGCCCTTCTCCAGGGTTCTCCCAGCCCTGAACCTGGAATCCTGCAAGCAAAGCAAAGCCTCCCAGCCTCCCTGGGTGGGAACTGCAAATGGTGTTTGGCCCATAGCAGGAAAAGCCTTTTATTATGTACCACTGTAGGATAAGGTTACCAGATTTTTTTTTCCAATGAATCTGGGGACACTTTTCAACTTCAGTTCATTTTGTATGGGGCTGATTTGTAAATCCGGGGACTGTCTGGTAACCTTAACTGTAGGAGCAATAAAGGGTGTCCTTTTTTAAAAGCCAGGGAAACTTTCAAGATGATCCCAGCCTTCTACTTAAAGTGCCTGTTGGGGGCCAAGGGATGCGTCCACACACCCTGCCCCCTCCTCTGTAAAGCCCCCTGCTCAGGGTCGGTCCCAGGGGGAAAGCGCTCACTTTCCTCGCTAGTGGATCAGGAAGCAAGCAACCCCTCTGCTGTGTGCTGGCGAAGCAGAAACAACTGGTGGTTCGGACACTGGCTGGGCAGGTCTCTTAATCTGAGGGAGTTTCATGCTGAGCCAGACTATTTGGTCTATCTAGCATGGTGCTGTCTACACTGACTGGCAGCAGCAGCTCAGCAGGTTTTCAGAAAACGATGGGTGTTTCCCTGTCCAACCTGGAGTGGTAGGGATTGAACCTGCGGTCTTGGACATGCGAAACAGATGCTCTCCGACTGAGCTGCTGGGAAGGGGAGAGGGCTCTCTGGTTTCCCACTGGGACATCTGGTTGGGAGAACAGGATGTTGGACTATGTGGGCCACTGGCTTGATCAAGCAGGCTCTTATGTTCCCTAGTGGTTAAAGATAATATCTCCCTTCTCCCCACCTTCCCCTATGAGTCCCACGGACAAGGAGCTGAGCCATGATGGATGTGCCAGGCCATGTCCTAGTTGCCCAAGTGGAGGAATCGGCCAGGTGTTGCTTATGGTGTAGTGGTTAAGAGCAGTGGACTCGTAATCTGGTGAACCGGGTTTGCATCTCCGCTCCTCCACATGCAGCTACTGGGTGACCTTGGGCCAGTCACGCTTCTCTGAAGTCTCTCAGCCCCACTCACCTCACAGAGTGTTTGTTGTGGGGGAGGAAGAGAAAGGAGAATGTTGGCCGCTTTGAGACTCCTTCAGGGAGTGATAAAGCGGGATATCAAATCCAAACTCTTCTTCCCTTATTACCCATTGGCTTCTCCCTCCATCAAAGTAACTCAATTGCATGTTAGAAGTGCCCCCCTTTTTTTTGCTGCCCGCAATTCCCTGGGCTTCAGCCCTCGCTCTGAGATGTGGCTCTGCCATGGCCCATCCTTCTCACGGCAGCTGCCAGCTTGCCTGCCCACCACTTCATAATGAAAGCATCACATCCCTCCCTCATCCCCAGAGAACTTCCTTCCCAATTCAGTGGTGGGGCTCTGGAGCAGCTGTGGGGGGAGCCAGGTGCTCTTCTGCTTCAGGTACGGAGGATGAAGGTGGCGAGGAGCAGACCTGCCCGTTGTGGGATTGCACAGGTGGAGTCAGGTCCATGTGGGCAAATGGCTCTCTTCCCCACCAGCCTCAGCCAGCCCCCTCCCAACCCGCCTACCTTCCTCTCAGGGGGTGGGACTGGCTGCTTTCCCCTTCCTCCCTTAGTCTCAAGTTTGCCTTAATAGAACTCAGGCAGAATTCCTTAGCAGAATATAAATGATCATCATCATCATCATCAATTCTTCCTACTGCCATTGACTCTGGATCCGCCTGCTGTCTGGTCTACCGGCCACCCAACCCCATGGGTGCCAGCCTCCATAGTTTGCACAGTGGAGATTCAGGGCAGATAAAGTCCACGCAGCACAGAGTTAAACTGTGCAACAAACTGAGGATTGGACCAGTTCATGGAAGAGAGGGCTCTTGACGACTCTTCTCTGCCTCCACAGTCAGAGGCAGCAATGCTTCTGAATCCTGAATAAACAGCCTCGGTCCTGTATACCTGAAGGAGCGTCTCCACCCCCATCGTTCTGCCCGGACACTGAGGTCCAGCACCGAGGGCCTTCTCGGTGGTGGCGCCCGCCCTGTGGAACACCCTCCCACCAGATGTCAAAGAGAAGAACAACTACCAGACTTCTAGAAGACATCTGAAGGCAGCTCTGTTTAGGGAAGCTTTTAATGTTTGATGCATTACTGTATTTTAATATTTTGTTGGAAGCCACCCAGAGTGGCTGGGGAAACCTAGTCAGATGGGCGGGGTATAAATAATAAATTATTATTATTTATAATCCCAGTTGCTGGAAACCACAGGAGGGGAGAGTGTGGCTCTCGTGCATGGATCCTGCTTGGGGCCTTTGCCTTGGGGCGTCTCGTTGGCCACTTGTGAGGACAGGAGGCTGGACCTGATTGCCCTGACCCAGCAACTCTTAGGATGTCCCTATGGAACCTCCAGAAAGAGTCTTATCTAGATTCCTAGGGATATTTGGCCACTGTGAGAACAGGAAACTGGACCAAATGGGCTCTTCTTCGTGTTCTTACATGGAAACCATAAAAGGAGCCCTTCCCTCAATGCATGGGGAAGTTGTTTGAACACACTTATCTCAGCAACGCTTCAAAAGCCTCTTCAAGTGGGCCAGGATTATCAACTCTCTAGAGGGGAAGTCCTTGTGAGCGAGAGGGAGGAAGGGGCTCGCCTTCGCCTCCTCGTTCGTATTTGAATTGTCCCCCCCACCCCAGCTGATTCTCATCAAGAGCTGCAACTATCTAGAATCATAGAATCGTGCAGTTGGAAGGCACCCCTGGGTTCATCTAGCCCAACCCCTAGCTCTGCCAAAATCTGTGTCTGGTTCCAGAAGCTGCTAGCCATGTTGGTCTGGACTCTGGAGGCTGTAGTGCTCACGAACACGGTTGCTGAAAACCAGCCACGGAGGAGGAAGTGGTGGGAGAAAAGTCTATCTCAGGCGATGTGAGGAGCTCCTGGTCCAGTTCCAGCCAAGCACTTGCAAGACAGAGGACGAAGAGCCAAGGGGGAGAGAGCATCTTAAAGGTGTAGGAAGAGCCCAAAGGGGGCCCATCTAGCTCAGCCTCCGTGGTTTCAAATGGGATGAGGGACCGGGGGTTGAGATTGCAGAGGGTTGGGCTAGATGACCCTCAAGGTCCCTTCCAACTCCATTCTATGATTTCCATCCTCACGGAGACCACCTGGAGGCCCCAGAGGGAAGCCTGCAAGCAAGCGGGATGGGAGTGCCACATTCCCACTCAGGGCCGTCTTTAGCAGATTCGGTGCCGGGGTGCAAATATCTGTCCAGCACCCCCAAATTACCACGGATAGTGGGGGGCCCCCGAAGCTGCGCACTGCCAGCCATTGGGGGGGCACAACTCTCCCCCATGCCGCTGTGGGAGAGCAATCCCCACAGAGGCATAGGAGGGAAGCTGTGCCCCGCCAACCATATGGCTGGCAGGTACGCAGCTTCCCTCCCAAGTCTCCTTGGGAGGAGAGTGATCCCTGCAGAGGCTTGGAAGGGAAGCTGCGCACCCGCCATACATATGGCTGGCAGGCGTGCAGGGAAAGGGGAGGCCGCTGGCAAAGCTGCGCATCTGCCCCACTCGCTGGGGCGCCCCCGAGAGGCCAACGCCCTGGCGCAACGCACCACTAAGCCCTATGGGAAAGACGGCTCTGTCCCCACTGTGATGCCAAGGATGTCCTCGCCATGGGCCCCTAGGTGACCCCAAGGGAAGCCCCAAAGCAAGCAGTGCTTGAGGGTAACAGTGAGCAAGGACCTTTGCACAGAGGATCAAGGCCTTGGCTGCTTGTTCGGGGCCAGCTGCAATGGCCCAGGGGCCGTGTGTCTACAGCAAACAGTTCTTCTTCTGGCCCTCTCAGCCCGGGTTCCTCTCTTCAGGGTGGGGTCAGCCTCTGAGCCTTACTCTGCTCCCCCCCCCCCCCCGTCTCCAGCCAGAAGCCCTTTTCCCAACAGGCTTTGTGAGGAGGTCAGAGTGTTCTTCGCATAAATGAGCCTCAACTCTTGGAAGCACTTTGCGAAACGGTTGGGCTTCTTAAGGCCAGGCATAGCTATTTACATCTGGCTGTGACGCTGGCATCATGAATCTCATTCTTTTTCCTTCCCCAATTTTGAGCAATTTGGTGGGGTTGGGGGCTGGGTGAATAAAACCCTTCAGCTCCCAAGTGTATTGGCTTTCTGGTAATTGGAGCTTGTGCTGTCATTAAAAATGACAGCTTTCTCTGGATAATATCCCTGCCTCACACTTGTAAAAATACAAGGAACACAGCCTATATTTAACTTGCAGTACCTAGAGTTCTCTCGCTTTCCCTCCGTCGCTGCTGCTTCCAGAATCCCAGGTGGAGGAATGTAAGAAGCGGCCTTTGGCCCGAGTTGGAAATGTTGGTCCGTTTTTCTGTGTGGAAAGGTTTTTGGTTTTGGTGAGGAAAGGTTTTTGGCATTTGTATCCTGATCGATCGGCTAAAAAGGCTCCCCAAGCAGTTTACAGACAATCAAGACAAGAAAGTCCCTTTTTAAAAAAAGGCACAGCACACAAGGAAAAAGAGATAGGGAGGGAAGAGGAAAACCAAAACTCAGGCACCGGTTTCTAAACAGGTGTTCCTGTAATGCCCAGCTGGCCCAGTTGAGAGGCAGGAGGTGCCTGATGGAGCCAGCCCTGCCATGAACCCCGTTCCCCATCTCTCTCCAACTGAGGCAGTCTGATGGCCACCCCCAGATAGCACTTGGGGAAGAGGAGGCCTGATGGTGTTGGGAGATTCAGGACAGACCAAATAAAGTCCACATAGTGCACAGTGAAACTGCGGAACTCCCTCCTGCAGGAGGCAGCAATGGCCACCGACTTGGATGGCTTTGAAAGAGAATTAGGCAAATGCCTGAAGGAGGAGAAGGCTAGCAAGAGCTCTCAGCCACGATCGATCGCTGCATCCTCCCCTCCACGGGTGGAGCCAGCAAGTGCTTCTGGATATGTGCTGCAGGGACCTTTCTGAGCTCTGTCTGGAGAGGCTGTTGAGGATTGGAACTGGGGCGTTTTGCACCCAGAGCTGCAGTTCTTCCTTGATTCTACCAGCACCTTCCCTGAACCTCTCCTTGTCTTGCCCGCCAGACTGCCCTGGTCTCCCCCTCAGCTGAATGTCCCTTAAGATCTCTGCCCCACTTAGGCCTCGCTTCTCTCTTCGAAATCCCCCTACAAGTGCCCCATTTCCCTTGGACTCTCTAGGTCCTTTCTCATCTTCATAGCCCTCCTCGCGGTATTTCCTTTTGCTGCCCACCAACATTATCCAGAAAAGCTGTGCCGCTCAGAGCCAAACAACGATCTGGGCATCTGTTTGCAAATCCCATGCAGAAAATTATGCCAACTTTGGAAGCCTCGAAAACGATTCTCCTGTTGATACAAATGGCAGATTGAGAGCGTTTGTGTACTCTGAGCTCTGGCGATTGCACAAAGGTCTCTCGAGTGTGCGTATGGGTTGTTGTTTTTTGGGGGGAGTGTGGGATGCAAACTTTGCTCACCTCTCTTGAAAGGCAACACACACCCCCCCCCGCATTCTCAGCGGCCCTTTTGCCAGCCCAACAAATGTGCACTTCATGCCAAAGGGCTGAGGGGCTGCCCCACAACTGAGTCACTGCTCTGTCGCAATCTGCTTGCCTTCTTCTGCCTGGAAGAGCGCCACGCATCGCCTGCTAATTAAGGAGGAAAATGGCTTGTGGAGTGCAAAGGTCTCCTTGGCAAACTTCTTTCCGGAGCTGAAGCCCTTTTGAGCTTCTCTCGGAGGGGCAAGAAACTGCTCCCGCCTCCCCAGGGCACAAGCAGCTGAGTTGGCTTCCTGCCCTTGAAGCGATGCTCCCATCCTGCAAAGGGCAAATTCTCATGAGGGTGGCTGTGCTTATGAGGGTCAGTGCTCAGGCAACCAGAGCAGGCCTCTCTGTTGTTCCCAGAGGTGTGTGAGATGGGGTAGGGAGGTTGTGGCTCTCCCTCCAGACAGCATTAGACTCTCATCAGCCCCATCTAGCATGGCTGATAGGGGTGGGTGAACCTAAGAAGAGCCTGATGGATCGGCCAATGGACCATCTATTGGAAAAATGCCCAGGAAGGCCACCACCTTCCCAAAACACCGGGGTGTCTCTCCGGTGGTCACTCTCAGGCTGTAATTCTTCCTCAGTCCAGAGAGACCGGCGATAAGAGACCCCTCCCTCCTGAGAGGAGCACGCCCGTCTTCTGGCATCTCATAGCAGAAGAAAGAGACAATCAGTAGCTCTAAACTACTTTATTTACAGTCTATGTACAAAGAATCCATCAGCATGTCTGTGCTCTCTCAACAGCAGTACAGAAAAACATCACACACAGAAGTGAAACTAAACTCTCCAGCAATAGTCCAACAGTCCTGAGACTTCCTGTCTCACGCTCTCAGACACTCACATGATATATAAACAACATAGTGCTACTTGCTGAGCAGCTTAGGTGGAAACCCTAACACCATCTAGGCTGGCATCCTCTTCTCACAGTGGCCAACCAGATTCCCATGATGGGGGGGCAGCAGAGCAAGGCTCCCTGTGGCTTCCTTCAACAGGTTTTCAGACGCACTGTTGCCTCTGACCAAGAGGCAGAGCCGAGCCATCATAATCACCACCATTCTTTATTAAATTTGTGTGCCACCCTTCAGCTGTTGATCCCACAAAACAAGATAAAAAAAGCACATAATAAAAGCAAGAACAAAAACAAACCAATAGCTACCCACAACACATTTAAAAGGGTATTGGATGTTAATCAGCCAAAGGCCTGGTTGGAGAGGGATGTTTTCTCCTGGAGCCTAAAGGTATATACTGAAGGTGCCAGCTGAACCTCCCTGGGGAGAGCATTCCCTAAATGGGGAGCAAAAAAGGCCCTGTTCTCGGGTTGCCACTCTCCAGACATCTTGTGGAGGAGTTGCATGAAGAAGGGCTTCAGATAACAATCTCATAGCCCTCTCCTCTATGAATTTGTAAATGGGAGTTGTAGCCTAACAACATCTGGAGTGAAAGTCAGTGGAGGCTGATACAGTAGGGTAATGGGAAGGCACCGCCCTACCAACTTCTGCCTGCCAACCTCCACCTGCTCTCCTTGCTGCCTGCCAGTCTCTGGGGCTGCCAGCTTTCTCCTCTTCCTTAGTCTCAGTGTTGCTCCTTGTGCAACACAAGGGAGGAGGAAATTAGACTCACTTGGCTCTGCCTAGCATTCTCTCTGACTCTGCCTACAGTCTGGGCTGCCTGCCTTGCTACCCACCAACCCCGGTGGGCACAAGGCATCTCCTGAACAGAGGCCTGTTGACCTTGCTTGAGTTGCCCAGCGCTTGGTGCTGCTCTCCCCTTCCTGGAGGAAGACAAAGCAGCAGCCCCCCCACCTGCGCTCTGCCCTGCTCACCTTGCCCATCTCTTCCCAGGGAAAGCCATTAGCTCCTCTCTCTTAATGGAGAGAGGAAAACTCAGTCCATGGTGCCTGCAGGCCTGGTCCGGATGGAATAGCGATAGCGGCGCTGATTACCAGGTGAAATTGGCTTTTCCCCTCTCTCCCCATCCTTCTTGCCCAGCTCCCTGCCAAACTCCAGCTCATAAGCCGGTGCTTGGAGAAAGATTCTCTCCGCCTAAGAGGCCTCTTGCTACCAGTTAGGCCCTGTGCTATGTCTGGCTCGCCGAAGCCTTAATTTAGTGCCTTCATTACCCCCAAAGCCCTTCCGGCGTTGGAATTAGCAGCTTTGTGGGTCTGTGGTTTTTTTCAGGGCAGGGAGGAGAGGTCTCGGTGCTTCCTTCTCCTCCCCCCACAAAGAGAACTGCAGATGGGCAGAGTGTGCAGGGGCGTTGGTTCATCGAAAGGGTCCTCGTGGGCTCCCAGCTTGGGCAGCGACCATCTCCTTCCTCTCCCGCCATATGGCTCTCGCAGGACAGCTTCCGTGGGAGGGAGATGACAAATGTCTTCTTTGCTCTCCAATATCTAACCAGAAGCGGGGGGGGGGGGGATGCTGCAGGTCTGCTGCTCAGCTTTAAATGCTGCAGCCCCCCATCTTCGGCTCCAGAGTTAATGGGAGGCTGAGCTGACTCCCGTCACTGCCTTGGAGTGTATTTATAACTCGGATGCTAATTGATCCTCCCATTGACTCATAAAGGAGAAATCTCCGGCTGTTGCATTCCGGATCCTCGTAGCTAAGATTAATCCGTTCGGATCAGTTGGGGAAGTTCGCAATTATAATTGGGAGAGGTAATGCCAGTTTGCTGCTCTCTTCGGCTGTTTCATTTCGCAGGCTTCGGGGATGAAGCCTCATCAGCGAGGAGATGGGAGAGCACTCCTTAGGCGTTGGCAGAAGGCGTCCTATTTATATAGAAGGGTGGGAGGTGGAACAAGGAGGCTGCTGTGGCCACACATCTCAGAAAGAGAGTAATCTACACTCACCTGGTTCGCCTCCATCCACTTAACACTTTTCAAAATGTCTCATTAGTTGCTTTCTTAACAATAATTTGAAGAAGTTTCAAGAGTGAGCCATGGGGCTGACAACCTCCTCCACAAGTTTGCCTGATCCCCTCTCAAACCATTCAAGCTGTGGCCATCACTACATCTTGTGGCAGCCACTTTCCTTGTTTATCTATCAACCGTGTGAAGAATTCCTTTAGTCTGTCCTAAATCTCCCTCCATTCAGCTTCTTTCAATGACCTACGGTGGTTCTGGTATTGTGGGAGAGGGACAGGAAGCTCAGTGACTCTGTGTGACAACTGTCCCACTTGGGTCTTCCCAAGAAGTCCTGCGAGGTTGGCTAGGCAGAGAGAGAGAGAGAAAGAGAAAGAGAGAGAGCCTGGCTCAAGATGAGCGTCCTAGCTGAGGAGGCGTCTGAACCCTGGTCTCTCTAGGCTCAGGTCAAGGAACTTGCTCTCTGCTGGGTTCTGGTGAAGATGCTGAAATTCTGGATGCTGAGTGAATGAAGTGTGTAAACGCACAAAAGATATGATGAACCTCCCTTGCCAGTGGACTGCTGGAACAGCCACGTGGAATCCACGGTGAACAACCCTGGATCCAGGATTTGGCTTTGCAGTGCAGCACCTGAGGTTGTGCCCGCAAACTTCCCCAGACAGATGTATGAAGCATCTTGCCACTTTTTGAGATTCCTCCCCCCCCCCCCCACTTCCCAATTGCTCTCAACCAGCTAGTCACTCTCACACACCGTTTCTGTTCTCTTAGCACTGTTTTGGGTTATAACTTCTGCCATGAAAAGTGTGCCAGTTGAACAGCTCAAGAGGCAATGCAAAAGCCCTGCATCTTGAAGTGGTGTGTGTGTGTGTGTGTGTGTGTGACGGCTGCTCTGCAGAGAACCTGATTGAAATGTGCGCTGCCTTGACTCCTCGGAAAGTGGATTGGGAGGGTGGGGGGAGAGGAGAGAGCAAGGACCAGCGTCTTCCCAGCAGCCCAGCAGCTCATCTGGGGAGGCTGCGCTTGTCAGATCCAGCCTGGAAGCTAAATGCACCGGAGCAGTTTATAGACACACTTGAGAGCAAGCAGGAAGGTGCAGCCAATAGGCAGGTTCCAGCAATGAGGGCATAAATGTTCCAAATGTGCTCAGGGTAATTAGTTCTGAATTACCATGTGCATATTTTAAATATCTCACGATCAACCAAGGACTCTATAAACAGCTTTCGTGCAGCTTTGCCTGAGAGTGGGCTTGGGGGACGCCCCCCTTTCTGCCAAGCGCTTTGTGCTTCAGTCTGGCCTGGAGAGTGCAGATAATTTTGGCTGGGAGATCGGAGCCTGGAGACTGGCTGCCCTGCTAATTCCGTTCGCCATGCCGTGGGCATGCGCTGAACATGAGAAGGGCCTGCTGGATCCACCCAGCATCCTATTTTCACGGTGGCCACCCAGATACCCCAATGGGAAGCCCACAAACAGGACCTGAGCCTCAGAGCCCTCTCCCCTCCGGGGGCTTCCAGCAACAGAGCCATTGTGGCTAGGAGCCATTCATAGCCTCCTCTGTGAATCTGTCCAGTTCTCTTGTAAAGCCATCCAGGTTGGTGGCCCTCACTGCCTCCTGCGGAATGGAGTTCCACAGTTCCTCCACTGTGCAAAGATGTACTTTCATCCGTCCTGTTGCTTTGGAGCCTTGGCCTGGGCAGAGGGAGGCACACAGAGACACAGAAGGGGAAGAGCTTGTGCCCTTCCAGCTGCCGTCGGACTCCAACTCCCATCATTGCTGACTCTTGGCCTGCTGGTGGCTGCGGCTGTTGGGATCCACCTGCCTGGACAGACCGGGGATTGAGCCTGGGACTTTCTGCAGGCAAACTGTGTGCTCTGCTACTGACCTGCAGTAAGAACGTAAAAAGAGCCTGGCTGCTGGATCAGACGAAAGGCCCATCTTGTCCGGCTCTCACAGAAGCCAGCCAGAGGCCTGTGGGAAGTCCTCAAGCAGCCTCTCAGGTGTGGTGTGGCCCTTTCCTGCCCTTGTGTCCAGGGGCCCTTGCTGCCTCCGACAGTGGAGGTGGCACATAGAATCATAGAATTGTAGCCTTGGGAGGGACCCTGAGGGTGCTCTAGTTCAACCCCCTGCAATGCAGGAATCTCTCTTTTAATAAAATATTTTTATTAGTTTTTTTAACATATCATTTCCAACATTCATATAACATAATTTCTTATCTTACACAATATTTTTGACTTCTGTCAACTCCTCTGGTGATTTTCCATTTTTATCACTTATTCTGCATTTCCTAATTTTTCTATTACTCTTAACTGTCATTAACTAATAATTTTCTTCATAGTCTTTTTTGCAATATTTCAAATAATCCTCCTTACAAATCTTCTTGCGACCCTACTAGCGTGATCTGTTCATTACAATTACTTTTCAAATAGTTTGTATATTTACTCCAGTCTCTGGTCCCGCAGGTTTGGAATCCTTCCTGTTAGTTTATCTAGCTCTGCATAGTCTATCAGTTTCATCCTCCATTCTTCTTTCGTCGGTCATTCTTCTTGCTTCCATATTTGTGCCAGCAATGCAGGAATCTCAGCTAAAGCATCCCCGGCAGGTGGCCACCCAACCTCTGCTTAAAAACCTCCCAGGAAGGAGAGCCCACCACCTTCAGAGGGAGACCACTCCACTTCCAAACAGCCAGTGTGGTGTAGTGGTTAAGAGCGGTGGACTTGTAATCTGGTGAACCGGGTTCGCGTCTCCGCTCCTCCACATGCAGCTGCTGGGTGACCTTGGGCCAGTCACACTTCTCTGAAGTCTCTCAGCCCCACTCACCTCAGAGTGTTTGTTGTGGGGCAGGAAGGGAAAGGAGATTGTGAGCCGCTTTGAGACTCCTTTGGGTAGTGACAAAGCGGGATATCAAATCCAAACTACTACTACTACTACTACTACTACTACTACTCCTCCTCCTCCTCCTCCTTCTTCTTCTTCTTCTTCTTCTTCTTCTTCTTCTTCTTCTTCTTCTTCTTCTTCTTCTTCTTCTTCTTCTTCCTGTCAGAAAGTTCTCCCAGATGTTTAATTGGAGTCTCTTGTAACCTGAACATAGCCATAAGAACACCAGAGTGAGCCCTGCTGGATGAGGCCAGTGGGCCATCTAGCCCAGCCTCCTCCTCCTCCTCTCACCTGGCCAACCAGGTGTCCAAATGGGGAACCAGCGAGCAGGATCTGAGCACAAGAGCATCTCTCATCGCTGCCTCTGACCACGGAGGCAGAGCAGAGCCATCCTGGCTGGTAGCCATGGATACCCTCACCCTCCTTTTAAAGCCACCCAGTTTGTTTGCTCTCAGGAGGGGACTCCATGGTTTAACTGTGTGGTGTTTGTAGAAAAGGTCCTTCCTTGCGTCTCCAAGGGATTCGCGCCTAATGCCTTGATCATGTCAGTGTCTCAGGGAAAAGTTCTTCATTGAAGGGTTCTGAAGACTCTTCAGGATAAATATATTACTCTGTATTTATTAAAAGACCCCCCCTTTTTTTGGTCTACATGCAGAAGTCCTATTTCTGTCCTGCACAACAGATACAGGACCTTCTCCGAATCATGACCTCTGTCTCCTCTACCAGCCGTTCTCCGTCTGCAGCTGGACTTAATCGCTTCTAAAACTAAATTGGCTGGATTTCCAGGTCTGGTCTCTTGCCTGCTTTTGAAGCTGGGCCTTCTCTGGATTTACGCGTGTTCACATGTTCGGCTCAGAGCGTGGAGAATCGCAAGCAGCTGTCACAAAGCGCCTCACTGTTTAATTGCGGGGTTTTTTGGGAACAGTCTTTGCTGGCTGGTTTCCTGAAGGAGTTTTATAAAGTGTCATCTCCAGGGGGAAAAGGTCATTGTGTTATCCGGCAAAGGTAGCTGAAAATGCCAGTCCTTGGGGCAAGGAAAGCAGGGGGCCATGCACACACCCCTTTCCTCACTGCGGTGCTTGGGTGGCCCTTCTCTTGCGTCAACACGGCCTCCCTGGGCTACTGGGGAGCAGGCCTCAGCAATACATTTCTGGAAAGGGGCAGTGGGGACTGGATGCCTCTTGCAAAGGTGGTCCAGCGTAGAAGGTGGCAGTAAGACTAGAAGATAGCCTGCTGAATCCAGTCAATGGCCCACCTAGCCTCCTGCCCTCACAGTGGCCAGCCAGATGCCCCAAAGGGAAGCAGGATCCGGGCACAAGAGCCCTCTTCCCTCCTAGTGGTCTCCAGGAGCATTGCTGCCTCCAGCTGGTGAGGCAGAGCAGAGCCGTCCTGGCCAGGAGTCATTGACAGTCTTGTCAAATACGCAGTTCCAGTGGCGTAGCGTGGGTTGTCAGCACCCGGGGCAAGGCAAGTAATTTGTGCCCCCTAACCCGTGGATTTGCGCCCCCTAACCTGTGGATTTGCCCAGTGGCGTAGCGTGGGGGGTGCAGGGGGGGCTGGCCGCACCGGGCGTTAGGGCAAATCCATGGGTTAGGGGGCGCAAATTACTTTCCTTGCCCCGGGTGCTGACAACCCACGCTACGCCGCTGGATTTGCCCTAACCCCAGATGTTGCGCCTGGTGCGGCCGGGCCCCCCTGCACCCCCCACGCTACGCCACTGCGCAGTTCTATAATCTTTTAAGGTTGTTGCTTTTCTTCGTCTTTTGTGTATTGTGTAAAACTGTCATGGTGGTGGGGAGTGACTTATCGTCCTTGCCCCAAATGAAACAAGCATGGACTAGGCCCGGTCTTCCTGCCTTCAGTGCCAGAAGTCTGCTTTCAGCCATGGTTTAATAAAGGAACATGTTCCTTTTTTAAATTAACAGAGAGAGAACACACACTTCTAAACACCCAGCCCACAGGCTGATATGAACTTATGTCTAACTTCTAACCTTTTAAGGGAGGGGGAAACTTTTTTTAAAATTGCTTTGAATGCTGGAAGACACCTGTGTACCTTCCAGCTGCATCCGTTTCCAGGCAGAGGTTGGGCAGCCATCCGTCAGGGACTCTTAAGTCGCTTTGCAGCGGGTTGAGCTGGATGTCCCTTGGGTCCCTTCCAACTCCAAGAGTCTATGATTCTCCCCTTGCTTTTTTGTGATCCAATCGGCCGCCCCCCCCAGCTTGGTCTTCCCCCCGGTGTCCAGCAGGTGGCGTTACGAGGACAAGAAACCACTCCCTAAAGATGCGCCCCACCCTCCCTCTCTTATTTTATATATAGAGAAAGAAAGACCGCGGAGTGGGAGCCTTATCTCGCAGCGCGATCCTGATCGCATGGAAATGGCTCATTATGCAACCTCTCTCTGCTTTGGCGCACAGAGGGAGCCCCGGAGGCACGAGGACCCCGAGTCGAGAACAGCTCTTGCCTCCTCTCCGATTAAAACGAACGAGCTGCTTTTGATGTAATCGCGCAACAAAAGTTTAATGGGGATTTTATTTCTTCTGAAGTCAGCTGTCTCCTCCACGCATCGCCCCTCGCGCCGCAGCCCCTTAATGCGGGGCGACGCCGGAGGGGCCCAGCCCGAAGGACAAAAGAGCTTTTTAAAATTTAAAAACAAAAATCTAAATCTTCCCGTCGTTACGTCACGGATCACAATGCATTTAATCTCACGGCCTCGTTTGGAGTTTTTGCCCCCCTTCTCCCCCCGCCCCTCGGAGGCTGTTTGTCATTTTAATAGGGATGCCGCAAAATATATATATCGCAGAACGCAACATGTAAGCAAATGGGCTGGGATGTTTTGGCGGAGGAAAAGAGGGTTTTGCAGGAGAGAGATTTTCCCATTAGCGGGCGAAAGGGTTTGCGCAATAAGGAGGCGCAGCGCCCGCGGGCTAGCCCTGTCCGTGTCCCCCGGGAGTCCCTTGGAGAGCCAGTGCCGTGGCCCAGCGGCGAGAATGTCGGGCTATGACCTGTGTTCGAATCCCGCTCTCGGCCGATAACCCTGGGCCAATCACCGTCTTTCTCAGCCTAGAGTCTACATCGCAGGGTTGTTGTGTGGATTAAATGAAGAGGAGGGGAGAACTATCTACCTAACCCTGAGCGCCCTGGAGGAAAAATTGGGGGTGGTCATCAATGCAATAAATCAAGAATTAAACAACCAGCCTGGTCATTCCTAGTGGCGAGAAGGAGGGCAAGAGAGGGAGCGTTCTTCTCCCAGTGGGGGACGGGGGACGGGACGGGGGTCCAGGGCGAGAATAGAACGGGAGGAGACAAGAGAGAATATAAGACTTATTCCAGGCTTCCCTGGGCGCGGAGCAGCCCGTGTCCCGCTTGCAAGCTCCAAGGATGTAGGCCGGGACGGACCGGGGCACCTGCGGGCCTCTCGGCCTTGGTGGACGAGCATTTCTCACCTGGGAGGCTTATACCCGCCCGAGACTCTCCTATCGCAAAGCGCCCTTTCTTTGCAGGAAGATGGGCTCTGCTTTAATGGGGGGCGACGGCGGAGTTTAAGCCTGGGTGTGCTGAAGGAAAGCGCACCCCCGCCCTTTCACTGCGCTGCATTTCCCCTTTTTGAGCCAGGCGCCTTCTTTTCAGAGCCCACCCGGGGCCACAACTGGAGACGCCGCGAAACACCTGCCTCGCCGGATGCGCAAAGGAGTCTCCTCCTCCTGGCCGCGTCTCGAAGGGCCAGGCTGGGCAAAGGCGAGCCTCGCAGCCGCCTTCGCTCCGGCGCCGGTCGCGGCGACCTTGTTCCCGGACTTGAGTTATTTATACGGACGTCAAGGGCGAGTGACTCCGCGCCGCGGAGAGCCCGCGGGGACGAAGCGAGGCCGACGCCTTGCCGGAGCGCAGCCGGCCTGGCGTGGAGGGGCGAAGGGGTGGTGGGTCTCCTCCTCTCGCCCCGCTAAGCCTTTCGGCCTTGCGCGGGCCACCTGCCTGGGAGACGGCCGGCCTTGGGCGCTCTTGGCCCTTCTGGCTGCAAGGCTACGGTTCCCAGCATCACCCGAGACGAACTACAGTTCCCAATATTATTTGGGGAGGGCGTTGCGCGCTGTGAGTGCGCGCGATTAGCCTTCCAAGTACATGGGTGTTGTTGTTTAGTCGTTTAGTCGTGTCCGCCTCTTCGTGGCCCCCTGGACCAGAGCACGCCAGGCACCTCTGTCTTCCACTGCCTCCCGCAGTTTGGTCAAACTCATGCTGGTAGCTTGGAGAACACTGTCCCACCATCTCGTCCTCTGTCGTCCCCTTCTCCTTGTGCCCTCCATCTTTCCCAACATCAGGGTCTTTTCCAGGGAGTCTTCTCTTCTCATGAGGTGGCCAAAGTCTTGGAGCCTCAGCTTCACGATCTGTCCTTCCAGTGAGCACTTAGGGCTGATTTCCTTCAGAATGGATGCGTTTGATCTTCTTGCAGTCCAGGGGACTCTCAAGAGTCTCCTCCAGCACCATAATTCAAAAGCATCAATTCTTCGGCGATCAGCCTTCTTGATGGTCCAGCTCTCACTTCCATACATCACTACTGGGAAAACCATGGCTTTAACTATACGGACCTTTGTTGGCAAGGTGATGTCTCTACTACTTCTCAAGATGCTGTCTAGGCCTGTCATTGCCCTTCTCCCAAGAAGCAGGCGTCTTTTAATTTCGTGGGCAAGCCACTCCAGTATCCTTGCCAAGAAAACTCCATGGACAAAGACAACAGGCATATAAAAGTACATGGGTATTGGAGAGTAAAGGGAGCGGCGCCTCCGTCGACTCGCCTGGCGTGCCCAGCCTTGGCCACGTGCGTCTGCTTGAGGCGCAGAGCTCTCCAGCAGCATCTACAGCTGACCGCCCAGCTCGGCTCCAGCACCCTCGGGCCGCCTACCTGCAGGGTCGAGGGAAGAAGCGGCAACGCCCGGCTATTTATATTCATTCATGGGGCAGGGTGTGCGCGCGCGCCTGCAGCCCCCAAAGTTGCTGTATTGACTTTTGAAACTGCCCTGAATCTCCACGGCCCTCTTGGTCTTTGCGCAGTTTCTTATTTCTTGCGGGGTGGGGGGGGCTAGTTTGCCACGCCGTGCCTTGATAGACCTGCCTAGTTGCGCAGCGGGACTTACCCCCCCCCCCTTTAAAAAATGCTTCATTACTGCCGCTCCCCGCAAGAGGCTCCGCCATCCCCCGTCCCGGCGGCTAAATGTCAGAAGGAGCGCGGAGGGGCCCGATCCTGGCCGGGCTGCTTCTCCACCTGGCGGGCGAGGGCTGTTGCTCTGCCGGCTGGCAGCGCTGGGCCTCCCTCGGGGCTCGGGCGGGTTGCCAAGGAGCGCCGCGCGAGGCACCTGCCGGGGACAGAGCCGGCGCGTCTCCGGGCGACGGCGCCTCGGGAGCGCCCCCGCCGGGTCCCTGCCCCGCCCGCCAGGGGGCGAGCAGAAGCTCCTCCGCGGGCCGGCGGCGGGTGTGTCCGCGCGCGCGCGCTGTGTGCCGTCGGACACGTAGTGCTGCCTGCGGAGGAATGTGGAGGAGAGGCTGAATGGAGCGGGGGGGGGGTCATCAGGAAAGACCCGCCTTGGTCTGTGTAAAGTGAGGGGGGCGGGTGTCCGAAGGAAGCGCCTTGGCTAGTCCGGCGCCAGGTAACCTTCGAGGGCAAAGGCCGGTGCGCTCCGCCCGAGGGGGCCCAGGCCCTTCCCGGCTGCTGCTGCTGCTCCTTCTCTCTCTCGGCCGCCGGAATGAATCCTGCCCTGCCCAGCAGCCGGGAAAGTAGGTCACTCGCTCACTCCCCGCCTTGGCGGCAGCGCGCGTGTGTACCGAATCGCGGCGCGCACTCTTCTCCCAAGGGGGCGTTTGCGGGCCAAGGAGCGCTCTTGGGACGTCGCGGGGGCGCTTGCCTGGCCAGCCTCCTCCTCTGGCCACTCCTGCGGCGCGGGTCCCTCTCCAAGCGCCCTTGTGGGGCGGGTGGGGGGTCCGGCCTCTCTCTCTCAGCATCATATCTGGGCGGCGGGGTGGGCTAGGGGACGCGATAAGATGCTTTTTTGGCTGGGGCAGCCGCAGCCCGCAAGTCCCCAAGAGACAGGCGACCGTCACACTGTCCCAAGCATATTCTACGAAACCGGAGATCATAGAATCGCAGAGCTGGAAGGGACCCTGAGGATCATCTAGTCCAACCACCTGCAATGCAGGGACATGCAGCTGTCCTTTACGGGGCACGAACCTGCGACCTCTGTGTTTTCAGCCCTAGGCACCAACCGACTGAACTATCCAGAACAAGACGGAGGCCGTCCGGCCCCCGTCAGTCGCCCAGCGGGGCCGGTGGCTCCGGGGGGCGGGAGGCCGAGGCCGGCCACACCGGGAGGAAGCCCCTCTTGAAGGATGGCCTTGAGACGGGCCCACCTCGCGGAGTTGTCGTGAGGAGGAGACGCAACACGGGTCTCCCCGTTCCCACGAGGCACAGCCGTCAACGAGGAGCATCGATGGGCAGCATGTGGGGGGCTCCCGGGACCTCCCCGTCTCTGCTGCCATGCAAACCCTCATGATTTGGACGAAGGGGGTTTCCTAAGGGTTATTGGGCGTTGCGGGGGGGGGGTGCTGGGGCGTCGGCGCAGCCGGGAGAGCCTCGCTCGGCTTGGCTCTGCAGCAAAGCCGCTTCCCAGCGCGGGGCCTCCCCCTCTCTCCCCCCAGGAGGGGCCCGGCAGCCTGCGCCCCCTCCTCGCGATCCTCTCTCGCAGCCGCGATCCGCGCCCCTGCGCGTGGCCCCTCCAGGGCAGCCCGCCTCGCTGGCTGCAGAGCCTTCGGGGAAAGACGTGTCCACGGGGGGCTTTGGACTGGGGTCGCCCTCGCTCGGCTGGGCGCTGCTTTGGGGGCTTCCTAGGGAGGGGCCCGGCCTGCGCGAGGCTTCCTCTCCGCAGCTAAGGCGGCTTCGCGAGCCGTCCCCCCCCCCCCCCCGCCCCGGGCCTGGCCTAGAAAGCGACTCCCGACTCCGCTTTCTGTAGAGGCGAAGGTGCCGAGGGTTCGCCTGGAAGTCAGGCGGAGAGGAGGCTCCGAGACGCCGGGAAAGAGGGCGGGAGGGGCGGCTCGGGGACGCACCTCGGCGCACCCACAGAAGACCCCCTTGCAAACTGTCTGGGGTGGGGAGAGGGGCGGCATCGGCAGGGAATCAAAGGCTTTTAGGTAAACAAGTTGAAACCCGAGGGCGGGGAGCATGGAAGAGTGGCCGGGCCGGTAGATGCGGAAGGGCAGTCTCTTCGGACGCCTCCCTTAGCTATGGAGACTGGGCAGAGCAGAATTCGCCCTCAGATTCAGGTCACCTGAAAGGAAGGGCTTCCTCAAGCTGCGCGGGGTTAACCTATGGAACTCCCTCCCACAGGAGGCAGCCATGCTTCTGAAGGCCAGTTGCTGGAAACGAACCATGAGGGAAATGGCTCCTGGGTTCGAATCCTGCTTGCTAGTTTTCCACGGGGATCTGGTTGGCCGCTGTGATAACGGGATGCTGGACTAATGGGCCACTGGCCTGATCCAGCAGGCTCTCCTTACCGTCTGATGTTTTGGACCCTCGTGTGAAGAAGAGAATCCTCTTATCTCTCTTGCTGTTGCCTCTCAATCTCTGAAGGAGCCACAAGACTCTCCCTTCTTCCCACCGGAGGCAACAGGTGATGCTCCACAGAAGGCAGAGCCAATGATGTTGGGGAGGGGGCTGGAGGTTGCAGGTGGAGGAGAAGGGCCTCAGCAGGGCTGACCCCAAAGGGGCTTTGTTAGAGGGCAAATACCCCCCCCCCACAGTTCCCAGTTAGGCCACGATAATGTTAGAACAGGATCTGAGGTCCACGAAGGCCCACCTGGTCCAAAAGGGGGGCATTTCAGGCACTGCGGCCACATGTGGCCCTCCAGGACTCTCTTAGTTGGCCCTCGTGACTCTCCCCAGGCCACACCCCCTCACTCGCCCTGCTGCACACCCTCCTTGAGCGTTTGCCTGGCTGGGAGGAGAGGACCCCCCAGACTCTGACCCCGCCTTTCGCTTGCCAGCGTGGAGGGTGGGGTTTGCATCTACTGCACTGCCCACTTTCCTTCTGGCTCCGCCTACCCGTGGCATGTCGCCCTCCCCCCAGGTCCAGTGGGGGCTGTGAAACCCACCATCCCATTCTGCCCGCCCCTTGTCCTCAATACCTGGCAGATCGGCACATAGAGGCTCCGGTTAACTGACACCATTCATAGCCCCTGACATGGGTGTGTTCTCTCTCCAATCCTAAATCGTCTAAGGTGAAAGCCTCACAGTTGAACACAGACGTTCCCAGGCGCAATCCCCAAACGGCATCTCTAGGGAGAGCCTTGTTCTCTGAAACTTTGGGGAGCGGCTGCCAGTCAGTCCTGAGCTAGCTGGACCAATGGTTTCGCTCGTCCAAGGCAGCTTGGGCCTGGGCTCAGCGGCAGAGTTGGGACTGTTGGATGGCGACAGCCCCATCTTCGACCTCTCAGGTGGGGCTGGCAGACTCCCTGCCTGAAACAGCCCCAGAGAGCTGTTGCCAGTCAGTGCAGGCAGCACTGGCCTAAGTGGATCAACGGCCTGTGCCTGGGGCAGCTTCCCGTGTCCAAATGTATCTTTCTGTACATGGGAGCCCTGGTCAGTGTGTGTGGGGGGGGTGTCCTTCTGCAGGGAGGGGGAGGCCTTTGGGTGCCTTCCAGCTTTATTTAACGGCAAACCTCCCTCGCCCCCATTGCATTGTCTTCTGTGGCTGTTTGGGGGCTGATGAGCTTGCACGTAAGGCTATGTGGCTGCCTTTCTGCTTGAATTTTCGTTATGTGCCCTCTCGCTGCCCTGGTGTCCCCTGCCCCCACTCCCTGGCCGCTGACCCACGGATCAAACCCTGCAGGGGGCAGAAACTCTCTCCCACTGACAGCAGTGAGCAAGCAGGACCAATGGTCTGACTCTCACGAGGCGCATTCCTATGTTCCTGGACTTTGAGAAACCCGAAACTGGTTCTTCCAGGGGGCTCAGCCCCCTTTCCTGAGAAGCCTGGCCCTTGTGGGAACATCTCCTCCTTGCTGGGGAGGCGGGGCTGGTGATTTGGCGCATCCTTGCCTGACACAGCTCATGATGTACATGCTAGAGAGCATGCGCAACTCCTGGGGAAGGAAAAAGTGAAAGAGGCCACAGCAGCTGGTTTTCAGACGGTTTCCTTTATTCCCCCCTCCCTGCACAGCCAGGGCAGGGCCTCCCCGGTAGTGGCCCAACTTGGAACAACAGAACGTGGCCACGATCCTGGCCGGGGGCTCGGGGAGGGGGACCCCTGTGGGCCCCGTGCATGGTGGGGTCACAGCTGGAAAGGGGAAGGGGCACGAATCAACTCCCACCAGCTCCCACCCCCCTCCCTGGGCACCCTCCCCAACAAGGCCTGGGTGCCCTGCCTGCTAGGCTGCTGAGAAAAGGAGCCAGGGAGGGAGGGAGGGAGAGAGAGGGTGGCAGCCAAAAGGGTTAAGAGGCAGGACCCCCACCCCACCCCCACTCCGACCTCTCTGTCGCTCAAGCACTGCTTGGCCATCCCCCGACCCTGCCGTATCCCCTAAAAAAATGGCTGTTTTCATTTTACTCTTTAAAAAAAGCCAAGGGCAAATGGTCCCAAACGTGGTGTTTGTTCCCTGCCTTGCCTCCCGGCCCCAGATCCCGGCCCCCTCCCTAAGAGCTGCCAGGAGGGTCCTCTCCAAGGATGCCAGCAAGACCCTTGGACCTGGGGCTAACACTGTTGAGGACATGTTGCAGTCCTCCTCCTCCTCCTCTCCCTCTCCCCAGCTCCTGGGGTGTTGGCTATACTGACTGATTCTGGACACACCCACCCAAAACTAGACCCCCTCCCTCCCTGGCAATTGGAGCATTTCACTTGCAAGCAGTGGGGATGTTCCTGGCCTCCCATATCTCTTTCTCTCTCTCTCTCTCTCTCTCTCTCTCTCTCTCTCTCTCTCTCTCTCTCCCTTTCATATTGCATACAGATCCACAAAACTACAATTCCTGGTGTGCTATGTTTCTACATAAATTGGTCCCTGGTGGGCCCCCCCTTGCCCTCCCCCCAACTCTCCCCCCAAGCCTTGTCCACTCCGGGGAGGTGCCTCTCCCAGCTGCCCACCCAAAGCCCTCCTGCCTGCAGACCCACCCATAGTCCTCAGTTCCACAGGTCGGGGTGGGATCGGTCCTGGTTCCTTCTCTCCTGTGCGCAGTCTCCTCAATTCAGTTTATAAGCATCGTCATGGGACATGAATCTCCAGGGAGCTTGAAGGCCGAGGGAAAACTTGTGCATTGGGTTTTTTTAAAATTTTATATGTGAACACAGACATTACAAAAAAGAAAAGGGCGGGGAAGAGAATTGCACCTTTGCTTGGAAAGTTTGTTCAGAGTTCCCACCTCTCGGCTGCTGGCTGGCCTTTCCTTTGGTCTTGTTGGCTGCCCAGCCCTGCCCAGGAGGGGAAGGATCCTGAGCCACCCAGCAACTTGGATATCTGTCCTACAAGAAGCTCCCTGCCTGCTTTGGCCGGGAGCAGAAGGGGAGCGGAAAGGGGGCCTCGCAGGCAGGGTGGGGTGGGGTGCCCCATGGCCCAGGCTAGCCCTCTGTCCCAGAATCACAGAACTGCAGAGTTGGAAGGGATACCAAGGGTCATCTAGTCCGACCCATTGCAATGCAGGGATCACATCGGCTTAGTTGGTGCGGTCCTGACAGGGGCGGCGGTGGTGGCGACTCCTTTTTTTGTAATCCTGGCAGGGTAGGGTATATGCGGCTCCCTCTTTCTCTCAATTCAGCAGGATTTCTCAGGGAGCAAAGCAGTTGTCCAGTAGTTGCTAACCGAGGATTCGCTCCCGGGCCCTGGGTTCAGGAGAGGAGGGTGGGGCGGGGGTGGGGAATTCCTTCCCGTGGGTGCTCTGTCGGGGCCATTGGTGGCGAGCGTGTGGGATATTGCTTGTAATTCCATCCTGCAGGCGCGAAGGAAGTGCCTGCCTGCCTGCCCGCTCGCCCGCCCTGCACGGTCCGCGCCTACAATCCCCCCTTGCCGGCCATGGGCGGGGGGCCTTGGAGAAGGCCCAGGAGGGGGCCTACCTTGCTGCTGCCAAACCCCCAGGCAGAAAAAAGGGGGAGGAGGAGGAGTCACAGCGCTGGGGCTCCGGAGACCAGTGGCGGCTCAGCGTGGCTCCTCCGCGGTCAGCGGACGATCACCGCCAAGGCCAGCACCCCGGCCAGCAGGGTGGCCTGCAGGGCCCCCGCAGCCCTGGCCCCGGCCCCGCGCACCCCGCCCCCTGCTGCCTGCTGGACCCCGCTGGGGGGCTGCAGAGATGTCCGGTGGCACTTGCCCTTCGGCTTGGGCAGCAGGCCCAGGCCAGGGGACTTGTGCTCGTAGTCCGCCCCCTCGCTCTCCTTCCAGGGCCCGGCCGGCTTGGTGGTGCGGTTACGGCTCTTGGTGCAGTTCTTGCCGGGCTTCCGGTAGCCGGGGCGCTGCTGCTGCCCCGGGCGCTGCTCCCCTGGCCGCCCTTTGCCCTTCTCCGTGGAGGAGTGGAGCGGCGGGTGGTCTCCGGGGGGCGCCCTGTCGGCCGAGGGCGGGAAGCGCACCCCGTTCACCTGGTGGTGCAGCGACTCGGAGGCCGCGCAGCCCCGGAAGCTGTCTGCCGTCAGCTCCTTCAAGTCCAGGCCGCGCAGCTTTTCTGGGAACTCGCAGACGGCGCTGGAGCTGGAGCCCCGGAAGCGGCGCAGCCACTCCCAGAGCGACTGGGCCTGGCAGCCGCAGTGCCAGGGGTTGCTGTTGAGGCGCAGGTACTCCAAGGCCTCCAGGTGGGCCAGGGCCTCGCCCGGCAGCTCAGAGAGGCTGTTGTTGAAGAGGAAGAGCAAGGTGAGTCGCCGCAGGTCGTGGAAGGCTCCCCGGTGGATGCTCTGCAGCTGGTTCTGGTGGAGGAGCAGCCGGTCTAGGTTGACCAGCCCCCGGAAGGTGTTCTGGTGGAGGCTCCAGAGCCGGTTGCCGTGCAGGAAGAGGTGGCTGAGGTTGACGAGGTCGACGAAGAGGTCATCGTGCAGGTAGCCCAGCCGGTTGTCCTGCAGGTAGAGGTACTGCAGGTTGTGGAGGCCGGAGAAGATGCCGCTGGGCAGGGAGCTGAGGCCGCACTTGTAGAGGTGCAGGGCGTGCAGGCGGCTGAGGCCCTGGAAGGTCTTGGCCGACAGCTCCTGCAGGTTGGGGTTGTCTCCCAGGTCCAGCTCCTCCAGGTGGGAGAAGCCGCGGAAGGCGTTGGGGTCCACGAAGGTGACATTGTTGGAGTAGAGCCAGAGGGTGACCAGCGAGGGGCTGAAGTGGCCGCGCAGCAGCAGGGAGATCTGGTTGTTCTGCAGGAAGACCCGCTCGCTGTCCTCGGGGATGCCCTCCGGGATGGCGAGGAAGTTGTGGGACTGGCAGCTGACGGTCATGGGGGACGGGTAGCAGACGCAGTCCGTGGGGCAGCCGCCCGAAGAGGGGAGCTCCAGAGCCAGCAGAAGCAGCAGGGAGAGCTCCAGGCAGCTCCCTGCAAGAGGAGAGAGAGGAGGAGAGACATCAACAGGGTGGACTTTGCAATCAGAGACACAGAACTGCAGTCAGGAGGGAACCTAAGGGTCATCTAGCCCAACCCCTGCAATGCAGGAATCTCAGCATCCATGACAGAGGGCCATCCAACCACCAAGGAAGGAGAGTCCACCATCTTCCAGGGCCCAACCTGCTTGCAGTGCATATCCAGGCAGAGAAGGGAGAACCTCTACGTGTGCCCCACTGAGCTACAAAAGGGCCAGAGCCCCTGCTTGGCATGCAGAAGGTCCCAAATTCAACCCCTAACAGCATCTCCGGGGAGTGGGGGTGCTGGGAGAGGCAAACTTGTGCCTGAAAATCTGGAAACCTGCTGCCAGTCAGTGTGGACAATACTAAGTGGGCCAAGGATTTGGCAAGGCAGGCCTTTCTCTGTCTCTGTTTGCTTTGCTAAGCCTGCAGCCCTGTGAAACTCTTCTGTCTGCATGCAAACAATACAATTGAAAGCACATGGCCCCCCCCCCCCCCCAGGAACTGCAGTTTGTTATGGGTGCTGGGAGCCGTAGATCTACGAGGGGTAAATGGCAGTTTTGGGCGGTTCATTCATACCACTGGAACTTGTGGACATGCAGTGAAGCTGAATGTCGGAAGACTCAGGACACGTGGAAGGAAGTCCTCCTTCATGCAGTGTACCTGTGGAACTCCCTCCCACAAGAGGCAGGGATGGTCACCAATAGAGATGGCTTTAAAAGAGGATCGGACAAATTCATTCATGGAGAAGGAGAAGCCTTTGTGGAGGGCTCCTAGCTATGGTCTTTCTCCATGGTCAGAGGCAACTGTGCTTCTGAATTCCAGTTGCGGGAAATCCCAGCAGGGCCAAGACTTGCTCTCAGGGTCAAATCCTGCTTTGGGGTAGTTGGTTGGCCCCTGTGAGAACAGGATGCCGGACTAGATGGGCCACGGGCCTGATCCTGGAGGGAAGTTCTGGTGTTAATTTACAGGACTGGGCTGAGTGGCAGGGCTGGCACCCCGCAAGAAGCACCCCTGCCAGCCTGGCTTCGTGCCCAGTCCCCCTCCCCTTCTGTGGCCCCCCTGCCCCATGGCCAGCCTGCCCAGCCCCCCAGCAGCCTGACAGGCTCCCCCGGCTCCTGCCACGGGTGCCCACGAGCCACAGCTCCTCTTTCCAAGTGGCCTCTTGGGCATTGCATTCCCGAATATTGCCGGAGAAACGGGATCAAGGCCAGAGCAGCCCCCCTCCTGCCGCCATTCATTATTTATGCTCTGAAATATTAATGCCCTGCCCTTTGCCAAGTGGCACCAGGGTTGCCATAGCATCCGACTGCTCAAGATGCTCCAGTGCACTCCTAATTGCCATTTGGGTTTTTAAAATTTTGTGGTGCGCGCATATATATATATATATATATATATATATATATTGCTTTCGTAGATTTTCACGGGTACAGGAATGCAGGTTTTGGTGTCCTCGGGTGTCTTCCCGTGTAAAAGTTGGGGTGTCTAGGCGACGTTTCGACGAGGTCTCACTCGTCATCTTCAGGCTGGTGCTTTCGGCTTCTTGTTCCAGTAACAAGAAGCCGAAAGCACCAGCCTGAAGATGACGAGTGAGACCTCGTCGAAACGTCGCCTAGACACCCCAACTTTTACACGGGAAGACACCCGAGGACACCAAAACCTGCATATATATATATATATATATACTTAAGACAGCCAGGTGAAGCCTCCCAGAAAACTTTCTGGGGCTGCTGCTGAGGGGAGTCCCTGAGAGGCTGAAAAGTGTGTGTGTGAGGCTGAAAAGTGTGTGTGTGTGTGTGTGAGAGAGAGAGAGAGAGAGGGGGGGGGGAGGGTGGTGGTGGTGGTGGTTGGGGGGGGGATGCCCTGGGCTTTTCCGTAACTCTCAGCACAGAGTTAACCTGTGGAACTCCATCCCACAGCAGGCAGTGATGCCCACCAACCCAAATGTCTTTATTTTCATTTTTTTGAATTTTCATTTTATTTATTTGTTAACATTCTTATGTTACATCGGTAAACGTTGTCATATTACATTACAGGACTTACTATAATATACTGTAATTTCCAACATGTATACCCTGCCTCTCAGGGTATTTGTTAACTGCACCATTTCAACAAATTATTGTAGCTTGTAATCAACCCAAATGTCTTTCAAAGGATATTGGATGCATTCGTGGAGGAGAGCAGGGCGACTGGTGACTCCACCCTGCCTGCAGAAGTCAGAGGCAGCGGCCCTTCTGAATGCCCGTGGCCACAGGAGGGGAGAGTTCGAATCCTGAATGGGGCTTTCTCATAATGGACATCTGGCTGGCCACTGTGAGAACAGGAGCCTGGACCCGATGGGCCTAACCCAGCAGCCTCTTCTTACCGAAAGCACAAGAGGGGTTCTCCCCCTCCACATTCAATCCCGCAACAACCCTGAGAGGTAGGTCAGGCTGAGAGGCAGGCCCTCATCCGACACTAACCACTACACCGCACAGCCTTTCAGGAAGATGCATGCTTGCAGTGGCCAACAGCACCCTTGCAAAGCATGCCAGCTTCTTCCTGTTCTCCAGGGAGCTAGTGCCCGTCCCAGGCCTCAGTTTCCCTCTCAGGGCGGAGGGCAGGCCCTCCTTTTCCACCGCCCCAGTTCCGCCTGGAGCCCAGAGAGCAGAGGCAGGCAGGCAACTTGTCCTTCCGCATCAGGCATTCTCGGCTCTGGTGCAAGCAGGCACGGAAAGCGATGCACTCGGTGGTGTGAGAGCGCCTCCTCCCAGCCCTTCAGGCCTGCTCTGCGTGGATCTGAAACGCAATCTTGGAGAGGCAAGTCAGGCGCACACACTCGCCTCCCCCCCCCCCCTCCGAAGACACAGGCCTCTTCCTCTCCTCTGGCTGGGTGTGTGTGTGTGTGTGTTCCTTCTGCACCCAGGATCCCTGCGCGGTTCCCTCCGCCTCTGCCTCCCCCCCCTCAGCCCAGGGCTGCACAGACAGCGAAGCCGCGCTTTTAAAAAACCCACATTCCCTGCCAAGGAGAAGCCGAAAATCCAGAGCAAGTTATGCAAAGTAGGCCGCCGCGATGCGCATTGATGTGCTTATCATTTTACATAATTTATTCTTCTGTGGCCAGAAACAAGCCTCCTCCTCCTTCTCCTGGCTTCCCTGTGCTTTTGTTTTCCCTGCCACCATGAGGGCTAGAAGATTGCCACCTTGAAATGTTTTTTTTTAAGCAGGTAAGCAAGCTGAGATCTCTGAGACGCCAACTCCTCCTTCCTTACTTGTTTCTCTGCGCTTGGTGATAATTGAGAGTTGGCCATCGGAGGAGGACTCTGGGGGACCAGGTATCCTGGCGATGAGCCTCTGTCCCTGCAGAATCCCTGGCACCTAAGAGAAGCAACTGCAGAGGAGGAGGAGACCGAGACACAGGGTGGAAATGGCCTTGAACCAGCGAAACTGTCTCAACAGTCCCTCTGCACTGACTGGCAGCATCTTCCCCAGCCCGACCTGGAGATGCCAGCAATTGAACCAGGGGACCTTCTGCATGCCAAGCAGCTACTCTTGGAACTGAGCAGTGGTCCTTGCCCGCCTCATAGCACCTCAAACTGCTTGTTCAGCTAGGCCAGTATTGTCTCCTCTGGCTGGCAGGGGCTCCAGTAAAGAGGAAGAAGAGGCCTTGCCTATCACCCGCCAGTGGAGGCTGCCCTTGTGGCCTGGGACACATTCTGCATGCCAAGCAGCTGTTCTGGCCTTTCCTTAAAAGTAAACTAGGATTCGGGACTTGTGGTTCTGAGTGAAGGGGCTGCTTTCAGGAGGGAAACAGGAAGCTGCTGGGGTTTGGGCCTGGGACCTTCTGCATGTGAAGCACGTGTCCTCGGCTCCTGGGCTGGGGCCCTTTCCTTAAGATGCAGAGAGCTCTCTTTGTCTCCCCATCAGTTCTCCAGAATCTCAGGCAGAGGAGTGGAGCCTTTTCACCTGCCTCCTGACCCTTTTAAACGGGAGGCGCCTGGGGGGATTGGCACTGGGGCCTTCTGCATGCCAAGCAGGGGCTGGATTCTCCTCCGCCTCTCCTCCCTCCCAGGAACACATGCACAGGGCTGCAGATTCTAGAGATGCCACACTGCCCTGCCAGTCTCTGAGTCCTGTGGGGTTTGAGCCAGTGTTGCCGCTGCCCCCTCCTCCCCAGGCACAAATGCCCTCTCCTTTTTTCCTGCCCCCGGAGAGCAGTGCCTCCCCCCAGCACCCTGCTCTCCCTCTCCCCCCCCCCGGCTTCCCCTCCTCACTCAGGTCTGCCTCCCAAGCCTGTCCAAACTGCACCCCACGTGACTCTTCTAATTGGGCACTAATTAGGCATTGCTTAATGGATGCTTGAAATAATTTATCTCCGGCTCTGGACAGCCAGGAGCGCCGCCTCCCTCGTTAGGACTCTCCCTCGTTAGGAGACTCTACTAGAGGGACGTGTTCAGTAGGGGGGGGGAGAGGAGGACCCCCTTCCCTTGCTCTCTCCCCCTCCTTCCTGGGGTCCAGCCTGGCTGGGAGGAACAGATGCAGAAGCATAAGGTTCCTTTTCAGGGCCCTGGGAAGGCACATCTGGGAGATGGGCCGAAGGAGCCGTCCCAGATGTAGGGTGCATATCTGTGCATGCATGCGCAGGGAATGGGGTCTCCTTCTCCTTAACCAGCTGCAGCATGCCAGGGCAGCTCATGAGCCGTCTGCGAGGTAAGCCCACCTTGTGAGCAGATAGGGGTGCTTGGCCCGCATCACAGGACTGGTGCTACCTTCCCCTCACAGGGGCAGCCACTGGTTCTGAATACCAGTTGAGTTGCCGGAAACCACAGTGGGCACCTGGTTGGCCACTGTGAGGACAGGACGCTGGACTAGACAGGCCACTGGGCTGATGCAGCAGGCCTATTGTGATAGCAGAACCTCCATGCCCAGGAACAGTCTACCTCCAGATGCCAGGTAATAATGCTGTTGCCCTCAAGTCCTGCTTGTGGACTTCCTGTCGAGGCTACTGTGAGAACAGGATGCTGGACTGGATAGAGGCCCTTTGGCCTGATCCAGCAGCCTCTTCTGATTATGCTCTCCCCGTGCGAGGTGCTGGGCACAGGAGATGCAGCTCCTCCCTCCCTCCTCCAAAGCACCTGGCCCAGCTCTAGGGATGGTCTCCATGGGGCTGTCCCTGCAGAGGCCAGGCAGCAGCAGCAGCAGCAACCGCCTCTGCCTTGTTTACAGCTCAGCAGAGAGTCTGCCGCTCCTGGCCACTTTGGGCTGGGCAGAGCCCCAGCACAACAGGGGGGTTGAGAGAGAGAGTGGCAAAGGCAGCCATGGGGCAGCTGGGGGGCTAGTGCAGCCTCCAGTCAGCCAGGTGGGCCTCTCTGCCCCAGGACAGACTCCAAAAGCCGCCTTAATAGGCATCATTGAGCTCAGTGTTGTCAGCACTGGCTGGCAGCAATGCTCTCCCCCGCCCCACCTCTCTGCAGGGTCTACGGCTGGGGTCTTCCCCAGACCTGCCTGGGTGGGACATAATCTCAGCATCGCTCTCCCCCCATCGGCACCCTCGTTTTCCTTAGCGGGAGGAGTCAGAGTAAGCGGAGCCTGCGGTGTTGACTCAATTAATCAATCAGGTTTAATTGGCTTTGGGGAAACCCTTCCTGTCAATCAATCCCCACTCGGCCATGGAGGTCACAGGTTGTGGTATTGGGCCAGCCCCTGCCTCTCTCAGCCTAACCAACCTCACAGGGTTGTTGTGGGAAAGGGGAGAGCCACACACACTGCCTTGAGCTCCTTGGGGGGGAAAGGTGGGATGCAGATGCAATCAATCAATCAATCAATCAATCAATCATAAATAAATAAATAAATAAATAAATGTATGTCCCTGATTAGTCAGTCTCTCTGTGAATATATCACCACAAAGTCACACACACATCCTGTTTTTCGTACAAGTGGTTCTAAGAGCTGCTGGCAGCCCACGTTTTCACGAAAGATGCCTTCTACCTCCCCTTAGTCCCAGGAGGGAATCTTGGAGCTCGGCTGGAGGCCTCTGAATACCCGTTCCTGGGATCCGCAGGAGGGGAGAGTGTTGCGCTCAGGCCCTGCCGGCTTGTGGGCTTCCCTTTGGGGCAGCCGCGGGAGCAGGAGCCTGGACCAGACCGGCCACTTGGCCCTGATTGAGATGCGGGACAATTCTTACGTTCTCTCAAGGTGAAATCTGTACAGATTTCAGCGGATGGATGGGTGGTCTGGGAAGAACCGAAGAAGAGCCTGCTGGATCAGGCCAAAGGGGCTCATCCAGCCCAGCTGGCTGCTCTCACAGTGGCCAACCAGGTGCCCATTTTGGGAAACCTGCAAGCAAGACATGAGCACAAGACCCTCCCTGCCCGCAGACTGTCTCGCCAGAGTGGTGCATGCTCTGGTTATCTCCCATTTGGACTACTGCAATGCACTCTATGTGGGGCTACCTTTGAAGGTGACCCGGAAACTACAACTAATCCAGAATGCGGCAGCTAGACTGGGGACTGGGAGCGGCCGCCGAGACCACATAACACCGGTCTTGAAAGACCTACATTGGCTCCCAGTATGTTTCTGAGCACATTTCAAAGTGTTGGTGCTGACCTTTAAGGCCCTAAACAGCCTCGGCCCGAAGACCAGAAGGAGCGTCTCCACCCCCATCGTCCATCCCGGATGCTGAGGTCCAGCTCTGAGGGCCTTCTGGCGGTTCCCTCCCTGCGAGAAGCGAGGTTACAGGGAACCAGGCAGAGGGCCTTCTCGGTGGTGGCGCCTGCCCTGTGGAACGCCCTCCCCTCAGATATCAAAGAAATAAACAACTACCGTATTTTTCGCTCTATAAGACGCACCAGACCACAAGACGCACCTAGTTTTTGGAGGAGGAAACCAAGAAAAAAAATATTCTGAATCTCAGAAGCCAGAACAGCAAGCGGGATCGCTGCGCAGTGAAATCAGCAATCCCTCTTCCTGTTCTGGCTTCTGGGATAGCTGCGCAGCCTGCATTCGCTCCATAAGATGCACACACATTTCCCCTTACTTTTTAGGAGTGAAAAAGTGAGTCTTATGGAGCAAAAAATACGGTATCTGATGTTTAGAAGACATCTGAAGGCAGCCCTGTTTAGGGAAGTTTTTAATGGCCGATGTTTTAATGTATTTTTAATCTTTTGTTGGAAGCCGCCCAGAGTGGCTGGGGAAACCCAGCCAGATGGGCGGGGTATAAATAATATATTATATTATTATTATTATTATTATTATTATTATTATTATTATTATTATTATTATCTCCTCCTGCGGTGGCGGCAGAGCACAGCCCTCATGTGTAGCAGCCACAGATAGTCCTATCTTCCTCCACGAATTTGTCCCCACGTCTTTTAAAGCCATCTAGGTTGGCGGCTATCACAACTTCCTGCAGGTGTGAGTTCTACAGATGAACGCTGCCCCGTGTGAAGAAGTCCTTCCTTTGGTCTCTCCTGAATCTTCCCACATGCAGTTCCATTGGATTCCCCGTTTTTCTAGTGCTATGAGAGGAGAGAAACTCTCCTCTGTCCGCTTTCTGCCTGCTTCTTACTCACCTGTTTCCCTAATGCTGCAAGCCTTCTGTTTGGGGGGTCCTAATAATTGATGCTTTTGAATTCTGGTGCTGGAGGAGACTCTGGAGAGTCCCCTGGACTGCAAGAAGATCAAACCTCTCCATTCTGAAAGAAATCAGCCCTGAGTGCTCACTGGAAGGACAGATCCTGAAGCTGAGGCTCCAAGACTTTGGCCACCTCGTGAGAAGAGAAGACTCCCTGGAAAAGACCCTGATGTTGGGAAAGATGGAGGGCACAAAGAGAAGGGGACGACAGAGGACGAGATGGTGGGACAGTGTTCTCGAAGCTATGAACAGGGGTTTGACCAAACTGCGGGAGGCAGTGGAAGACAGGAGTGCCTGGCGTGCTCTGGTCCAGGGGGTCACGAAGAGGCGGACATGACTAAACAAAAACAAAGTAGGGGTATCTCTGCATTGGCCCCAAGCTGCTCCTGCTGCCTGATAGGGGAAGGAGGACCCCCCCCCCCGCCTGGAATCTGCCCGCCAGAGTCCAGGGTCTCTGTGTGGCCTGAAGATGTGGAGCCTATGCGCCCTCCTCCCTCCTTCCCTCTCGCCTCGCAAAGCGGCGTCATAAATAACTGACAGATCCCAGCTGTTTGGAATTATAGTTTCTGATAGAGTGACAGCTGCTTCCAATCCCCCAGTAATCGCCCCGGCAGTTTCTGGAACATAAAAATCACGGGAGATAATTTTGTCTTTGCATAATTTGGTTAGGCAAGCTGTGGCTTTAATGGCAATTATGACCTTAAAGGCAGAAGGGGTGGGCTCTGGGGCCACCAACCTACTTGCCTTGTTTGTCCCGGGGGAAACATCAGGACTATTTAATGGGGGTGGGGGGGAAACCCCCTTTTGCCCAACTGAGTCTGAATAGCCTTGGAGTCCAGGGATTCCCTTTCCAGGAGAAAGGCTGTTCTGGGTTTGCCTGTGAGGGCAGGGACCACCTTTTCCCCCTCCCCACCTTCCCCAGTATGGAAAATGGGTTGGAGGGGCGGGGGGCCCCCTTTCACCCTGTTCCAGGAGCACCATGCCACATATGTCAGCATCTTAAAAAGCAGAGACATAACCTTGCTGACAAAAGTCCGCATAGTTAAAGCTATGGTTTCCCCAGTAGTGATGTATGGAAGTGAGAGCTGGACCATAAAGAAGGCTGATCGCCGAAGAATGGATGCTTTTGAATTCTGGTGCTGGAGGAGACTCTGGAGAGTCCCATGGACTGCAAGAAGATCCAACCTCTCCATTCTGAAGGAAATCAGCCCTGAGTGCTCACTGGAAGGACAGATCCTGAAGCTGAGGCTCCAATACTTTGGCCACCTCATGAGAAGAGAAGACTCCCTGGAAAAGACCCTGATGTTGGGAAAGATGGAGGGCACAAGGAGAAGGGGGCGACAGAGGACAAGATGGTTGGATAGTGTTCTCGAAGCTACCAGCATGAGTTTGACCAAACTGCGGGAGGCAGTGGAAGACAGGAGTGCCTGGTGTGCTCTGGTCCAGGGGGTCACGAAGAGTCGGACACGACTAAACGACTCAACAACAACAACATGCCACACCAGCCCAGCTCCAGGCAGGCAGTGCTTTGAGCAGGACCAGGAGCCAGACATGAGACCCTCAGAAGAGCCTGCAGGATCAGGCCAGTGGCCCATCTAGCTCAGGATCCTGCTCTCACAGTGGCCAGCCAGATGCCCAAAACGAAAAACTGGCAAGCAGGATGCCTCCACCGATGGAGAATGGGCCATTCTGGTTGGCAGCCACAGACGCCCCACAGATGCGCTCCGGGCAGCCTCAGGACTCTGGGTGCGTGAAGAACGGGACCCTCTCTCTTGCCGAATGCCAAAGCTCCCCCTCGCCAGTGGCGAGGGATCTGGAGCGGGCGGGGGCCTCATCCTGCGTCCCACCCCGCTGGGAGGAAGCAAGGAGAGTTGGTGCGGGGAGGAGGACAGGGAGGGGGCGCCGTCTTCCCAAGGTCGTCCTGAGGCTCCTCCCGCCCCCGCCCGCTTCAGCTTGCCACTTATTGCAGTTTTAAAGCCAGCCATAAATCCCATACTGTAATAATGGGGAAAATCAATAGCGCAGGCTGAAACTCAAGCTTCCTCTCGCCTGGCCCAGGACCTCCCCTCGGGGCCCTTCCTTGGACCCAGACAAATGAACGCCAGTGGACGGATTAGCCTCCACTCCGGGCGGGCGCTTGGCCTTCCTGGGGGGGGGGGGGAATGGGAGGGCGGGTCAGTTGGCTGGGGCGATTTCTTCCCAAGGCTTTCTTTCCTCGCCACCAGCTCCCCCCCCCCCCGCCAACCGCATGCTTTCAATCTCAAGGATGAAGTTACCAAGGAGAGGCGCTTCTTCCGCAGGAGACCATCTCCCTCCTTGCTCCGCTCGGGGACATCGGGGCGCCAGGAAGGGGACACCGGGCGAGTCAGAGGAGGAGCCTCGACTCCCTTCCCGCAGCTCCTGGCCCACCCTGGCCTCCTGCCGGCCGGCCTGGGACCTTTGCGACAGTCGGAAAGGTCGGTGGACAGGTAGCACAGCCCTGCTCTGCACGTGGAAGGACTGTGGCGCATTTAATGTAAGCATGCAACTTCATAAGGCGAGCCTGCGGGATGAGGCCCAGCTGGTCCAGCTGGTCCAGCATCCTAGTCTCACAGCGGCTGATAGATCAGTTGGTTAGAGCGGGATTCTGATAAGGCCAAGGTTGCTGGTTCAATCCCCATAAGGGACAGCTGCATTTTCCTCCATTGAAAGGGGTTGGACTGGACGACCCTCAAGGTCCCTTCCAACTCTATGAAACCAGATGCCCCAGTGGGAAACCTCCCAACAAGATCTGAGCACAAGAGCATCTCTGCCCTCATGTGGTTTCCAGCAATTGGGATTCAGATCCAACTGTGGAGGCAGAGCAGAGTCATCAATAGCCCCCCCCCTTCATAAATTCATCTAAGCCTCTTTCAAAGCCATCCACTTTAGTGGCCATCCCTGCCTCCTGTGGGAGGGAGTTCCATAGTTTAACGCTGTGCTGCATTAATATGTCCTTCCCTTTATCTCTCCTGAATCTAATAATAATAATAATAATAATAATAATAATAATAATAATAATAATTTATTATTTGTACCTCGCCCATCTGGCTGGGTTTCCCCACCCACTCAGGGCGACTTCCAACAAAGATTAAAAATACATTAAAATGTCACACATTAAAAACTTCCCTGAACAGGGGTGTCAGCTTCACTGGATGTCCAGGAGTTCAAGTGGCAGGAAAGATCCCTCCCCAGGCCCCGTCATTCACCCCTCTCAGAGCAGCAGCCCCCATAACAAACTGTGTTTCCCAGGGTTCTTTGGAGAAACCATGTGCTTTAGACCTATGGCTTGTGCGCAGACAGTAGGGTTGCACAGGGCTGCCTGCAGCCTTTGATAAAAATGCACACACAGAGAAGTTCTACCTTGCCAAAACCTTGACCCACCTAGTTCAGTACTGTCCACACTGACTGGCAGCAGCCCTCCAGGTTTTCAGGCACAATGTTGTCTCCTCCAGCCCTCCCTGGAGATGCCGTTGGGGGTTGAATCTGGGACCTTCTGCATGCAAAGCAGGCGTCCTTCCCTGCTGAGCCACTGTCCCTCTCTCGGAACGGCCAGCAACAGGCTGCCACTGGCATGGGCAGGCAGAAACACCCAGGGCCTTAACCGCCTCTGACATTGAAAGGGAGCTAATGCAAGGAGCCAGCCGCCCCCAGCGCTGCCAGAAAGAAGCATCGTGCAGGCATCTATGCGGGGCTGGGGTTGGGGGTTGGGAGCAGAGCCTCCCCCCATCACATCTTTCCTGACGGCTGGATGGGGGCAGGGCCAGGCAGTAGCCTCCTTTGCCCCCTCAAGCTGCCTGGGAACCCAGCCCCCACAAGGCCAGGCGCTCTTATGAGAGCCAGCAGGTGCCTGCTCCTCAAAAACAAATTAGCACCGATCCAAAGCGGCCATTGGGGAATGTGCACGGAAGGAGAGTAATGGCTCTTCCGGCAGGTTCATCCGCTCGCTCCTGCTCCCACCCCGGCAGAGGCTGCAGCTGAAGAGAATGTGGGGCTTCATAGCAGGGGGCAGCGGCCTGCCTTGGCCCCCGGGTGGAGAGCATCTGCCTCCGAGGACTCTGCTCTCCTGCTTCATCAGACAGAAAAAGGCCCTGCCCAGCCCCACTTCCTGCCTCCTCTCCCCATCTCTGCTCTTTCGAAAGGGTCTGCAGCTCAGTGGGTGGAGCACATGCTTGGCATGCAGAATGCCCCCAGGGACGCTGAGAGAAAGGCTCCCTTCCGAAACCCTGCAGAGCCCCTTCTCCTTTAGTGTGGACAGTCCTGAGCCAGATGGGCCGGCTGTCAGGGCAAGACCCGCTGCAAATTGGCCTCCATTCAGAACCAAGAGGACTGGAATCTTGGTTTCTTTTAGGGAAGGGGAAATCCAGCCCAGCCCCCTGCAATGCAGAAATCATGGCTGAAATATCCCTGACAGGTGGCCACCCAAAATCTGCTTAAAAACCTCGAAGGAATAGGAGACCAGCACATCCCAAGGGAGTCCATTCTGCTGTCAAACCGTCAGAAAGTTCTTCCTAATGTTTAGTTTCTTGAAGATTAAATCCTTTGGTTCAGGTCCTCCCCTCCGGAGCAGCAGAAAACAAGCACACTCCCTCTTCCATGTGAGAGACCTTGAGGTACACTCGTACCTTGGAAGCCGAACACCTTGGCTCCTGAACAAATCGGCTCCAAAACGATCGAAACCCGGAAGGGAGTGTTCCAGTTTTTGAACTTTTTCGGAAGCCAAACGTCCAGCGCGGCTTCCGATTGGCTGCAGGACGCTCCTGTGGCCAATAGGAAGTCGCGCTTTGGTTTTCGAACAGCCTCCCAGAATGCATTCTGTTCGAAAACCAAAGTACCACTATATTGAAAGGAGACTTGAGGGTCACCTTTCATCTCCTCTTCTCCAGGCTAAACATCCCCAACTCCCTCAATCGAGGCTTTGTCTCCTCTGTCATCTCTCTGCTCTGCACAAATACCTGGCTGGCGGTGAGCAGAGCAGGGCCTTTTTGGGTGTAGCCCCGTTTGGGGAATACTCTCCACCAGGAAGAGCCCCTGGAGTGACACTGAATGGCTCTTGGGCTCTGAGCAATGGCTCTATATTTTTAAAAAATCTTAAGCATTTGAAAATAACCCGGCATTTGACTGCTTGACGTCTGGTGCATCTACCCAGGAGTAACAAAGCCTCACCGAACACCCGGCAGGGATGACTTCTGAGCAGGCGAGAACAGGGGGGCTCCATTTCTTATTCTGTTGACTTGCTATGTATGTCATTTTTAAAGAAACTGTATTATGGATTACATTTTTGTAAAGAAAAAAAATCATTTTACATTCTTATTAAATGTGCACACTGCCTTGGAGGCTTTCTGAATAGAGATGTGGGAGGTAAATCTTTTGAGATAAATAAAAATAACAATAAATGAACAAACAGGCCTCAGATCTTGTACTCCCACCCAGTGCCAGAAATGCAACTTTAGTTGCACCCCAACAAACCTGGGACTGGTTCCTGATGCAAGACGATTTCGTGGCTGATGCTGCGTGGCAGCTGGTAGCCTTTGCCAAACTGGTGCCTTCCTGATATTTCGGACTACAACTCCCATCAGCCCTTGGGAGCACAGCCGTGTTTCAGACTACAACTCCCATCAGCTCCAAGCCAGAAAAACCTCGGGTCCAGATTCTTTGGGGGAATTTGGCCACTGGGAGAACCGGAGGCTGGGCTGGGGTGTGTGTGTCCTATTTGGCCTATCCTGTTGCAGCCAGCGGCCATTCTGGTGCAGGCGGAACCGCAGGAACAGTCGGATAAGGGGAATGACTCCCTGCTGAAGAGCTGGTGGATCTCCCTGCTTGCTGGAAGCCTCCAAGCTGAGCCACTGGGGAAACTCCAGCCCCAGGATTCCATGCCTGGACCCAAATAGGCTGAGCCTCTCCCCCTTCCTGCTTTTTTCCAGACGGGTCTTGCAAGTGGGGGGGGGGGCAGGAGGCACCTCTCCCTTTGGAGGAGCAAGATGCTCAGACCTGCCTCTTGGCCTCAGGGGATCTCCTGTCTCAAAGGATCTCTGTTGCCTTCTGGGCACCTAGGAGTGCAGCAATTCGCGGGCAGAAATTTCCTTCCCTCCTCCTTCCTTCTCTCCTCAAGAGGCTTCTCTAGGAACAACAACAACAGCAGAAGCAGCAGCCGCCGCCGCTGGTGCAGAGCATAAGAAGCTGCCTTATAGAGAGCCAGACCACTAACTCTGTATTGTCCACACTGACTGGCAGCAACGCCTCTGCAAGGTTTCGGACTTTACCCCAACGTTACCTGGAGATGTTATTAGGGACTGAAACAGGGAGCCTTCATGCAAAGCAACGGCTCTGCCAGTGAGCTAAAACCTCTCCCTAAAAACAAAGCAAGGTGCTAGTCCTCATGCATTTGAATAAAAGCTAAATTGAATAGGAACATAGGAGCCTGCCTTAGAGCGCTGGCCCACCTAGGGTTTCAGGCAGCGGGGTCTCACCCCCCCTCCCGTTGTCTACACTGACGGGCAGCAATGACTCTCTGGGATTTCAGACAGGGAAATCTCCCCCAGCCCTAGCCAGAGATGCTGTCAGGGATTGGACCTGGCACCTTCTGCATGCCAAGCAGGTGCTCTGAGCCACGGCTCTTCCCTTAAAAATAAAGTTAAGATTCCAGTCCTCCTGCTTCTGCACAAAGGGTCAAGGGTCTAGAAGCCAAGCCTGATGATGAACGGTTGAAGGAGCTGGGGATGTTTAGCATGGAAAAGAGGAGACTGAAAGGAGATAGGATAGCCAAATATCTCAAGGGCTGTCACAGGGAAGATGAAGCAAGCCTGTTTTCTCCTGCTATGGAATGTAGGACTCGAATCCATGGCTTCAAGCTCCAAGAAAAGAGATTCTGACTCAACAGTAAGAGCTGTTTGGCAGTGGAACAGCCCCCCACAAGACGTAGTGGACTCTCCTTCCTTGGAGATTTTTGAGCAGAGGTTGGATGGCCCTCTGTCCTGGACGCTTTAGCTGAGACTGCTGCATTGCAGGGGTTGGACTGGATGACCCTTGGGGGTCCCTTCCAACTCTAAAATTCTATGATTCTAAATGGGAACCTTGGAAACTGCCATATTGAGTCTGGCCATTGGTCCATGTAGCTCAGTACTGTCAACCCTGGCTGGCAGCGGCTCTCTCGGGCTTTTCAGATAGGATATTTTCCCTAGCCCTACTTGAAGAAAGCAGGGGTAGGAGTGGTGGGGATGAACCAGGAATCTTTTGCCAATGCTGCAACCCTCTCTATACCCTGAGAACCTAAGCAGAGGCTGCTGGATCAGGCCAGAGACCCATCTAGTCCAGCCCTCTCCCCTCCCCTCCCTGGGTTTCCAGGAACCGGGATTCAGAATAATTTCCTGCCTCTGAATGTGGAGGCAGAGCAATAGCTCATCCTGGCTGGTAGCCCTTGGTAGCCCCCTCCTCCTCCTTCTCCATGAATTTGTCCAATCCTCTTTTAAAGCCATCCAGGTGGGTGGCCTCCAGTGGGAGGGAGTTCCACAGTTTAACTCTGTGCCGCTTAAGGGACCCAGGATATCAAACAGCCCCTCTGTGCAGGGTGGTAAAAACTAAGCAAACTGGGCAGCCCTAAACCTGTTATTTGGGGTGGGGACACAGCAGCCCCCCACATAGTGACCAGCCTCTGCTTGTGGGGCTGGTCCAACCTGTGGCTCTTGGCTCTCCTTGGGCAGCTGCCCAGCTGTTGCTGCTGCTTCAAGTCCATCTAGCAAAAGTTTCCAGGAAATTAAGAAGTGATGGAAAGCGAGCTGGGCAGGGAGGGAGGGCGAGTTTGGCCCTGGCAGAGAGAGAAAGGGCAGGCGCAGCTAATTAAAAGCGGAGGGAGGAGACATGCGCCCCTCCATCTCCAGAGGTGCTGTGGCTGCAGGAGCCTTTGAAAGGCCTTGTCAGGGACAGAGGAGGGGCCAGCCAGCGCTGAACCTTGGAAGTGGGGGACAGGGAGGGGGGGCCGACTCGCCATCTGATGGCTCCTGATAGCATTTATCCTGCCGGCAGCATCTGTGGCCACGTCTCCCCTTCTGAAGCATGGCTGGCTTTGTGCGGCCCCTTTCAAGGGCCTTTTATCAGGCCCAGACACCGTCGGAAGAGCCGGCGCTTTGTGACAAGCCTGGCGTGAAGCCAGGAGGGCTCGCAGGGCTGGCGCTCCAGAGCCACGGCAGCCAGGAGGCGGAAGCTGGTCAGCAAGCCCAGTGGGCAGCACTTGCTGCTGCTGCTGCAGGACGTCCCTGTCCCAAGCCCACCCTCCTTTCATTATCGTTTATTATTACTGCTGCACTGCAGGGGGTTGGACTAAATGGCCCTTTCGGGTCCCTTCATACACTACAGTTCTACCATTCCATAATCTATACCCCACCTTTCCTCCAGAACTGGGGGTGCAAGGCAGCTCACAAGAATTAAAAACAGGTAATGCACAGAAAGCTAAACACTTCTGTAAGTTCAACAGAAACTATAAAGGCATCAATTTGGTGTAAAAGCAGGTCTATGAAACTGCAGGTAAAATGGAAAAGGCAGCAGAGCACACTATTCAGAGACCTTTCCTTTAAAAGACAAACAAAGAGCCAGTTTCCCCAAACCCCTTTCTGGAATCAGCACTTTTCATCTGCCAGAGGAAGGACAGCAAGGAGGAAGCCAGTCTGGTCTATCTAGGGAGGGAGGGCCAAAACCTGGGAGCAGCCACCCTCAAGAAGGCCCTGTCTGCCACTCGCTCACATTTCTGCAAGCTCATCACATGGGTTTTGCTGTTCAGCCAGCTAGGCCAAAGCAGCTAGTCCGTATGACTGGGATGCAGGGAGGTAGCGCATGGTGAAATTTCGGAAGCCAGAAAGTTTGTGTTGGACCCAGGAATTCTGTTTCCTAGGAGCAGAGAAAACTGTCCTATACCAAACCAGACGGTTGGTCCATCTAGCTTAGTATTGTCAGCACTGACTGGCAGCAACAGGTGCTCAAGGTGTCAGATGGGCAACATTCCCATACCCTCCAACATTTCTCCGGTGAGAATAGGGATGTACCATTCCATAATGATAATTTTACTATTTATACCCCACACATCTTACTGCGTTTCCCCAGCCACTCTGGGCAGCTTCCAACATATATTAAAACATAATAAAACATTAAACATTAAAAAAACTCCCCTATACAGGATTGCCTTCAGACGGTTGAGGGGGCGGATCACTCCATACCCTCCAACATTTATCCACTGAAAATAGAGACATCCTAAGGGAAAGCGGGACATTCTGGGATCAAATCAGAAACTGGGACGGCTTCTCTAAATCAGGGATGTCCCTGGAAAATAGGGAAACTGGGAGAGTCTGCATTCCCAGCCCTACCTGGAGAAGGCACCAGGGATGGAACCCGGGACCTTCTGAATGCCAAGCAGGTGCCCTTTGCCCCTGAGCTACATCATTTCCCGGAGGGGTGGGGTGAAGGATGGGGCCCCCTGTGGGTCTCCGCTCAGACTTATCCTCCACTTGGCCCACTGAGTCACAACGTAAGAGCCTGCTGGATCAGGCCAGTGGTCCATCTTGCCCAGCATCCTGTCTCACAGTGACCAAGAAGATGCTACTCAACACTTGGTGTCTCTGCTTGCACGGGTGTCCCACCACGCCCAAGAGAAAAGGATTACAGCCTCTTCTTCCTCCTCCTCCTCCTCCTCCTCCTCCTGGGGCTGGCACCCTTCTGGCCAGCCGGCCCACCCCTTGGACATGGGAGACACCCCCCTACATCCCATCTCCCCTGGCAAGTTCTTCCTCTCGGCAAGGGTAGCCGCTTATTGGAATAACCTTTCAGCTTTCCTGGGGAGCCTCTCCCTCCCACCAGAGCAAGCTCATCCGTGAACATGCTGCTAATTGCAACTTTTAATATGCTGGATGGGAAGACCATGAGATCAAAGCAAGCAGCTGCCACAGAGATGGCAGGCCCTCCTGAAAAGGCAGTTCAGCACTGGGAGAGAACAGGGAGGAGGAGGGGGTGGCCGGGGTGGGGGTGGGGAAAGGAGAGCCAGCACGTGCCAGAGTGCAAGTCGGAAAAAGAGGCCGGATGGAGCTGCGGACAAGCCCTCCGCTCTAAAACATTATGAAAGCGGGCTCAGAAATGGAGGCCGCAGTGTGCCAGGCCCCTAGCTCCTCTGCGGAGGACCAAGGGTTTCTGGCAAGCACCCAGTTGGACAGTGTTTGCAGGATACAGTAAACTGCCCTGTGGTCCTCAGACGAATATGTAAAAAATAATAATAAGCCAGACAGGTGAGGCTGCAGCGGAAAAGGCCAAGGCTGTGGGTTGCTATTCCTGCATTGCAGGGGGTTAGACTAGATGACCCGCAGGGGTCCCTTCTAATTCGACCCTTCTATGACCTTGGGCCAGTCACAGTCACCTTCTCGTGACCTGGACTGCTTTGCAGGGCTGTTGTGGGGATAAAACGGGAAGGGCGAGAGAACCGCGTACTCCTGAGCTCCTTGGAACAGGTGGAATAATGACGGTGATTTGTAAAATATATATTTTGAAGAGTGGGGGGGGGCAGGCCTGCCTGTGGAAGTCGGGGCTTCCTCCTGGCAGCAAGCGGGGGAAAGAGACGGGCGCCTGTGAAGCTGAGTGAGACAAATCGTCTGCGGAGAGGCTTCAAGGAACCGCGTTTGTCAGGCAAGGAGCGACGGAGATGTTCGCTGACGCCTGGAGAGATGGGGAGGGATCTCAGAAGCAGCTGAGGCGCGTTGGCCTGTGTCGTGCGGCCTGGACACGAAATCCTGGAGCCACAGGGAGGGAGGCTTCAATTAAACATGAGGAGATCTTTCCTAAATGAGAGAGAGAAAGAGAAGCAGGGCTCTGGGGGAGGGCGAGGCGGCATGCTGCTCTGTCAGATGAACAGACACCTGTTGGGGATGCGTTCGAAGCAGCGGGGACACAAATGCCATGGAATCATAGGCCTGTGGAGCTGGAAGGGACCCTGAGGGTCATCTAGTCCAACCCCCCTGCAATGCAGGAATATGCAGCTGCCCCTTACGAGGATCGAACCTGCAACCTTGGCGTTCTCAGCACCACGCTCTCACCAACAGAGCTGCCCATCACGGACCTCAGGGCGGCCTGCGCAGAGTCTGCCTAGATCAGCATTGCAAGGGGCTGGACTAGATGGCTGTTGGGGGACCCTCCCAACCCTACAATTCTATGAGCGCTCCCTTCTCGGACTGGCAGCAGCTCTCCACAATCTCAGAGCAAAGAAGGGCTTTTGCCTGCCTTCCCTGATGGCCCTTTTGAAGCAGAATGGGAGAGGGCGATGGATGTCTACCAGCCAGGATGCCTATTGCTCTGCCCCCAGGAGGGGAGAGTTGCTCTTTCGCACAATGGGCATCTGGTTGGTCCCTGTGAGAACAGGATGCTGGTCTAGAGGGGCCCCCATTGGCCTGATCCAGCAGCCTCTAATGTGGCCCAGGACCAAAAGCCCCTTCCCTGCAGAACTCAATGACCTTGAGGCAGGACTGGCAGGTCAGCCAGGCTAGTTGACTTGCCAGGCCTGGAGTCTCTGAGAGCTGGAGCCCAGGAGCAGAGGGCAGCTTCCCCGTGGCCACACCAAGCCCTGCTGGTTTAGCCCTGCATGGCATCGCCTCCCCTCTGCCTGCCTGTTGTCCAGCCACCCGCACGGCCCCGTGCCCAGCCAGGCGAGAGGCCCTGCCAGCCGCTGATTCGATTACAGGCAGGCATCTGCCCCCTCCGCCCGTCCTGACAGCTCCACTGCCAGCCCAGCGACAGCACCAGGGCCCGGGCCCATTAGGAGCCCCTAATCCAATCACGGAGGCCCCGGCAGCACGGATAAGAGCCGCTCTCAATCTGGAGGGGCGGCTACGCGGCAGATCAATTTGCCCTGTCCAGGCTGTCTGATTCACACTTAATGGAGTCAAGCGCCCGAGGGACGCTCCATTACCAGCCGCCCAGGGGAGCGGGGGGAGCGGGGCTGGAGCAGCCATCTCTGTCCCCCTGGAAAGGGGAGGGATGAACGCCCCACCCCTTAGTGTGAGCGTGGGGGGAGCCCCTTTGGAGCCTGGAGGCTCACTTCCAACCACCCAGGCAGCACGGGGAGTGTATCGCCCGTGGGCCAATTCTGGCCGTTGGGCAGTCAGACACAGTCCTGGGGGTTCAGCAGACCCAGCGCCGCTCTCCCACAGAAGGACGCAATGCACAGTTGGACTGTGGAACTCCCTTCCACAGGAGGCAGGAATGGCCACCAACATAGAAGGCTTTAAAAGAGGGCTATTGCAGATCCTCCCAGTGTCCCCATTTTCCAGAGACATCCCTGATTTAGAGAAGCTGTCCCAATTTCTGATTTGATCCCAGAATGTCCTGCTTTTCCTTAGGATGTCCCTGTTTTCACTGGAGAAATGTTGGAGGGTGTGGAGTTACCTGACCCCCGAGCTATCTGAAGGCAATCCTGTATAGGGAAGTTTTTTTAATGTTTAATGTTTTATTATGTTTTTATATGCTTTGGAAGCTGCCCAGTGGCTGGGGCAAAGCAGTAAGATGTGTGGGGTATAAATGGTAAAAATATCATTATGGAATGGGACGTGCCTATTTCCATCAGAGAAATATTGGAGGGTATGCTATTGTGCTCGGATCCTACTTGTGGGTTTGCCACGGGCAACTGTTCAGTCACTGTGAGACCGAGAGGCTGGACTAGACAGGCCCCCTTTGGTCCCTTCTTGTCACGTTCTTGTTATGTAGCCAGGGGCGGAGGAAGGCAGGTGTGGGCTGCCCCAGGTGTCACCAGAGAGGGTGGTGACAAAATGCCGGGTGGCACTCACCACTGAGGCCTGCAGCGCACTCGAGTCATGCGTCTCTCCTGGGAGAGATGGTGGCTTGGGTGCGTGCAGGCTCCGCGCTGCCCAAATGGTCCGCCCGCTGCCTCCCCCCCCCCCAGCTGTAGGGTGGCTGAGTGGGAGGGAGGCAGGCAGACTCCAGAGGCCCCGCGGTGTGCCCCACCCCTATGGACAGCTTGCCCTGCCCCTGGGCACCCAAGCGGCTTCCTCCACCGCTCATTCTGTGAGGCCTCCCCATAGAACATAAGGCAAGTTTGCCGGATGAGGCCAGTGGCCCACCCAGTTCTCCCAGTGACCAGCCAGATGCCTCTCTTGAAATCTGCATGCATGATCTGAGTTCAGCTTCCAGAAGCTGGTACAGTGGTACCTCAGGTTACAGACACTTCAGGTTACAGACTCCGCTAACCCAGAAATAGTACCTTGGGTTAAGAACTTTGCTTCAGGATGAGAACAGAAATCGTGTGGCGGTGGCAGCAGGAGGCCCCATTAGCTAATGTGGTACCTCAGGTTAAGAACAGTTTCAGGTTAAGAACGGACTTCCAGAATGAATTAAGTTCTTAACCCGAGGTACCACTGTATTCTGGACGTGGGTGGCGCTTGCTGATCAGAAGGTCGGTGGTTCGAATCCCCGCGATGGGGTGAGCTCCCATTGCTCGGTCCCTGCTCCTGCCAACCTAGCAGTTCGAAAGCACATCAAAGTGCAAGTAGATCAATAGGTACCACTTGGGTGGGAAGGTAAACGGCGTTTCCGTGCGCTGCTCTGGTTCGCCAGAAGCGGCTTAGTCCTGCTGGCCACATGACCCGGAAGCTGTACGCCGGCTCCCTCGGCCAGTAAAGCGAGATGAGCGCCGCAACCCCAGAGTCAGCCACGACTGAACCTAATGGTCAGGGGTCCCTTTACCTTTGCCACTGCATTCAGAAGCATCGCTGCCTCCATCAGCGGAGGCAGGCCAGAGCCATCCTGGCTAGGAGCCATTGCTAGCCCTCTTCTCCTCCATGAATTTGTCCCGTCCTCTTTTAAAGCTATCCAGGCTGGGGCTTCCTGGCATCTGACACCTGAGGCAACTGCTTGACGCTGCCTGATGGTAGGGCCAGCCCTAAGGTGGGGCGTTTCCTGGGGGTGGAGGGATTTCCCTTCCTGGTCCAGAGAAACGTGGGTGTTGTGAACCAGGTCACCACTGCAGGGACCACCCAAAGCCGCCACCCCCGGCAGCCCCCCTCCCCCTGCATCTCACGGCAGGCCTGTGGCCTGTTTTTTGTTTCTCCACGGCCAGCTGAGTGAGAGGCAGGCACACATCTGGAGGAAAGGAAATCTCAGGAATCTCAAACTACCACCCCTCCTGGGCATGTTTCCCAAATATTTAAAGGCAGCTCAGTTTCCAAATATTTAAAGGCAGCTCAGGGAAGGAAGACGGGGAGTTGCCCGCCCTGAATTTAAACTACTACACAAGAGAGGTAGTAGATTCTACCTGAGCCATTAGGGAAATTGACTTAACAGCAAGAGCTGTTTGGCACGGGGCTTGGCTGGCTGGCAGAAGGAGGAAATCCTTCCTGCGATGAGAAAGAGCGAGGGAAGGAGGGAAGGAGGGAGGCAGAGCTGACAGAAGCTGAAAGGGGAGCATAGATTGGGGCCGGGGGTGGGTGTGTGCTGTCTCTGAAGAGCCTGCAAAGTACCCAGGCATAGGCAGGATCCCCCAGAAGAAGCTGCCTGGGTGACAATGAGAGGCTGGGACTGAGGGAGAGGGGGTGGGTGGAGCGAGGGGCCGAGTGCCTCCAGAATGGGATCCGGGCCCTTGTTCAGCCCTGCTGGGTGTTTGGATGCCATGGTGATGAGCGGCGCGGAAAACTTCAACGAGGCACTTGGAGGACGCTTGACGACGAGGACGCGGCGCGTTGGGGCTATATATAAAAGCGCCCACAATGCCGGCAGCCGTGAGCGGGTTCTGGTGAAAAGGGTTCTGGTGGGAGAGGGTGAGATGAAGAGGCAGCACAAAGGAGGAGTGCCGAGGGGCCCATTGTTCAGCAGCCGGAGCTGGAGGGAAGCAGCAGATTCACGGAGGAGGAGAGGCCTGGCGGTGGCTCCGCTCTGCCTCCAGAGATGCTTCCAAGGGGGCTCTTGGGCTCAGTCCCTCGCACAGAATTATACCCTTGCAAGGGACCACAAGGATCACTTAGTCCAATCCCCTGCAATGCAGTAATCTTCTGTCCCATGTGGGGCTCAAACCCCTGAAAGGAAGACCTTCATGCTCCACCCACTGAGCTCTCCACACCTTGGGGGCATCTGGGTGGCCACGGTGAGGACAGGAGGCTGGACTTTGCCTGCTCCAGCCACCAGGCTCTTCATATGACAACAGTCTGTTGTGATAGCAGAACCTCCATGTGCAGGGACAGTGTACCTCTGCATGAGCATGATGTTATGGGGAACAAGAGGAGAGTTGTTCTTGTGCTCAGATCCTGGGGGTGGGCTTTCCTTGGGTGCATAAGGTGGGCCATGGTTCTGATAGGGAAACCGGCAAGTGGCCCCTCTAGAACCAGCAGCCTGCTCTCTCAGGGGCCAGCCATATGACTCTCCTGGAAAACCTGCAAGCAGGACCCGAGTGTAAGAGCTCTCTTTCCCTTGCCAGTGGTTTCCAGCAACTGGTATTCAGAAGCACGGCTGCCTCTGAGCCATCACTACTAGTTGCCATTGAAAACCCTCTCCTCCACTGGCACAAAAATGGAAGCAAGAAGAATTACCAACGAAAGAAGAATGGCAGATGAAATTGATGGACTATGCAGAATTAGATAAATTAACAGGAAGGGTTTGAAACCTGCGGGACCAGAGATTCTTAGAAGACTGGAGTAAATATATGAACTATTTGAAAAGTAATTGTGATGAACAGATTACGCTAGTAGGATTGCAAGAAGTTTTGTAAGGAGGATTATTTGAAATATTGCAATAAAGACTAGGAGGAGAATTATTAGTTAATGATAATTAAGAGTAATAGAGAAATTAAGAAATGCAGAATAAGTGATAAAGAATGAAAAATCATCAGAGGTGTTCACGGAAGTCTAAAATATTGTATAAGATAAGAGGTTATGTTATATGATTGTTGGATATGATATCTTAAAAATCCCCAATAAAAATGTATTTTAAAAAATGAAAATGAAAACCCTCTCCTCTTCTATGAATTTCTCCAATCCTCTTTTAAAACCATCCAAGCTGGTGGCCCTCACAGCCTCCTGCAGCAGGGAGTTCCACTGTTTACAACTGGAACCTCCGATGCTTGGAACAGCTGACCGGACCCTTACTCTTCCTGCATGGCGAGCATCCCTGCGAATCGGGGCCAGCCAGCCCCGTCACAGCACAGACTTCCCCAGAACCAGAGCGTTTCCCCCTCCTCTGCCAACGGGATGCCGTCGGAATGCATGGAGACCTCAGAGCCATAGGGGAAAAACAGCAGCTTCTCTGAGCCCCGGCAGGAGGGAGGAGGCCAACCCTCGCCCTGTCTCCTTCTGCGCACGGCCAGCGCAGAGCACTGCTCGCTCGGCCTCACTGTAAAGGGATTTTGCATGCCCCCCACCCCCCGCAGCAGTGGTTCATCAAGGAGCCACGGGGTTTTGCTGGGGGGGGGGGGGATGGAGAAGCAGAGAAGCCTCTTGACACCAGAGAGGCGGCTTGAGGCAGCCGAGCGTGGCGGCATTAAGTGCCGCAGCCGGAAGCCGGCAAGGAGCGGCAAAGAGGCTCTGGGCTCCTTCGGGGAAGAGGCCGAGGAGAGGGCTGCCAGTCCAAGCCGGGCTGAGACCTCTCCCCCCCCCACCTGGCCCCCTTGAAGTAGGTGGGCTCATAAGGTCCATCTGGCAGCAGCCCCCAACTGCAGCTCCGGCCTCCTCTCATCGGAGGTGTTGGGTGGGCGAGATTCTGGAGCTGTGATTCCTTCATTGCAGGGGGCTGGACTAGATGACTCTTGTGGTTCCCGTTCCAACTCAACAATGCCATGATTCTGTGAAGTGGGGGGAGGCATCTGGCCTGGCAAGGGGGAATAAGTGGCTGTCTGGATAGCTGGGCGCTTGTGCCAGGCTGCTGGCAGAGCAGGGCCAAGGTGCATTGCGGGGGTTGGACTACATGGCCCTCGTTGGTCCCATGCAGCTGTGCAATTCTGCCCAAGATCAGGCAGTCGGCCTCTAGCATGCAGAAGAGGAAGCTGGGGGCAGCGCCCCCCAATGGCAAGGCACACCTTGCGCCTGGTGGTGCTGTCCAGGCAGGAGCACAGGACTTCACAGCAGGATGGCCAAACCCCATGTATTCTGGAGAGCCTAGTGGTTCAGGACACCTGCTTGGCATGCAGAAGGTCGCCCGTTCCATCCCCCAATGACCTCGCCAGGTACAGCTGGTGAGGACTTTCTGTCTGAGACCCAGAGAGCCATTGCTTCTGGTCAGTGCAGGCAGTCCGGAGCTAGAAGGATGCCCAGCTCGGTGGGAGCCTGACTCCATGGCAGGGCCCCTGCTTGCCAGGTAGGAGGTCCCAGGTTCATTGGCTCACAGCATCTCTGCCTGGGACCCTGGAGGGCTGCTGCCAGTCAGTGTAGCCGATACTGAGCTAGATGGACTCAGGATACAGCTGCAAAGCTAGGGAAGGGCCTGGGGCCGAGCCCAAAAGACTTGGTCCATAAATCCCATCCTGGGCAGGATTTTTGGAAGTCGGAGGGGGAGCCATTCCTGGGAAGCTGATCAATCGCAAGCCAATGGCAGCGCCAGCACCCCCCTCCTATTCCTCCCCCCCCCTGCACCTGCCACTCAACCCGCTCTGCCTCTCTCCCCGTTTGCAGGTTTATTAAACTGAGAGCCAATTTCTGGCCCCATTTCTCTCGAGGAGCTCCGCCTCGCAGGTGCGCGGAGTTTGCTCAAGATAAAGGAAAGCCATTACGGAGCGACAGCAATCTTCAAAGCCCACCTCTGAGACCGGCGCGGGGGGAAAGGAAAACAGTGGCCGGCGCAAACGCACAATTAGGTTTCCAAATACTTGTGGGCCGCGAAAGAGGCCGTCCCTGCAGAGAGCAGGCCTGCGAGGCAATTTCCTAGCCCTATTCAGCCTGGCCTCGCTCAGAATGCCTCGTTTCTTCAAAAGTGTGGAAAAATAACCTGTGATTTTCCCTCCCTCTCCTCGCTGCCTCTTCCTCCCTGGTGTGGAGGGGAGAGAGAGAGAGAGAGAGAGAGAGAGAGAGAGAGAGAGAGAGAGAGAGAGAGAGAGAGAGGCAGCCTCTCATTTGGCCAGAGATGATAGACTCAGCTTCCATTTGAGGAGGGAAGAGGAGAGACAATCAAGGAGGATCCAATTCCGGGCCAGGCATTCTGCAGCCCCGTGCAGGCATTGTCTGATCCAGCCCTTTTTCCTCACGCAAAACACACACACACACACACACACACACACACACACACACACACACACAGCCTTCTTATTATCTCCCCATGAATTAGCAACAGACACAAAAAGCAGCAGCAGGAGGAGGAGTGTTTCGCCCCCTGCAAAGCACTTTGAGTTTGGGTTGACTGACTTGTGACTGCGCTGGCAGACAGGCCTTTCTGTGGGGCAGGAGGCAGAGGGCAGCCTTGCCGGCCACAGGGACCCAATTCCAGGGTGGAACTCATTGAGCACAGCGACCAGGGAGGATGACTCACTGCCCGGGAACTGGGTTGAGAAACAGCGGATGCCTGAAATGGCCATTAAGGGAGGGAGGCTCGTTTTTTGTGCACCGGGTTGGAATATCCCCCCCCCCATGTGAAAAAGGAAAAGGGGCTGGCCAGGGTCACGCAGACGCACACCATATGTGGGGCAGCTCAGGGCAGGGGGGCTACAGCCAGAAGAGTCCCTGAAGCTGGGTCAGTTCCGCCGGGTCCAGAATCCTGTTCTCACCAATTTGCTCCCTTTCCATGTACATTTGCGTTCTTCTTTAACATTTGTACACGTTTTTTCAGATATACACATTTTTGTATGCCATCTTGCCTAATATATGGATTGTCGCCAGCAATTCTTGCCCAGCAGGTCTGAATTGTGGTCCGTTATTTTCCACTAATATCCAACTTTCTGCTCGCCTGCTTCCGTGGGAGGAGTGCATTGCAAAATTCGGAGCTGTGAATTTCGAAGGATCCTCGGGTGCCCTTTGCTTCCTCTTTCGGGAAGTGCCCGCTTTTCCTGTTTGCACCAAATGCGCACGGAACAAACACCTTTCTGGCCCCATCCCTGGCTCCAGGAGCCCAAACCGAGCGCACGACAATCAGACGATAAGCTTTGCAAAATTAAGCCTTGCTGCCCTGACCCGAGGAAGAGCGAGCGCCTGGTTTTTATCGAACGCTTTGCTGTTAATGGTTTTATGGCTAGTATTCTTTTTTTTATTGCTTCATTGATTGTATTGCAAACTGCCCTGTGATCCTAAGTGGATGGAGAGAGCGATCTGCCAATGAATCATGCGTGCAGCTCAAATGAGGCAGCAGCAACACTTGAGGGTGTGCCTCAGCCGAGGGGGCCCCTCCCTTCCCTGCCCTGGGACCAGAGCGATTCCCCCCCCCGCCCCCCCCTCCCAGAAGAAGACAGGCTGCAGCCAGAGGAGTTTAACTGTGCTGGGGAAGTTTGAGACAATAAAAGGGTTTGGAAGAACACCAAGTTATCTTCCAGAGGAATGTTCTGCCCCTTCTCTCAAGAGGGTCACCTCCTCTCTCTCTGCAGCTCCCCCACCTCTTCTGGCAACTCCAGCAAGGCTTTTAGGAGGCCTGGAGGGATGGATAGATGGAGGGATGGATGGAGGGAGAGGTGGAAGGATGGAAGGGCGTGTGGAGGGAGCAGTGTTGCCAGCCAGTCTCTGCCTCCTGCATGATGGCCCTGAACCCCAGACACCCCACATGGCTGGGCCCATCCGCCGACATGGAGCAACCAGGGGAGGGCCTCATCCAGAGATGCATAAACGGGTGCCTTCTTTCTTCCAGAGAGGCTGGTCTGGTCAGGATCCTGCTTCTCCTCCCTTCTCTCCTCTGCCACCTGCCTCCCAGGTAGGAGACCTTGACCACAGGACCACAATCATTGGTCCATTTTGCTCAGGAGTATCGGCACTGACTGGCAGCTACGGTTTCAGGCAGGGCTCCCTACCCGACCTCCCTGGAGATGCCGTGGGCAATTGAGCCAGGGCAGAAGCTCTGCCACTAATCCAACGCCAGGGGTCTGCAAATGTTTTCAGCAGGGGGCCGGTCCACTGTCCCTCAGACCTTGTGGGGGGGACGACTATATTTTTTGGGGGGGAATGAACGAATTCCTATGCTCCACAAATAACCCAGAGATGCATTTTAAATAAAAGGACACATTATACTCATGTAAAACACGCTGATTCCCAGACCGTCCGGGGGCCAGATTTAGAAGGCTATTGGGCCGGATCTGGCCCCCAGGCCTTAGTTTGCCTACCCATGTCCTAACCCCATCCTGTTGCAGTCTCATCTAGCTCAATAGTGTCTGCACTGACTGGCAGCAGAGACCCTCTGGGATTTCAGGCGGAGAGTCGTTTTACCAGCCATGCCTGGAGCTGCCGCTGGGGCCTGGACCTGGGGCCTTCTGCATGCCAAGCATATGCTCTGTGTCCTTCACCGTAGGAAATTTGGCAGGAGAAGGCCTCCTTGCCTCCCTCCTGCAAGCCATTAGCACATCTCAGAGTAAGCTCAACATATCACAGGAGGCGGAGACGCCGGGCGGCTTCTCTCTCCCCACCGAGCTCCTCTTTCTCCGGATCATGACGCACCGGGTGTCAGTGGCACCCTGCAGAAAGTGTGTGTGCGTGTACGTGTGGACATTTGGGGCTGTCTGTGAATAAGCAGACTTGGGGGAGGAGGGAAAGGTGCCTCCGTAAGGAAGATGCGCTTGGCATGCCAGGGGTTTTCGGGCAGGGAGGGGCCCTGCCACCTGGCACGATCCCTCAAGTTGTTGGGTGCGTAGCGGCCTCTTTTGCACCCCCCACCTTCCTCCTCCTCCTCCCTGCCCTCCCCCAGCCCAAGAGAGCCTTGCAGATGGCTGGCTGGAGTGGCGGCCACACTGCCCCCCCCCCCGCGCAAGTGTCGGCTCAGCACTTTCCGTATCTGGGCCATGGCGCAGGCCAGAGCAGGAAGAGGGAGGCCCAAATCCGCATTTGCATAAACCTCCCAAAGATGCAGCCGCAGCAGCCGCAGCTCAGCACAGAAGCTCAGCGGGGGTCCGAAGGGGCCTGCGCCACCACCTGCCACTGCACTGCTCTGAATACGGGGGCAGGTGGGGATGCAAAGGGGGCGCATCCGACCCCCTGAACACTCAAGATCGAAAAGCCACAGGGGGCAAACTGCTGAAGGGGGTGCCAGCTTTCGGGTCACACAGAAGCCTTCTTCACATTCACAGAATCGTATAAATTGTAGAGTTGGAAGGGACCACCAAAGGCCATCTAGTCCAACCCCTTGCAATGGAAGAATCACAGCCAAATCATCTCTCTGCTTTAAAGTCTCCAAGGAAGGAGAGCCCACCACCGTCCCAGCCAGTCTGCTGTCGAACAGCCCTGGCCTGTCTGGAAGTTCTTTCCAATGTTTAGTCGGAATCTCCTTTCCTGACATTTGAACCCAACCTTTACACTCAAGGTAATGCTTGAGTTGGGGGTGGGGGGAGCCTCCTCCCAAGGGGCCTGACCCCTTCCTTGGGTCCAGGGGGAGCAGCAAGACTGACCACCTAGCGAGGGAGGAAAGAAAGGGGAACTCAGGGCCAGAGGGAGGGGCAAAGGGGAAGATTCCTACATGCCCTAAACTTCAGCAAACTTTTTCAGCAGGGGGCCGGTCCACTGTCCCTCAGACCTTGGGGGGTGTGGGGTGTGGCGGACTACATTTTTTGGGGGAGGGAATAAAAGAATTCCTATGCCCCACAAATAACCCAGAGATGCATTTTAAATAAAAGCACACATTCTACTCATGTAAAAACACGCTGATTCCTGGACCGTCCGCGGGCCAGATTGGAAGGTGATTGGGCCAGATCCAGCCCCTGGGCCTTAGTTTGCCTATCCATGCCCTAAACATCTCACCCCTCCCACAGAGTCCTAACGGGAGCCTTCCTGGAGATGAGAACTAAGCGGGTCCATTTAGACTAGCATTGCGTCTCCAAGCAGGACACAAAGGCACAGCCCCACTCCTGATGCCTGTCCCTCCACAGCTGGCATTCCGAGGTAGCCTGCCCCTGGACTTGGAGGTTCTCCGTCAGTGCCCTGGCTAACAGCGTAGGCCCAGGGAGACTGGCAGGGTGGAAGGAGGGAGACCAAATAGGAGCGGGCTGAAGAGGCTCTTGTCCCAGCAAGGGACCCCCGGTTGGCGCTGGTGTTTTGCATGGTGGAACATCCCTGGCAGGGCGGTGTGTTTGTGTGTGACAGGCAGAATGCCATGCCAGTCCTGCCAGAGGGTCCCAGGGCTCTGACTCACTGCTTCTTCTCTCTCTCCCCCCGCCAACCTCCCCGCGCCAGTAGGAATTAGACAGACCCAGCTTGCCTGCCTGGGCAAATCTGCTTAATCAGGTCACAGAATTTGGCTCTTCTTCCCTGCCTCAGAATGTGGGGGGATTATTGTTTAGCAGAGAGAGAGAAGGAAAGAAAGAAAGGAGAAAGAGGGGGAGAGAAAGAGACAGAGAAAGAGAGAGAAGCAGTCTAGCGGAAGGACAATGGTGGACTACAATTGGGGTCGGGGTGAGAGAAGTTTAAGCCCCCTGTTCTCTGACATCAAGTGTCGCAGGGTAGCTGTGATCATTCAAGGGCAATTGGATAGCTCAGTCAGCAGAGCACGACTCTCTTCTTCTCAGGGTCATGGGTTCGAATCCCATGTTGGGTAAAAGATTCCTGCATTGCAGGGGGTTGGGCTAGATGGCCTTCGGGACCCCTTCCGACTCTACGATTCTAGGATTGAATGCACTAGCCAAAGCACTAAAGAGTGTGTGCAGAGTCCTGGATCAGAGGAACAGCCCTTGGGTTACCAAGGCCTAGCTGGGGCTGGCTCCTGCAAAGACTCTCGCCTGGTTATGACCTTGAAAATGTCCACCCAACAATAGAGAAGCTGCCTTCAGGGCAAGAGGATCTCAGCCCCCAACCTCACAGCTCTTTATTCTAAGGCGCCTTTCTCCCAATGGCTCTGGGTGCTCTCACAGCACCTGGTGTGCAAAAAGGTGCTTTGAGAAGGGGGGTGATTTGGGGCTGGGCCAAAAGGGTGTTTTTTGGGGTGGTGAATGAGGCCGGCAGCTGAGCTCCCAAAGCAATGGGGAGAACCGTAGTTTAGTGGCAGAGAGTCCGCCTTGCAAGAAGGTGGACCCAGGTTCAGTCTCTAATGGCCTCTGCAGGTGGGGCTGGGAGACAATCCCTGCCTGAAGCCCTGGAGAGCTGCTGCCAGTCAGTGTAGACAGCACTGAGCAAGGGTCTGAGACAGCAGAAGGCAGCTTACAATGTCCCTATTTAAAACTAGCCCTTGATTCAGAACTACAAAGACCAGAGACGCTTTAGAGGAAGGAGTGTAGCTCAGCAGCAGAACACCTGCTTGGCATGCAGAAGGCCAAATGCCACCTCCAGGTAGGGCCAGGCAGGGACACCCCCTGCTGCCCATCAGTGCAGTCGATAGTGACCTAGATGGGACTGTGGCTTCACTGGGTAAAAAGCAGACTTTTCTCTGTTAGTGTTCCGCTCCAACCTGCCCTGGCTGCTCTGTCACACATTCAAGCACATTTATGCTGAAAACTGGGGTGGGGGTGCAATTGGTCCTGCTTCTGCCAGGCAGCCCCCCCTCCTGGCGCCACCACTCCCCCCTCAATTGCACGGGCGGGGGGCACCTCTGCCCTGTCTCCCCATTCCACTCCTAAAAGGCCAGATTAATCGGCTTGTGCTGGTTGTGTCACACGCAGAGAGATATATTCTTCCCGGAATTTACAAGTAGTTCCATCTGAGAAATAAACAACCAGAGATAAAAATTACATTGTCACAGCGCAGGTGTGATAGATGGAGGAGACAAGCCAGCCGCGTTCGCCCGGGAGGTGTGTGGCGGAGAGGGTTCGCGGGGCAATGCCGTCAGGTGCCCCCGAGACGAGCAGGGGGTGGGATGGGGGGAGGTAGGGGGCTGGCTCGTGAGTCATCGCCCCAAACTGCAAAGCTCCCCTTCCGGTGCAGAGGCAGCCGCACAGCGAAGGTGCAAGAGCAATTCGCTTTATTAGATATTACTTCCACCTTTGCAGACGCAAAGCCCAACCCAAAGAATGAGTTGGGTCTCCACTTGTCAGAGGCAGTGAACGCCTCTGGGAGAATCACAAGTGGGGAGAGCGTTGCTCTGGCACCTGGGCCCTGCTTGCTTTTTGGGGCAGCTGGATGGACACTGGGCAGACAGGCGGCTGGGCGGGATGTCCCTCCTTTGGTCTAAGCAGAGCTTCCATGGGCAGAGCCAGCCTACCTTAGACTGCTAGGGAGCCGCAGCGGAAAAAGACCGTCCTTCTCATGCCCTGCTGAGGCTTCCCTTTGGGGGCCCCTGCTTGGCCCCTGCGAGAGCAGGATGCTGGCCTAGGGGGGTCCAGAAAAACTCCCCTGATTTTCTTATGAAGGCTTGAATCAGCCTTGCTTCTAGACCAAAGGGAGCCCATTCAGTCCAGCCTCTTGCTCTTACAGTGGCCAATGGGTTAATTCGGACGAGGCGAATCCTGCTCCCTGCGCTTGTTCTGCGGCTGCTTCTCCTGTGAGCCTCAGACCTTCCCTTTGTTTGGGGACTACAATTCCCATCAGTCCGAGCCAGTGCTGCCGAGTGATGCTGGCGCTGTTGGGAGTTATAGTCCCAGATATCTGGGGGGCGCTGGGTTGGGGGACGGCTGCTCCATTTGGCTTTTCCGACAACAGCTGGACCGTTTTGTGCCCTCTGTAAGATGTCACCCAGAGGGTGAACTGGCAGCGTGTCGGGATGGATCAGGCCTGCCCTGGGCCCACCTTGCATCTTTCAGCCAAAGGAAGCCCACCTCAGGCACAAGAAGGGCAAGGAAGGGGGAAGGCCCCACTCTCTGTTTCCCTCCTTTGCACCTGGGCCAGGGACAGTGTGGCGCAGTGGTTGGAGTGTCGAGCTAGGACTTGGGAGAGACCTGGGTTCGATTCCACACAGAGTGTGACCTTGGTTGGGCCAGTCGCTGCCTTTCTCAGCCTCGCCTACTTCGCAGGGTTGGGGTGGGGATTAAACAAGGAGGGGGAGAACCACGCGTGCCACTTTGAGCCCCTCGGAGGAAAAGGTGGGATACAAATGCAGTAAACAGAACAACAAAAAATACTTTCCAAGACAAGGCTATTGCGCACTGGCACAGCCTGGAAGTCCCCACGGAGCCACGTCGGGTGGGTGGGGGGTTTCGCCACGTTGCTCTCTTGCCTTATCACACCCCCGCCATTTCACTGGCTCCCGAATTCCCCAGGAAAAAAAAGGGGGGGTGGAATAAATGTGAAATCAGATGGAGCGTCAGGCCTGTTTGCTGTTTTCTCCAATGAAATGTCTTTGGGTAAACAGCAGACGCCTTTGATGAAATCCCAGCAGGGCTTAAACAATAAAGCTGGTTACAAACTCAATCTGGCAAAGATATCGGATCTGAAATTGTTTCAAAAAAACATGTCAACAGTCGTGTGCCCCTCCCCCCCCAACACACAATGCAGCTGCAAAAACTTCCACGCCTCCAGACTGCGGCCGGCTGCAGATTTCCAGGGATCAGCCACCTCTCAACCTGCATCTTCCACCCTCCCAAACCTCAAGGGACAGGAGGGTGGATAGAGGAAAGAGTCCCCCTTCCCTGCCACGTCCTCCAGCCCCACAAGATCTAGGGCAGGTCTGCCCCATCCATTTTGAAGCCCTGCAATTTCCTCACTCACAGAGCTGGAGGTCCTGGCACACTGAGATAACTACAGTTGCCCAGGAGCCTTTGGGGAAAATTGTGGGTGTTCAATGGGCGATGGATGGGTGGTGTGGGGCTGCCCCATCCTCTCCCACCCATCGGTTCCTCTTGATCTAGGGCTCACTGTAAAAGAGAGAAAGCTCCTGCTCCTACTTTCATCAGAGAAATGTTGGAGCGTACAGAGTTATGTGTCCCCCAAGCCAAGGAGATAGGGAACTAGGCAACCTTTAGGAGACATCTGAAGGCAGCCCTGTAGAGGGGAGTTTAAAAAATAATAATTAATGTTTTATTGTGTTTTTATATACTAGCTGTGGCAACCCAGTCAGATGGGTGGGGTATAAATAACACTTATTATTATTATTATTATTATTATTATTATTATTATTATTATTACTACTACTACTACTACTACTACTACTGTATCATCATCATCATTATGGATTAAAGGTAAAGGTAAAGGGACCCCTGACCGTTAGGTCCAGTCGTGGCCGACTCTGGGGTCACGGCGCTCATCTCGCTTTACTGGCCGAGGGAGCCGGCGTACAGCTTCCGGGTCATGTGGCCAGCATGACTAAGCCGCTTCTGGCGAACCAGAGCAGCGCACGGAAACGCCGTTTACCTTCACCTATTTATCTACTTGCACTTTGACATGCTTTTGAACTGCTAAGTTGGCAGGAGCAGGGACCGAGCAACGGGAGCTCACCCCGTCGCGGGGATTTGAACCGCCGACCTTCTGATCGGCAAGTCCTAGGCTCTGTGGTTTAACCCACAGCGCCATTAGGACATCCCTAATTTCATCGTAGAAATGTTGGAGGGTATGCCATTGTGGCTACCAGCCCTCAATAGCCCTCTCCTCCTCCATGAATCTGTCCAACCCTTTTGTAAAGCCATCCAGGTTAGGGTTAGGGGACACAGAGAGAGGTGAGGTGCTGGTGGTGGAGAAGCCCAACAGTCATGGGGTGACGATGCTTGCGGGACCCCAAGGCCCAGCTGGCAGGGCTGACCCCACCCTGGCCAGCGGATCCCTCCTGCCTCCGTGCCACAGAGGAGCTGCTGCTGGAGCCGTGAGCAGCTGGCCGTGGAGGGAGACAGGCGGCCGGAGGGGGAGGGGAGCCTCCCTGGATCCTATGAAATATTCACCTTGTTTTCTCGTGCTGCTTCTTGGCTCTATCGATCTCGGAGAGAGCCGAGTGCTGGCAAGGAGGGGCTGCGCCTGCTCAGGCAGGTGGGCCAGGAAGAGACGCCAGGAGGAAGAGGAGGAGACCCTCCTGCACTGACCAGCCTGCAGGGAGGGGGGCAGTTCTGGCACAGAGGGGGCCCCCCTCACCCAATCTGCCACCCCAGCCGCAACCCCATTTCCAGGAGAGCCCAGGTCCTGGGGCTCAGGGTGGGCTTCTCCCTCCAGCCTTTTGCTTTTGTATTTCTTGGGGTGATGAAGGACATGGGAGGACCCTTAACAGCCAACATCAAAGGCGCTTGCTGGATCAGACCCATGGCTCATCAAAGCCACCATCCTGTACTCATATTGTTCGACAAGATCCCTAAAATGGGAAGCTGAAAAGCATGGACCGAATGAAACGGCAACTCTCCAGTTACCCCTATTGGGCATTCAAAGGTAGACTGTCCCTGGACATGGAGGTTCTGCTTTTGCAACAGACCTCCATTAGAAGAGCCCTGCTGGATAGGGCTGCAGTCCTATTGAGCACAGTCTCCTGTCCTCATGGGGCCAACCAGGGGCCCATTATGGGAAGCCCCCAAGTGGGACAGCAAGAAAGCTCTTGACATGAGCTGTAGGCACACAGCATTCTCGTAACCTAGCCCCATTAAAAAAAACACCCCCCCAGCTGCCTTATTCCATCCAGCTCAGTCTTGTCTACACTGACTGGCAGCAGCTCTCTAGGGTCTCAGGCAAGCGGTCCTTCCAAGCTGGGCCTGGAGATGTTGCCCAGGATCTCCTTCTACATGCCAAGCAGGTGCTCTGCTGCTGAGCTCCGATGGCCCTTTCCCTGCAAAGCAGAGGCTCCCTCATCCAGGCTGGAGCAACGCAGGAAGCAACGGAGCAGCAAGGCAGACCATTGATCCACCAGCAACGTAGAGAAGGGGGGCTTTTCTGGGCGCTGAATGGAGATGGTCTCAGTTGCATTTATTATGAGTCATTCCAGACCGCCATTATCATAAAACATAAAGTGGCATTAAAGAAAATGTATGTGGTGGCCGCCGTGCAATCCTGGCCAAACTAAAGAACATCAGAAGGTCCTCAGAGCAGGCTGGATGAGGCCAGAGGGTGCCCAGCACCTGCCCTCACAGTGGCTGCCCAGATGCCCACAATCAGAACCTGAGGACAACATCCACTCTTCCCACTTGAGAGTCCCGGCGACTGGCATTTGGAAGCCTGCCTGCCTCCCTCCTTGGTCCTATGATGGAAAAGTGTCAGAACTGAAGAAGAGCCTGCAGGATCAGGCCAAAGGGGGCCCATCTAGAGCAGCCTCCTGTTCTCCCAGCGGCCAACCAAACACCTGCGGGGAACCCTCAGACGAGAACCCAGCACAACAGCCCTCTCCTCTCCTGCGGTTTCCAGCAACTGAGAAGCATTCCTGCGGAGGCAGACCAGAGCCATCCATGGTCCTCTCTTCCTCCAGGAGTTTGTCTCTTTTAGAGAACCATCCCAGAGGGTGGCCATCCCTGCTTCCTGCAGCAGGTAGTTCCATAGTTCCACTCTGCGCTGCACAAATAAGTCCTTGCATTAATCTGTCCTGCTTCTTGCAATCTTAAACGTAAATTTCCCTTCCGGTAACTTTAAGCCCATTAGATATCATCCCTGCCCACTTCTGGGAGACAGCCGTGTGTGTGTGTGTGTGTGTGTGTGAATTGCACAGGACCATCATGGCCATCATCCCCTGCTCACCTCCGGATCTGTCTGCTTCCTGCGCTCAGCACTGTCCCTGAGTCACAAGGAAGCAGCAGAGAGCGGCTTGTGGCACCTGGAAGCCTAACAAATGTCTCATGGCATATGTTTCCCATGCGCTAATAAGAGTGCGATTCATCAGGCTCACAAGGGTGAAAGGCGGGAGGAACATAAAGCTGTTAAGACGTTCACGAAAGAAATGCATGCATGAAACCCTGGGCCAATGATTCCAGAGGGAAAGGAGCCCCCTCCTCAGCCTTGCCGTGTGGAGGATTTGGGGAGGGGGTCAAGGAAGCTCCATGGATGCGGCTGGATCTATTTAGAGTGCAGCTGGCCTGGGAATACGGTGGAGGGGCTAAAAATAGCCAAGCGCACGCCCCCCCCTTTCTCCGCAGCACACTTGCTCGACTTGATACCCCGGCTGAGTTGGCCTCCCCGGGGAGACGCTGAGCCCGCCCTCCAGTGGGATGGCAAGGGCTCCTGGTGGGCTCATTCATCAGGCAGGAGGCGGGTGCCAGGCCCAGCCAGGCCTGGAAGCGGCAGCGTCACCCAGGAGTGCTGATCCGTCTAGGCGGATCCATCCGCGCAGGTGGGGAAGGAGCAACTGCAGCAGCAAGAGAGGGAGAGAGCGTGCAGATCGTCTCTGTTCTCGTGCAAGCCTCCCTTGGTGTAAAGGGCAGCGGGAGGAGGAGCGGCAGAGGCAGCAGCCAGGAGGAATGCAGCCTAAGCAGAACTCAAAAAGCGCTTCGTGCGGGAGAGGAAGGAGCGCTGAGCACCCTCTTCCCAGGGCTCCCCGGGGAGTCTGCTGCAGATGGACAGGCCAGCGTCTCTGCCTTGTCAGAAGAGGAGCTTGCTGGGTCAGCCCAGCCTCCAGGTCTCACAGGGGAAAGCGGATGCCCCAAGGGAAGCCCCTAGGCAGCCCCCCACAGGGCCACAACAGCAGCCCTCTCCCCATCCATGGTCCCCAGCATACCGCCTCTGACTGAGGAGGCAGCGCATGGCCAATGTGGCTGGTAGCCCTCATCGCCCTCCCCTCCTCCCTGAATTTGCCCGGTCCTCTTTTAAAGCCACTCCAGCCAAGTGATAAAGAAGGGAAAATCATCACAGGTGTTGACGGAAGTCTAAAATATTGTATAAGAAGAGAAGATATGTTGTATGACTGTTGGAACTGATATGTTAAAAAATCAATAAAAATAAAATAAAATAAAGCCACTCCAGCCATTGCCTCCTGCAGCAGTAAGTTCCATACTTCAACTCTGGGCTGCGTGAAGAAGTCCCTTCTTCTCTCTACTTTATGTGTAAGAAAGGAGATTCCGACTAAACATTAGAAAGAATTTTCTCATGGTCATAGCTGTTCGGCAGTGCATTGGACCCCCTCCAAAGGTGGTGAACTCTCTTTCATTTGAGGTTTTAAGCAGAGGTTGGGTGGCCATCCATCAGGGATGCTTTAGCAAAGATGCCTGCATTGCAGCGGGTTGGGATAGATGACCCCTGGGGTCCCCTTCCAGCTCTACAGATCTATGGCCCTATCTGTCCTGAATCTCCCAACATTCAGCTTCATTGGATGCCCACGAGGTCCAGAGGGAGGAGAGAGGGAGAAAAACTTTTCTCTGGCCCCTTTCTTCACGCCAGGCTTCATTTTGCAAACTTCCATCCTGCTGTCTCTCTTGCTCCCTTTTCTCTGGACTAAATGGCCCCCAATGGGCTCTGCTGCCTGTCCCCCCTCCCTCTCCGTGGAGGCACCAGTGGGTACACTCTATCCCCATTCAGAATTGGCTACCGGGGGATTTATTTATAAGCCGCGCTCTCTGCCAAATGGCCCTGGAAGCACTCTGCGATAAACGCGGAGCTCAAAGACAAGAGCAGCGATGGAGACAGTCATAAAACATTTAAAGCTAAAAGCAACCCTAAACTCCCCCCCCCACCCCCGCCCCAAAGAAAGGATGGAAGCCAGATGGATTAAAACAGCAACAGGCGCTGGACGGGGGGGGGGGGGGTACCTCCAAAAGAAAACCACCAGACTTCAAGCAGGGGCTGTCACCAGCCACGTTCGTAGGGTTTCCAGAGGCGCAGGTGCAAGAGGGTGCCCTACCTGCCTATCCCAGCATCCTCTTGCCCCATGGACTGCCCAGGTGCCCCAAAGGAAACCCCACCAGCAGGATCTGAGAGCACAGCCTTCCCCTGTTTCTGTCCATCATTCCCAGGTAGACTCCGTCTGCCCGTGGAGGTTCTGTTTAGGAATCCTAAGAAACAAAGCAGAGCCTGGCTTTGCTGGATCAAGCCACCTCGTTCAGAATCCTGTCAGATGCCCCCAGAGCCAGGAAGCTGCCTTAAGAAGGAGCCAGGCTATTGGGTCCACCTGGCTCAGTTTCGTCCACACGGACTTGGCAGCCATGACTCTCCAGGGTCTGGGGTAGGACGTCTTTTCCACAGCCTCCCTGGAGATCTGCAAAGCCACGGGGGCCAGGAAGGTGGCACCCACCCCCTCAAGATTGCAACTCCTCCAGAACTTGCTGGGCTCCCATTATTGCCATCACCTGACCATTGGCCATGCTGTCTCCTGCAGGGCTGAGGGAGTCGGGCAGGATCCAGAGCGCCCCAGGGACCTCGGTCCCTTTTGGAGGTTCAGCCAGTGGGTCATGCTAGCACCCAGCGCCAAGGGGAGGCGGCTGCTTCCCCCCTCCCAATGGAGTCATGGCCTGGCCTTTGAGATTACACCAAGCCTTGCTAAGCCAACCGCCAAGGCGATACAGAAGGGTCTGCCGCAGCCTTTGGCAACCTGACGCCCTCTGGCATCTCTGGGGCTGTTGGGAGCCGTAGTGCACAGCATATGAAGGGCACCAGGTGGACCAAGGCTGCATTTCTGGTCCCTCTTCTCACAAGCTGGGTTAGAAAGCAGGGAGAGAGCCTGTCCTCTTTACTGCAACACAGAGACACACAAGTACAGTGGTACCTCGGGTTACAGACGCTTCAGGTTACAGACACTTCAGGTTACAGACTCCGCTAACCCAAAAATAGCACCTCAGGTTAAGAACTTTGCTTCAGGATGAGAACAGAAATCGTGCTCCGGCGGCAGCGGGAGGCCCCATTAGCTAAAGTGGTATCTCAGGTTAAGAACACTTTCAGGTTAAGAACAGAGCTCCAGAATGAATTAAGTTCTTAACCCGAGGTACCACTGTACAAGAAGTGGGCTTCATGGCTGGGCCTCTCTCTTTACACTGATTCCTGCCCCCCCCCCGCCCCCATCTCCATCAGTTGCCTTGGCCAAGAAACCTCGCCTCCCCGCCCCTGGCTGCCTCCTTCCCCAACTTCGGAGGGCGGCTCCTTCCAGAAGAGGCCTCAGTCGCTGGCAATAAGAGCCCTACTTTCCCGGCTTTAATCCTTTTTTGCTTAAAGGATTTTCCCCCCTTTCTCCCCCCCCCCACTTTTTTTTGCACTCAAGGAAAGATGCGGCCTGATCAGAGGAGAGGCGCTGGGAGCTGACAAGCTGCGGAGGGTGGGAGGAAGAAGGAAGGAGGAATACATATTTATTACTCTCAATTATTTAAAAAATAAGAGAGCGGCACACGAGGCACAAGCCCTGGCAGTGGAGGGCCTGCACCTCCCTCTGTGTCTGTGTGTGTGGCTTTTAAAATTGGATGCTGAAATCCCAATCCGCTGGGCGCCTAAGCTAAAGGACGGGGCTGGATACAGCCCTGGGCTTGCTGAGTCTCCCACTTCCTCCAGACCCTCCACCAATGTTGTAGCTGGCAGAAGGGGGCTATCTGGTTTTTTTGCCCCTCCAGAGGGGCGCCATTGAGGCTCCCAGCCTCTGTGTGTGTGTGTGTGTGTGTGTGTGTGTGTGTGTGTGCGCATTGGGAGTGTGCCAGACTGGGTCTTTGACTCGGGTGGAATAAAGCCCAGTTTCACCCCTGTCTTCCACTCCAAACCAGTGGGAGACAGAGGGAAGAGGGACTGCGGTGCATCGAGGAGAGCAAAAGGCAAGACACGCCCCAGTTTCCAGTGGGGTTCGCAGCTCTCTTGGTCTGTTGCAGAAAAAGCAGCAGAGAGGAGACTTGTGGCACCTTAGAGGCCAACAGATTTGTTGCGTCATCATGAGCTTTTGTATACGGACCCCAGTCCCCTTGTCATCACAGCCACATAGGTGATGTTTGGCAGGTATATGCACACACCTGGGCATGGGAGGCGGGGGGGAAATAGCCGTGAAATGCAAACATCAGAGCCTCAAGGCGGCTGGATCAGGCCAAAGGGGCAGAAGCAGGATGAGGAAGAGTGTGAGATGGATAAATAAATAAAAGGCATCAGGTGTGGTGCTGAAGATATGAACGTCAGCAGAGCCTGGCGGCTGCAGGATCAGGCCAAAAGGGGTCCCTCTAGTCCAGCATCCCTTCCTCGCAGTGGCCAGCCAGGTGCCCCCCAAAGGGAAGCCCCCGAGGGGCCAGAGACCCCCAGTCTGTGACTGTTCTCTGCAAAACCTCAATGCCAACAAGGTAAGCTCACAATCCCCAGCGCACATAGCTCTCACCCTAAGTTCAGAACCACAGAGTTACAAAGGGACCTCAAAGGTCATTGAGTCTTTGCATGCAGAAGGTCCCGGGTTCAAATCAGCGTTTGAAATTTGCCAGGAGCATTTTGGCCCTGGCTATCGGCCGCTTGTGACCAAGTGAAGATGCCTGGGGGCCAGGATTACACCTGAAGTCTCCACCATCTGGAGGTGCCTGCCTGGAGATCCTTGGATCTGGACTGTTTTTGCACTCTCACAGCACGACCGGTAGGATTCTATCCATGATATTTTATCTGCACAATCAGAATGAATTTCAGGAACCAAAAAGTCACACTGAAACATACAACATCCGAGGTGTCTGCTCCCGAAATGTCAACAAGGCATTCCGTTCTGGCAACTGTAACCCTGGTTTAAGGAGCCATTTGGCGCCTAGCTGATATACTGTATCTACATTTCTAACACTGGGTTCATCAGCTTCCTCCTTTCCTACTGAAATCAGCCCTTTATTCCATAACCATGAGACCTGGGACCTTTCTTGGGAAAGAAAGCTGGGGTTGGGAAAGACTCCTCTGTCCGAAACGCCAGTGAGCCAAGGCTGCCAGTCAGTGTAGGCAACGCCGAGTTAGATGGAACTGACTTTGCATCACCATGCCAGCTTCTTTTGCTGCTGCCAGCTAGTGTGTAGACAACACAGAGCCAGATGCACCCAAAGGTCTGGCTTGGTCCAAGGCACTCTTCATCTTCCCCAGGAATGGCACTAGACGTCTGTCCATCCTTCTGTTCCCTGCTCCCCAGCCAGCTCTAGGCCACGTGAAGATGGACACACCTGTGGCCAGGAGCCGACCTCTCTGCCCCTTGCCCCCGGAACCTTTCTCCTTGGGGGCACCTTTGCAGATTGAACTAGCCCCCCTTCTCTCCTCCTCCTGTGCATTTTCTGCCCCCGTGGCTTTTGCTGCTGTCAGCAAATTGGATCAGCATTAAATTCACACCAGAGTGAAGCCCGTTTAAGGGGAGAGTCTCATTAACAGGCATCAAAGCCTGCCCAGCAACCCAAACAGGCAGGCGAGCACAGGGGGTCCGGGAAGGCAGGCAGGGAGTGTGTCTGGGGGGGGTCGGATGTGCACCTTTCAAGTATCTGCAGCACACTCGGATCCAAAGCTCATTTATTTATATTGTTGTGAGGGTGGTTTTGGTGGGGTGCCTCTGTCTGCCTGATTCCCAAGTCCCCTCTAACTCCTGGAGCCTTCTACCCAGCTAGGGTTAAGATCTAACAGAGGACCCCATTCTTCAACGAGCCGGGCGGATTTCCATCCTTAAGGCCACCTTTTGTCTAGGCAAGGGCTGTGTGGCTGAAGGGGTAAGCTCCCTAATGGCAGGCTAATGGGTGGGCCCTCCATCCCACCTCACCTGGATAATAATAATTTATTATTTATACCCCGCCCATCTGGCTGGGTTTCCCCAGCCACTCTGGGCGGCTTCCAGCTGAATATTAAAAACAATACAGCATCAGACATTAAAAACTTCCCTAAACAGGGCTGCCTTCAGATGTCTTCTAAAAGTAAAACAGTTGTTTATTGCCTTGACATCTGACGGAAGGGTGTTCCACAGGGCAGGTGCCACCACCAAGAAGGCCCTCTGCCTGGTTCCCTGTAACCTCACTTCTCACATCGAGGGAACCTCCAGAAGGCCCTCAGCGCTGGACCTCAGCGTCCGGGCAGAACGATGGGGGTGGAGATGCTCCTTCAGGTATACAGGACCAAGGCCGTTTAGGGCTTTAAAGGTCAGCACCAACACTTTGAATTGTGCTCAGAAATGTGGATGTGATGTAGGAGAACAACAGCCAGGTAGTGAGCTATTCTCTCAGCTAGAGTGAGCTGAACTGGGAGAAAGACGCAGGCAAAAGCCAGAGAGACAGAGCCATGCTTGATCCCAAGGCTGTGATGATGGGAGAAGCAGATTTTTTTTGGGGGGGTGCTACGGCTGTGAGTACCTCCATCTTAGCCTTAGGTTGTACAGACATGTCAATAAAACCATATCTAATAAAACCAATCGCTCCATTGGTAGAGCATGAGGGAGATGCTCAGGGACATGCGTTCGAATCTCATGTTGGGTGAAAGATTCCTGCACTGCAGGGGGTTGGACTAGATTATCCTTGTGGTCCCAACTCTACATTTCTATGATTCTATACGCTAAAGACACCACAATCTCCGCTGTCCCTCGTTTCCAGGGACCTGTGGAAGCGCTGGAACCCCGGAGTCTCTCAACGCTTGGAAATGAGCAATATAATCTCAGCCCTGCCTTCCTTTAGCAAAATTCCAGCAGACAAGGCTGTCTCCCACCCCAGATGTTGAGGGACCAGCAGAGTGCAGCTTGGGGGGGGTGTTGCTTAGGAGCCACCTGGAGACAACGCTAAGCCTTTGGTCCAGCTGGATCGGCACTGCCAGTCCCAGGCAAGATGGACGGGAGGGAGGTGTACAAAGGAGTCGGGCTCCAGGTCCAGTCCAAGAGCCACAGTGGTCAACCAGATGCCTCTTCTGGGAAGCCCACAATCAGGATTCGAACACACAACAGCCCTCTCCCTTCCTGCAGCTTCCAGCTACTGGTGTTCCAAAGAATTGCTGCTTCCAACAGTGGAGGACAGAGCGGAGCCATCGTGGCTTAAAGGTAAACGTAAAGGGACCCCTGACCATTAGGTCCAGTCGTGACCGACTCTGGGGTTGTGGCGCTCATCTCGCTTTATTGGCCGAGGGAGCCGGCGTACAGCTTCCGGGTCATGTGGCCAGCATGACTAAGCCGCTTCTGGCGAAACCAGAGCAGCGCACGGAAACGCCATTTAACTTCCCGCCTGAGCAGTATCTATTTATCTACTTGCATTTTGACGTGCTTTTGAACTGCTAGGTTGGCAGGAGCAGGGACTGGAGAACGGGAGCTCACCCCGTTGCGGGGATTCGAACCGCCGACCTTCTGATTGGCAAGTCCTAGGCTCTGTGGTTTAACCCACAGCGCCACCCGCGTCCCTTAGGAGCCATCAATAGCCCTCTGCACCATGAATCGGTCCAATCTTTGGGTCCTTGGCAACGCATGCTCACACGCACACTCCAACAGTGCCTGCCATCCCAGAGAGCCCCTCCAAAGTCCAAAGGGAAGCTTGCTTGAATTTGGGACGTGGAGGGGGGGAAATCCATGATAGTAACACAGTCCTTTGGAAAATCCTTTCCCAAAGATGTGCACTAAGCTTTCCAGTCCTGTGTTCATCAGGGAGCCTCTGCAGTTCAACTCCAAGGGCACCCCCCTTCTCCCTCAAGCCTTCATCTATCCCACCCCTTCTTTTCCTGCCCTCTCTGTGCTGTGGTCCAGCTCCTTCCATGGGCTTCACCAGGCTCCCCAGTCGCCTGGCTCCAGGCCTCTGTCACTGTTGTTGTGACATCATTTTCCCAGCTGGCCAGTGCTCTCCCCCCAAAAAAGATATCCCAGCCCCTCTGGACAAGAGAGAAGTGTGTTCGATTTCCATCAAGCAATGACCTCAGCTGCACTTCTTGAGCCAAGGCTGGGACATGGTTGTTGTCCTTCCAAACCCAACATTTCCCTGAGTTCTGCCATGTGTCTGGTCTCCACCCCAAAACCTGGACACCCAAAAAAGCATCTGTTAGGGGAATGGGGTGCACTCAAAGGAAAGGAAGTGCAAAAATGTGTCGTACGAGGTTTGCTGTACGACAAGTGAATTGCACACGGAGATTTGCATATGGATTTTCATGCGGGCTTTTTCAGGGGGGTTTGGAAATCACAAACAGAAAAAGGAGGAGAGCTGAACCGGATTGCCAAGATGAGGAAGAGAAGGAGGTTGATCCCTCCCTCCTCTATTTGCACAGACCCCTCTGGGTGGGGTGGTTTGGGGGCAGCTGTGCTGGGGGTCTGGATGGGATTACAGAAAAGCCTGGCATCCTAAACCAGCTCTTGTGCCCAACTTTGCTGGCACACTCCGAGTGAGGACAGTTCACAAAGCAAGTCTTTGCTCTCTTACTGGCTTGGAGGAAAGTGTTCCATCGGAGGCCAAGTCCACCGCAGGGATCACCGGCCCCCAAATTCCCAGATGTGGCCCTCCATGCCTCTCTGCCTGGCCCTTGGGGTTCTTCCTTGGACCACAGCCCTTCTTCACAACCTCTTTGAGTCTGGCTTTTAATAGTGCCTCTTTGCTTGGCCGGATGGAGGAGAGCGACTCGAAACCAAGCTACTGTACAAAGGCAAAATTCGCATCTGTTGCTTGCCCACTGTTTCCTCTGGCCCTGCCCACTGCTGGCATGTGGCCCCTAGAAGGTTGATTGAAATTATCCCTGCATTGCAAGGGGTTGGAATAGATGACCCCTGGCGTCCCTTCCAATCCAATGATTCTCTAACCAACCAAACCTCTGTTGAGTCAGGAGGCCATTGCTCCATTTAGCATAGTAGCGTCTACTCTGACATGGAGCAACTGCAAATTGAGAAACAGCCTGAAATGTTAAAAATGGGGTGGATGACCCCCCCCAAAAAAAACACGTCCCTGTAAAAAGACTTGGACTCCCATAGCCCGCCTGCTGCGTTCTGGAGCTGAAACTCTCAATGTGCCCCTCTGCATTGGAGAGGAAGAGGCTGGCAAAAGTCCCTCTCCGCTATGGGTGGGGGAAATGGGTGGGGCACAGATTCCTGCACTGCGGGGGGGGGGGTGGACTAGAGGACCCTTGGAACCCCTTACAAGATGTGCCCCGTCCCTGCAATGGGTGATTTGCTCATTAGTCACCTTTCGAGGGGTTGGGGCAGTGAATTATTCAAAGCACCTTGCCCAGAGAGCAACGCCACGCATCCACGATAAGATCCACTAAAAATAGAAACAATAAATTTGCCAAACAAAACGGGGAATAAGGACCAGACACAAGGCCATCATTCAAATCCAGCACCAGAGAAACGCCCCCGTTTAGTACTACTGCAATCGCTACGCTGGCTGTGGAGACGGAAAAGGAGCCCTTGGAGCTGACTGAAGGAAAGAGCAGAATCACTAGACGGGAGGCTGTGGTAAGACCACCGGGAGGCAGCGTGGCGCAGTGGTTAGGGTGTTGGACTAGGACTTGGAAGACCTGGGTTCAAATCCCATCTCAGCCGCCGCCTTTGAATGCTGCTTCCCTCAGGCTCTGCTTGGGGTTTTCCCTTTGGGGAATCTGTGAGAAGTGGAGGCTGGACTAGGTGATCCAGCAGGGTTATCAGCCTTATCATAGAATCAAAGAAATGTAGAGTCGGAAGGGATACCCAAAGGCCATCTAGTCCAACCCTCTGCAATGCAGGAATCTCAGCTAAAGCAGCCAAGACAGATGGCCGTCCAACCTCTGCTTAAAAACCTCCAAGGAACGCCAGTCTGCCACTTCCCGAGGGAGAGATCGTCTTCTTATAGTCTATATTTCTAAGGGGAAAGCCCCAGCTCTGTGGGAGAGCCCTGCTTGGCATGCAGAAGGTCCTGAGTTCAACCTCCAGCGACATCTCCCAGAGAAGGGCTGAGGGAGACCCTTTCCCCAGAGTCCCGGGGTGCTTCTGCCAGTCAGTGTAGGCAATACTAAGCCAGACTCGGTGGCCCGACTCAGTATAGGGCAGCTTCCTACGCCCCTAAGCTCCCTGGCTGACTTTGCATCAGTCACAGCCTCTCAGCCTAGCCTAGCCCACCTCGCAGGGTTGTTGTCAGGATAAAAGAGGGCAGTGGAGCACCCCACCCGCTGGCCCCTCCAAAGCAGATCACCAGGGCTATTCCCTGAGCTCTCTGGGCCGGAGAAGAGAGAGGGTGGTCTTAGTAGAGGCTAAGAGGAAGGGGCTGCAATGACAAGGCTGTCCACTATCCAGAAGGCAGGGAGAAGAGGCCTCCCCACCCCCACGCCAAATGCCAAGGGAGGGAGGGCTCCAGTTCAATTTCTCACGCTAATCTCACTCCTAATCTTAAATTCAGCTCTCTTACATTTCCGCAGCAATCTGCAATACAATTTTTTCTTATTAAAAAAAGCTTCCTGAAAATTCCTCAGCATCTTAGTCAAATTCCTCCTCACAAACACATTTCTGCAGAGCAATTTTCTCTAACACTCTGCCCCTTTTGGCATGTTACTTTCACTGATATATTCATTTACATGCACACTTAAACCCAGTGCGTGCATTTCTGTACGGAGAACTGCGTTGCAAAATTCAGAGAAGTGCAGATTTCTGAAGGGCGGGCGAGTTTCAGTTTGCGTTTTTCAAAAGCATGAATCGGGCTGGTTCGCAGTTAAAAAATAAACTGAATTAACTGTCTCCCACAACCACCCCTGTGCCCCCATCTAGGGTACCTGGGGGGGGTGGCCTGACTGCCCCTGTCTCCTGCCTTTCTCCCCAACCTTTCCTCACAACGGGAATCCCTTCAGGGACACCTCTCAGACCAGCTACCTGGGCCACAGAATCTCTACCTTTAATACCAAGCCCTGGTCCCAGGTGATGTGTGGTGTCAGAAAAAGAGAGCATGTGCAGAGAGCTTTTGATTTCCCGTTGTTGTTGTTGTTCAGGAGGGAAGTCTCCCAGGACAGGCTTCCAAGTCCTAGACCAGCGGTTCTGAACCTGTGGCTCCCCAGATGTTGTTGGACTACAACTCCCATCACCCCTGAACTCTGGCCTTGCTAGCTAGTGGTGATGGGAGTTGTAGTTCAACAGCATCTGGGGACCCAAGGTTGAGAAAGGCTGTCCTAGACAGTCCCAGAAGAACCCCGCTCCCTCCCCCCCTCTCTCTCTCTGCCCCTGTCCTCGTCCCCCAGGAAGAGTGGCTGCTTTGGGGTGTTGAGAAGCTACCAGTTGGTCTCTGGCTGCCTGCACCCAAGTAGCGAAGGCCTGGGAGAGACCAGGCGTCAAATCCCCTTGGATGACCTTGGAAAACAGGCACTGCCTCTCAGCCTCACCCACCTCGCAGGGTTGTTGTGGCGCTTAAATGAGGGGAGAGCGAGGCACGCTACCTTGAGAAAGCAGAGGGCTACAAGGGCAACAAATAAATAATGGAGATTAGGGAGGCCACTGGCTTAGAGGACACGTACACAGCTCTGAACACACAGCGTTGCTAGGGGTGGACTAGATGTCCCTTGGCAGTCTGTACAGTTTGATGGCCTCCAGTGGTGGGACATGGCCTGGGGGCTCAGGGGTCATGCATAGCAGCACAGGCAAAACCACAGTCACTCGCCCCTGGATCTGCACCCTGCGGCTCTGGTCAAATGCTAGAGCTGACATTTGTTTCTGCAGAGCCCAGGTGCTGCTGCCTACCTTGCAGAAACAGGTTCACAGTTCCTGGAGAGCAGAAAGAGAAGGCCTTTTTTGTGTGGGGGGCCCCCTCAAGCCCAGGCCAGCTCTGTGCCCACCCCCTCCTGCCCGGCTGCCCCTCCCTCTGACTCTCCCTGCAGGCTCCCTTCCCTGCATTAGAAGAGCAACTAAGTGCAAATAACTTAATTCGATTCTCTTGCCCAGCTGCCAAGTGAACCCTTTTAGCAAAGCAATAGAGGTGGGGGGGACAGACACACACAGTCTCTGCTGGGGTTCCTGCAGGCCCCCACTCCCGGCCAACCACCTTGCCATATGCCTTGACCTTGAAGCGACCTTCCTCTCCCCACACGGCTCTGCAGGGTCAGAGTCTGTCGCTCCAGGAGCTCCCCGGCCTGCCTTGCTTCCTCCCCACCCTGGGGTGGCACAGCCCCTCATGGCAAGGGGGCACCAACAATAAGACCCCCTCAACACACTCGCACGGCAGCAAACACTGACAAAGCCCCCTCACCCCGTGAGCCCCCAAGGCTGTCAAACTAGGCTATCACCAGCCAGGGCTAAGAGAAGTGGCCCTTCTCCACACCAGGCTTGGGGGGGGGGGAGTTAATCTGGATTAATTCGCCATGTGAACGGGATTACACGTCTTGCAGGCATCTCCCGATCAGAGGACTTGCTCTCGATTTGCAAGCCCCTTAATCTGGATTAGAGGCAGCCGCTAACTAGCTCCCCTCTGGGTCTGGGGTTATTTCCATCTGCTGTCCCGTTTGAAGGAGGTGACGGCACCCCAGTGGGGCTGGTAAGGAGGTCCAGGTCTCATTCCCAAAGTACTGGGTGTTTGGTTCAAGCCCAATAAAGATAAGGTGGGGTGTCCTGGGGCTGTGATCCACACCTGCACACTTGCACCTCACTTTCCTGTCCCATTAGGGCCCTTTCTGTTTGCAGCACCCGCTAGGAGTCCCTGGCAGCCGTCTGGCTGGGCATTGCAGAAGGAACCTAAGACCTCTGCTCAAATGCCTCCAGACAAGGAGAAAGCAGCAGCTCCTGAGGCATCTGGTTGGCCACTCTGAAAAGAGGGTGCTGGTCCAGTTGGGCCACTGGTCTGATCCAGCCGGGCTCTCTTCTGATGTTCTTAAAAAGAGCTCTCAGATCAACCCAGCTCTCCCCAAAAGCTGCTCTTCCCAGGGGGTCTTGTCAGCTCCCAGGCAGCGCTGTGATTCCCCCCAGAGGCAGACCCAGGTCAATCAACAGATTCAGGTGTTTATTTTCTCCCCACAAGCAAGGAGCCTGCAAGGCACCGTCAATCATACTGGGATGTTTACACAGAGGAAGAAAAGAAAGCAGCCTTAATTCCAAGCCAAACCATGAGTTTGTCTAGACTAGAGCCCTCCCTTTGGCTGACATCTGCCAAGGGCCTTTCAAGCTCAGTGTCGTCCACACCGGCCAGCAGCAATGGCTCTGCAGGGTTTCAGGCAGGGACTGTCTCCCAGCCCTATCTGGGGTCATGGACTGGTTGGATGCAGAGGACTGGTGGGAGGAACCGGCTGGGGAAACCCCAAGGGAACAAGGTTCAGAGCCCGGGGAGTGAGGATGGGACAACAATGAGCGGTCAGAGGGAGAGGGCTGGGAGGAGGAGGTGTTGGAAGCTGAAGCAGAACAGGGCTTAGTGAGCTGGGAGAGCCTGTGGCAGAGAGCAGTCCAGAATCAGAGGCAGAAGCTGAAGCAGGAGAGGAAGGAAGCCAAGAGGCAGAGATGAGTCTGGCTGGGGAAGAGTCACAGGTGCCTCCTGCTCCTGCTGCGACACACTCGCCTCCCACTTGGTCTCCCAGAACCAGGAGAGGCCTGAAAAGGGTGGAGGAGAGGTTGGCTGCAAGCAGGCACAGTCTCAGATTGCTTGCAGGAGGGAATTTAGCTGTGGGGAGGCGGGGCCTTCAGCCTCTGCAACTGCTTCCTGGGGGGCAAGACCTAGTGAAGAATTGCTGTGCTCATAGGACGGACACTCCTGTGCAGACACTGTCTTGCTAATAAAGAGTTAACTCCAGTTTGCTCAGTGTGATTGAATGCTGGCTCACTCCTGAAGATGCTGTCAGGGATTGAACCTGGGACCTTCTGCCTGCAAAGCAGGTGCTCTGTACCACTGAGCTATGGCCCTCCCACCCCAAATATTGGAAAGACAGGGCAAGACCATTAAGGGAAGGGCGAGAGACGACTCCTACAGAGCAGGGAGCTCCATGTGGTGGGTGCTGTGCTAAATAAGAGGGAAACTCCCTGTTTCCTTATTCCCACCAAGTGGGTCTCACATGAAAGGTGGGATGTGGGGAAAAAGGCTTCTCCCGCTGGTCAAAACAGAGGGATGAGAGGTGAAATGAGGTGACCGGGAGCAGCAGCAGCAACAGGGATGAGTTGGCCAGGATTGACACACCCACCCAGCACACTTTGTTTCTATCACATCACAAACACCTCTGGTTTCACCCAGCCCCCTTCTTCCCTCCTGCTGTATATTTTGGAAGGCTCAGGTTTATCTGCCTGTTGTGCACTTGGGCACCTTCTGAGACCTCAGAGCCAAATGTTCCCTGAACACAGAATCATAGAACTGGGAGGAACCCCAAGGGTCACAGAGTCATAAAACTGTCAAGTCGGAAGGGAGCACCAGGGTCATCTAGTCCAACCCCTTGCAATGCAGGAGTCTTTTGCCCAACCCACAACCCTGAGGTTGAGAGTCTCCTGTTCCACCGACTGAGGTCGTCCAGCCTATAGGTAGGCAAACTAAGGCCCGGGGGCCGGATGCGGCCCATTTGCCTTCTCAATCTGGCCCGCGGAGTAGAACTGTGCTTTTATTTAAAATGCATCTCTGGGGTATTTGTGGGGCATAGGAATTTGTTCATCCCCCCCCCCCAAAAAAAATATAGTCCGGCCCCCCACAAGGTCTGAGGGACAGTGGACCGGCCCCCTGCTGAAAAAGTTTGCTGACCCCTGGTCTACCCAACAACTTGCAATGCAGGAATCACAGCAAGATCACAAAGCAGGTTTTCACCTGGCTTTTAATGAAATTGGGACACCATTTCGAATCAAGATGGCAGACGGAACCTTCCCCAACAGGGCGTGAGGTGGCTAATAGGCCAGTATGTGTACTCAAACACCCAACTCTCATTTCCGACTCACTCAGCGCAGCCTGGCTTAGTCTCTCTGTTGCCATATCTTTCTTATCCCGCCTTTGTTATGTGTGTGTTACTTTGCATTTCAACTTCTGATGTAATCTGGCTTCGGGGAAACACGGAAATACCACAAATAAATAATTTAAGGACCTTCCTTGTCTTTGCAGCCCTTGAAGTGAGCGAGGGACCTGGTGGGGCGACAAGCCTGGGATTCCAATTTCGCATCGGGGTTAAAGGGAGGCGCGGAAGAGAGAGGGAGAGTAAGATCAGCAGAAGGGACCAAGGGGCGGAGGGAACCTCTAGTCCAGCATCCTGTTTTCACAGTAGCCAACCCGATCCTGTCCCCCACAAATGGGCTGCTTGCAAGAAAGGCCTGATCGCAACAGCAGTGCTCTCCTATCTGAGATTCACAGAAAGTGGTATTTCAGAAGCATCGCTGCCTCTGACTGTGGAGGCAGAGCAATAGCTCATCCTGGCCAGTAGCCCGCCATAGCCCTCTCCTCCTCCATGAATTTGTCTAATCCTCTTTCTGAAGCCCTCCAAGGTGCTGGCCGTCACTGCCTCCAGTGGCAGGGAGTTCCAGAGTTTAACTCTGAGCTGCGTGAAGAAGGGCTTTTTTTTTTTTTGGTCTGTCCTGAATCTCCCAACATTAGATATCCACAAGTTCACGTGTTCGTAGAAAGGTAGAAAAACACTTCTCTGTCCACTTTCTCCAGGCCTTGCATTATTTTATAAGCCTCTATTGTGGCCCCTCTTACTTGTCCTTTCTGTAAAGTGAAAAGTCCCAAATGCTGCAACTTTTCTTCATAGGAAAGCGAGTCATTCCATCCTCTTGATAATTTTGGCGGCCCTTTTCTGAACCTCCTCCAACTCTACAATCTCCTTTCTGGAGTGCAGAGACCAGAACTACGTCCCTGCCACAGATTCAAATAAAGGTTTTCCGCTTCCAAAAAAAGAAGAAGAAAAAAAGTATCATTTCCATGAGAGCCAGAAATTAGTGACTTTCCCAAGACTGGAAAACAAATCCATAGCAGAGGCAAGACTTGAACCCAGCTCCCCTGGTCCCAATTATCTACCGCTGGCTCTCTACCCCAACTTGGCTGGAGGAAAGCCTCTTCTTGCTCTGGCCAGCGCCTTCTGGCACCATTTCTGCTTCTCCTCAATCCATTCGCCGGTTTATTTATTTAAATATTTAGGCTCCTGTCTCCTCTGCCAAAGCCCCAGGATGCCTCACCATCCATCTGTGACATCTCTGGACACGTGTTTTCTTTTCCTGTTTTGGGAAGGTCTCGTCTCTTTGGTAGGACATGTTGAGCTTCCTCTTCCATCGAATCATCGAATTGTAGAGTTGGAAGGGGCAATGAAGGAGCCATGGCTAAAAAAATCTCTGACAGGTGACCACCTGAGTCTGCCACCTTCCAAGATCATCCATTCCCCCCATCAAATGGCTTAGAAATTTCTTCCTAATGTTCCACCAGGATCCCATTTCTTGCCATTTTTCTACTGCTAGGAGTCTGGGGCGCCTTCCATCTCCTCACTAATTCCACTCTTTTGGAGAGACTGTCATTTGTGACCTCTCCTACCCCATGCCTTAAACTTTTATTTATGCCCCCCCCCCCACCTGGGGAAGCCTTAAACCAAAGCAGCAACCCTCCTGAATTGCCTGCATCCCTTGATCTGATCCGGTTGGCCTGTTCTTAGGATGGGGGGGCGAGGTATAGGTTCCCCCGTTTCCGTATTCATCTTTTGAAATCAAGCCCCTTTCCTTTGCAAGTGGCACAGTCTTCAAAATGTCAAGTGCACCTTGATTTTAAAAGAATGGATGATGTTGCTGTTGTGGGGAGGGCTGCTCCCCACAGCCCAGCCCCCTGACTATCCCTGGTGTAAGAACTGGAGCTCCCTGGTGCTCTGGGAACTGGGAACGACAAAGGAATCTCCAGTTGGCCTCCGGAGCGCAACAGCAGAAGTAAACTTTGGTGAAATGGGTCTTTGGTGAACACCTCTGAAGTCTGAGAGAGTTAGTATAAAATAAGGAAGCAGGTGTTTATTGAGGGAAGTGCACTGGGCAGGATTCTGTCGCCCTGGATCACTAACCAGCTGGAGGGGCTAAGAAGCTCTGCTCTTCAAGAGGACCTCAAAAGTGTGAGAGGAGAGGCGGAAGGGGAAGGGATGCAGCCAACACACCTCCCTTGGCCTTCAAAGGACAGGTCAGCACAGAGGTCAAAGGGCAGGAATCTAGAAGTCTCCCTCTCTGTCTGCCTGGACCACACACAGACCCTTCTAGGCAGCATCCTGACATCTCATGCAAGGGAACCTGGAAGGGATCTGAGAAGGCGTTTCAGAGTGGCTAAGGAGCCTATTACCCCCACAAAAACACACCTGCGCCACCTCCCATAGCTACATGTGATTTGGCTCACTAGCCTGAGCCATCCAGAGCCGTTTGCTCTGTACTCTAAGTGGCATCTTGGGTGAGAGGGAGCAGCTGCCATGGGCTGAGGGTGATCCTGCCTTGGCAGGTCAGGCCAAGGAACTGCAAGACACTCCTGTGATCCTACAAGGGGAGGGGGGACCTCAGACTGGGGCCCCCCTCCGCCTTCCTTGGGGCTTTCCCCAGGCCACGCCCCTCCCTGACTCTGCCTCACACCATCCTTGAGTGCTTGTGCAAGGCTGCAAATGTGTCCTTGAACTCTGCACATGCCTCTGGGCTGCCTCAATGGAGGGTGGAGAGAGAGAGGCTTTGAGAGTGCAGCTAACCATTCACATTCCTTGCCCTGCCCACTTTTGTTTTTGGCCTCGCCCACCATCAAATCTACCTAGCAGTTCGAAAGCACCCTCGGGTGCAAGTAGATAAATAGGGACCGCTTACCAGCGGGAAGGTAAACGGCGTTTCTGTGTGCGGCTCTGGCTCGCCAGAGCAGCGATGTCACGCTGGCCACGTGACCCGGAAGTGTCTCCGGACAGCGCTGGCCCCCAGCCTCTTAAGTGAGATGGGCGCACAACCCTAGAGTCTGTCAAGACTGGCCCGTACGGGCAGGGGTACCTTTACCCTTACCTTTTACCATCAAATCATAAGGGACGCGGGTGGTGCTGTGGGTAAAACCTCAGCGCCTAGGACTTGCCGATCGCATGGTCAGCAGTTCGAATCCCCGCGGCGGGGTGCGCTCCCATCGTTCGGTCCCAGCGCCTGCCAACCTAGCAGTTTGAAAGCACTCCCGGGTGCAAGTAGATAAATAGGGACCGCTTACCAGCGGGAAGGTAAACGGCGTTCCGTGTGCTGCGCTGGCTCGCCAGATGCAGCTTTGTCACGCTGGCCACGTGACCCAGAAGTGTCTCCGGACAGCGCTGGCCCCCGGCCTCTTAAGTGAGATGGGCGCACAACCCTAGAGTCTGTCAAGACTGGCCCGTACGGGCAGGGGTACCTTTACCTTTTTACCATCAAATCATAGAATTTTAAAGCTGGAAAGGACACAATGGGTCATCTAGTCCAATGTCAGAAGTGGCCCTCATAAGGTTGCCCGGGATGGAATGCGGCCCCTGGATTGAAAAGGTCCCTGCCTGCCCCCACCCCAGGTGCTGTAATATGTGTTCTGAGACAAGCTCAGGCACTGGATTCCAAAGAGACTCAGAATAGGTTTTAAAAAGCTTTGGGATATGTGGGTCCCCCAGGAACTCCAGAATTGCCCCACCTTCCCCCTCCAGAACAGAAGTGGGGACCCCAGTCTTAACTCTGTGGCTGCAGCCCTTTCACAGAGGCAGGAGAGTCAGTCCCACTGGAGGAGGCAGCTACAGGTGACCCTCAGCAGTGCTACAGCATGCCCCCCCCCCACCTTGGGGGTTTGGCCCCTTTGAACCCGGCTGCCTGCCGTTCCCAGGACTGGGGTCTGCCCCTTCACCCAACAAAGCAGCCTTGGCCAGAATCCAGCTCCGGCTGGACTACAATTCCCATCATCCCTCTGTGGCTCTGCTGGTTGCTGGGAGTTCTCGTCATCATGTCTCTTCCCCCCACAAAACCTGAACCCTGAAAAATAAGCACAACGTGCAAAACAACCTCAGAGGTGCAAATGGTTGACTCGGTTAGTGAGGGGAGGGGCCTTAAGAACACAGGAAGAACCTGCCGGATCAGGCCAGTGGGCCATCTAGTCCTGTGTCCTCCCCTCCCAGTGGCCAACCAGTTGCCCCCCCCCCCCGTGGGAAACCAGCAAGCAATATCTGAGCAAGAGATCCCTCTCCGCTCCTGTGCTTTCTAGCAACTGGTTGTCAGGAGCATAGCCACTGATATCCTTATCATTAGCCTTGCTCATCTTCATGCCGACACTGATTCCTGTGGCAGGGAGTTCCACAGTTCAACCCCAGTCCTGGCCAGATTTATTTACCTGGCAAAATTTATACAGTGGTACCTCGGGTGGGGACGCGGGTGGCGCTGTGGGTAAAACCTCAGCGCCTAGGGCTTGCCAATCGAAAGGTCGGCGGTTCGAATCCCCGCGGCGGGGTGCGCTCCCGCTGCTTGGTCCCAGCGCCTGCCAACCTAGCAGTTCGAAAGCACCCCTGGGTGCAAGTAGATAAATAGGTACCGCTTACTAGCGGGAAGGTAAATGGCGTTTCCGTGTGCAGCTCTGGCTCACCAGAGCAGCGATGTCACGCTGGCCACGTGACCCGGAAGTGTCTCCGGACAGCGCTGGCCCCCGGCCTCTTGAGTGAGATGGGCGCACAACCCTAGGGTCTGTCAAGACTGGCCCATATGGGCAGGGGTACCTTTACCTTTACCTCGGGTCACATATGCTTCAGGTTACATACGCTTCAGGTTACAGACTCCTCTAACCCAGAAATAGTAAGGTAAAGGTAAAGGTACCCCTGCCCGTACGGGCCAGTCTTGACAGACTCTGGGGTTGTGCGCCCATCTCACTCAAGAGGCCGGGGGCCAGCGCTGTCCGGAGACACTTCCGGGTCACGTGGCCAGCGTGACATCGCTGCCCAGAGCCGCACACGGAAACGCCGTTTACCTTCCCGCTAGTAAGCGGTCCCTATTTATCTACTTGCACGCGGGGGTGCTTTCGAACTGCTAGGTTGGCAGGCGCTGGGACCGAGCAACGGGAGCGCACCCCGCCGTGGGGATTCGAACCGCCGACCTTTCGATCGGCAAGCCCTAGGCGCTGAGGCTTTTACCCACAGCGCCACCCGCGTCCCGACCCAGAAATAGTACCTCGGGTTAAGTACTTTGCTTCAGGATGAGAACAGAAATTGTGCTCCAGCGGCGCGGCAGCAGCAGGAGGCCCCATTAGCTAAAGTGGTGCTTCAGGTTAAGAACGGACCTCCAGAACGAATTAAGTACGTAACCAGAGGTACCCCCGCTTACTGGGGGGAAATTATCTCTCTAAACAGTTTGCATGATGTGAATGCTTTCCAGTAGCCTCATCCAACAGAAGGTCAGGATCCAGGAAAGGGGTGTTTGTGGCCCAGGGGTCCATGTTCTGCCCTTTGTGCTGGGACCAGGGCATGCATCAGAAAAACAGCTCTGCCGGCCGTGCTGGACCAGGCTAAAAAATGCACCCCTAGCCCTGCCTCCTGTCCTCACAGTGGCCCACCAGAGGCCCCAAAGGGAAGCCCACCTCTTCTTCCCCACTTGGGGTTCCCAGCATACTGCCTCCAACGGTGGAGCGAGAACACAGCCAGGGGGGGCTAGTGGTGGCCGCCTGGTTCAGGCCCTTGAGATCTTCAGAGGCTTCTCCAGATCTACTTACAGATCCTGCCATTCAGGGGTGTTAAGCGGGGAGGGCTAGACTCAAGTCGCTGGCCCCATCCCTATGATCTCCTGAACCTTCTTCCTTACATTATTCCTTTAGACAACTGCTTTGAGGGTTGTCCTCTTGCAGGTCTCTTAACGAGATATAGTATTGATTGATTGATTTAATAAAACATATATAGCCCTTGATAGTTTTTTTTAAAAAAAACAACAATCCTCACAAGCAGTTTACGAAATAAATAAATAAAACAAATATTTGGCAAGATTAAGTGGCATGTTAATCGATTTAAAAAAACACACCTAAGTGGGTTGCATGAACCAAAGTTGGTTTTATATGTATGTGAGATATATTTAGATAATATTAAATCTCTGTGTATATGAGAGAATATATGTGCCTGTGTTTATATCCCCAGGTACACACATACCTCTACTCACAACAACCTCAAATTTGCTTCCCTCCTGACTGTCCCTCTGAATGGCTTCCTAAATATGCAAAGATGATTATATGCGTATGGTTACAGGTAGGTAGCTGTGTTGGTCTGCGGTAATAAAATAAAAATAAAATAAATAAAAATTAAAAAATTAAAAAAATTCCTTCCAGTAGCACCTTAGAAACCATCTAAGTTAGTTATTGGTATGAGCTTTTATGTATCTGAAGAAGTGTGCATGCACATGAAAGCTCATACCAATAACAAACTTAGTTGGTCTCTAAGATGCTACTGGAAGGGATTTTTTAATTTTGTTTCGACTATATGCAAATGAGATGCAAATATGTGCCTGGAGGCAGTTGCTGGAGACCTGGAGGGGTCCCGGGCTGAGCTGCTCTCCCTCCAAAGCAGACCTGCTCCTTCCGGGGCCCAGAACCAGCGAGGCCGCCGCCGGTGCCAAGAGGGGGCCGGGGTCCTTCTCCTCTGGGTGGGTGGGTGGGAGTGGGGGGCGTGGCCTGAAGCGGGCCCGGCTGCTGAATTATTCAGGGCGGCGATATTAGCTCGGCAGAGAAGCGCGGGCCGGGCTGGCTCTTTTCTGCATTTCCTCCGCGTGGCTGACGTACAGATAGATCCCAATGAAAGACAGCTTCGAGACTCGCAAGAATTCATCGCGGGGCCACTTAGCCAAGTCGCCTCGCCGCCCGCCCGGCTTGCGGGACCCAGAAAACTTCCTCGCCCCGCCCCCAGTGGCCAACTTCTGAATGGGGGAGAGGTGGTCCTAAACTGACCTCTTGACCCCCACATCAAAGTCTCCCTCCCCCCCTCTATTAAGGGGTCTGCTGATTCTGGCTAGCGGGCTTCAGGGGCGCTCTGTGCATGCTCAGGAAACTGTGCTCCTTTAAAAAATAGGTGCTGGGCCCCGACTTGCGGTCAGGAAGGAGGGCAGTTGCTTTGGCACGGATTAAGCTTCGGAAACTGGGGCAGAAAGCGGGGGTGGGGGTGGGAAGGGAGAGTGGGAAGGAGGGAGGGCGAGGCCTCATCCTTCCTTCCTTCTTCCTTGCGAGGGGCCTCTGTGGCACCGCTTTGCCAGATGCTGCCGTGACAAGACCAGGCGCCTGAGCCCGGGCACGGGATCTGCCTCCCCATCCCACCTCCTGAGCCGATTTTAGAGACCCCGCCACGACTGTGACCCCACCGCCGCCGCATAAAGATTAGAGCCGAGCGCACCAGCTACTCGCTCCCCTCCGCCCTGCCCCACTTCGGGTCCCGAGAAAAGATCCGCGCTCAGACCCACGGATCAAGCCTGCCCCTGAGACCCCCATCACCCTAGGGCACGCGCGCGCACACTCGCACGCACACACACAAGTCTGTCTCAGAGCGACATCCCAAGATTGGGCCGGCAAAGTTGGGCGCATTTGGTAAGGGGGAGACCCCACGCCCCCCATACTTTGACTTGACAGCGCGCGCGGAGAGCTAGCCAGGTCCCAGCAGCCCCGACCCGTCGAGGGACCCCCAGATGAAGGGGGCAGCGGGGCGCGCGAACCAGAATGCGACTGCGGATCACGAAGCAAAAGAAACTGTCCTTACACCCGAGGAATCCGGGAGGGACCGGCCTCTCCCCACCCCGTTGGGCGCTCCGATCATCTCCCCACCCCCACCCCGCCCCGTCGACTCCTTTCCTGCAGCGCCGCCCAAGCCCAAGTGGCGACTCAGCCCCGCGCTCCGGACCTTCCAGGCCGGACACCACCTGACCCTCCCCAGTTCGACGGGGACCCCCTGCCACAGCCCTTTGGGGAGACTGCTCTGCCCTCCCCGCCGCCTCGCCCCTCTTTACTCTTTGCCACATTCCCCCCCCAGGTACCCCGAGAAGCCGAGCGGAGCGCGCGGCTCACTGCTCTCGTCCGGGCGCGACTCCGGGGACCCGCGGGAAGGAGCCCCGACGCCCCCACTTCCCCCCGGAGGGGCCAGGAAAGTTTGCCGGCCTGTGCTCCCCGGCTGGGTCCGGCAGCCCCCGGACAGCGCGGCAAAGTTTGGCGACGGCCGCCTGCGTCCCTCGCTTCCTTCGCGGGCTCTGCGGACTCACCTTTGCGGAGCATCTTGGAGGCGCCGCGGCGGCGGATCCCGGAGCGGCGCTCACAGCGGGCGGCGACTGCGACGGCGGCAGATAATCCGAGCGGGGCTCGCGGGAGCTCCAGGCAGCCGCATCGCGCGGCCGGCGGCAGCGTTTCCCCGGCAGGCAGGCAGGCAGGCAGGCAGGCAGAGAAGGCAGGCGAAGCAGTCGGACGACTCTCCTTCTCCGTTGCGCGCCTGGCTGCTCGCTGCCGGCTCGGCTCCGCTCGGCTCGGCGCTTTTAGGGGGGGGAGCCGCCCCCTCCGGGCTGGCCGCGCTGCCTCTTCCTCCTCCTCCTGCCTCCCTCTTTAACGCGCAGAGCCCCCTCTCCACCCGCTCGGGTTTGCGCCTCCAAAGGGCGTCGCGCTGCTGCGCCCCAGCTCGCCTCGCCTCTCTTCCCCGCAGCAGCGACGGCTGGGCAGGGCTGGGCTGGGCTCGGGCTGGGCAGGGCCAGGTCCCCCTCCGCCTCCTTCCCCGCCTCCTCCCTCCCTCCCTCCCCCCCCTCTCCCTCCCTCCCGCTTCGCATTGAAAATTTATGAAAGTCTTGGCGGCGGCGCCCCTCCCGACAGCTCCCCACGGAGGGACAGGCGGAGCCCGCACGCAGGGAGGGAGGGAGACTTCGCTTCGGAAAAGGGGGCCTGGCCGGGAAACGGGGAGCGCCCCCCACCCGATATAATCTCTCCCATGCTTAATTCTGCGCCCTGCGGGGAGGGCAAGATCCGGAGAGCCACCGGAGCGCGCCTGGACGGCGGGCAGAAAGAGCCCAGGCGCGGCGCGCTCGCCTTTCCCTAGTGGGACAAAGACCCCGACGGGGCTAGGGAGGAGGAGGAACGCGGTGCGGGTCCCCTGAGTCCCTCTCAGCGGCGGAGAGGGGACCCCGGCCCACTTTTCCCCTGCCACGGACGGGTTGGGGGAAGGGGGTTGTGAGCCCGGACAGGGGAGGGGGAGGAGCAGGCGCGGCGAGTTGACAGACAGCCGTGGCCGCCATGGCAACGCGACGGCGAGCCCCTCTCCCTCCTTATCTCCATGGCAACCAGCTGGAGTTGCGCGGACCCTCCCTCGCCGCCGCCACGCCCTCCGCCGGCGCCGCCACGTGGAGGCTCCTTTGTCCCGAGACCCGCCAGCTAGGGCGACCCCTTTGCTTCTCGCCCCTTCTCTTTGCCAGGGGGAGGCTGAGAGCGCTTTGCGCACCGTGGCGGGGAGAGGAAGGTGCCCTGTGGCTCCCCAGAGTGACCCCACGTCGCAGGCCAGGCTCTGCCCCGCCCCGGCTCTCCATTTTGGAGAGGGGGCAGAAGAAGTTAGGGGTTGGGGCGTCCCTTGACCGGGCGGGGGGCATCGTGCACCTCTTTGTACGTTGATACAGGAGCAGCTCAAGAGTGCCGCCTGGTCCAGCCAGGAAAGGGGCTCGTGCAGCAGGCCAGGTCAGGAATCTTTCCGCCAACCCTGCTAGGCAGGAGAGTTGTGGTCTCAGACTGTGGAACTCCTCCACGCAGGAGGCGACCAACGAAGACAGCTTCAGCAGAGGGTTAGGCAAATGGAGGAGGAGGAGGAGGCTCTCGGCAGCGACTACTAGCCGCGATGGCTGTATTCTCCCTCCCCTGTCGGAGGCAGTAAATGCCTTTCCATCCCGGTCTCTGGGAATCGCGAACGGGGAGCGTCGCTCCTGCTTGCGGGCTCCCCATTTGGGCACCTGGTTGGCCACGGTGAGGTCACGATGCTACGCCAAGTGGGGGTCCTTTGGCCTGATTCGCCTCCTTATGTTCTCAAGGGTCAAGATTCAGAATTCCCAGTTCCCTGACCTCTTGGCCAGGACACCCGTCTACACCTCGCCGATCTGTTCTGTTTGCATTGGGGACACTTACACTTATTTGTCAGGTCCGGGGCTGCGGGAGGAGGCAGCAAGCACTTTCAGGCTCTGGGGCTTCAGTCTGGGAGGCAGCGTGGCATAGTGGTTAGTGTCCTGGCACAGGACCTGGGAGAGACCAGATTTCAAATCCCCCACTCGGCCATAAAGCTTGCTGGCTGTGATCTTGGGCTAGCCACTGCCTCTCATCCTGACCTCCCTCACGGGGTTGTTGTGTTGCCTGACTGAGGAAGGGGAGAACCATGTACAGTATATCATATTGAACTCATTGGAGCGGGGATGCGGCGAGGAGAGATGGGCTGCAAATGCAATAAAATAACATCATCCTTTGATCTAACCCCAGGAGCACCTTCAAGTCCTCCTGCCAACAGGGACAAACTGGGTATGGAGATGGCAGGCAGCGTGAGGTAGTGGTTAGAGTGGCTGCCTAAGACATGGGAGAGACCCCAGTTCGAAGCCCCACTCAGCCCTGGAGCTCACTGGGGGTGGGCCTAGTAACCTCCCTCCCAGGGTTGCTGTGGGGATCAAGAAGAGAGGAGGAAGAACTGGGCACACGCCATCTTGAGTGTCTTGCAAGAAAAAGGTGGGATTTGAGTGGAACGAATGGATGAATCCTGGCATTTGGCGATAGACTGCCTTTGGATGTGGAAGCTCCATCTTGAGCTATAGGCGGCTGGTAGTTGGAGGGCCTGGCGAGTTAATGGATGGCTGGTGCTCTTCAGTGCGCAAGTCAATAAATATTTGGCTCATATTCGAGTCTGAATACTGAACTGGCTGGGGCGGGGCGGTCTCTAGGGGGGGGTCCCCCCTCCCCGCCTCTTCTGCCGCCTCTCGCGTCCCAGAAAGCGCCTTGTTCTCTCTCCCTTTCGCTGCCTGGGCACCCAGTTACCATCTGCTCCCTGGAACAGCCGCTCCCTCCTCTGCTCTGCCCGCCTCTCAAGCCTCTTCTTCACGCATCTCCCTTCGTCGCTCGGAGTCATCGCCTCGGAACGTCTGACCGGGCCAGATCCCCCCCCCCCTCCTCCTTTTTTGCACGTAATTGAATCACACCCGGACTCCTCCACCCGGCCGCACGCGCGCACACGGAGTGATTAAGTCTCTTCGCTCCGAGTCTACGCGCTAAATTGAGGAGGTGTGGACAATTTTGACACTTGAAACGCACGCACGCCGGTTGTGCTTTCAAGCAAAGGAGCATCGGGGTCACATTTCTGAAATCGTCGCTGGAACGTCTTCGGGGCGGGGGACCAGGGAATGCAATTCACAGCTGATGGGAGCCATCTACAAATATTTGAAGGGCGCTTCATTGGGAGATGGGTCGAGCTTGTTTTCTGCTGCTCCGAATCACGGGATGTTCACTGTATTGCTCTCTTTTGCCTTGGCCAACCCCCGCACCTGGAGTCCCGGATCCAGTTTTGGGCACCACAATTTAGGGACGATATGGACGAGCTGGAAGGGGTGCAGAGGGGGACGACCGAGATGGTCTTCCACGGATAGGGCCGAGATACCAGGCTGCGTGGAGCCTCCAGGGCCCAAGGCAGTCTGCCTTTGCTGGGGAGGGGCTGCGATGTTCAGGCCTTGCTTATGCTCTTCCGGAAGGCGTCGCATAGGCCTTCTGCAGTCACCAAAACCTAAGAAGCGTCTGCTGGACCAGGCCAGTGGCCCGTCCAGTCCAGCCTCCTGTTCTCGCAGTGGCCAAGCAGGTTCTGAACACAACTCTCCCGCCTATGACTGAGAGGCAGAAAAGCATTCCTGCCTCCGAGCGTGGAGGGAGAACAGAGCCATGGTGCCTAGGAGCCATCGAGAGCCTTTTCCTCCACGAACTTGTCCAATTCCCTTTTAAAGCCAAGCCATCCAAGTTGCTGCCCATCGCCGCCTCCTGCGGAAGCGAGTTCCACAGATCCACTGCGCGAAAAACGACTTCCTTTTTCTCCATCCCGATCCAGGATCCCTGGCTCGGCAAGCTGGGCCTGCGTTTGACTATCGCCCCTCTTCCCGCTGGCCCAGAGGCTCTTGCGCTGCCCAGAGACGGGGTGGGGCTTGAGGGGCTCCATCCTGCCCGCCCCTCCGGACTCCATCCATCTGGGGCTCTTTCCAGCGCGCGGAGCGTGAGTCGCGCTGCTGCCGATGGCTCACCTCGCTGCGGGGCGGGGGGCGGGCAGAGACTGGAGCGGCTCCCGGTGTTTACACGCGGATTTAGGTACTGAGCCTTCGGAGCCTCGCGGGGGGGGGGGGGGGGCTTGCAGATTGTTTGTTTGCTGGCTTGGCGCGAAAGAGGCAGGAGGAGCCACCCGCTTCCCCAATCCAGCTGATTAGCGCCTGGGCTGGAGGAGCCTGGTTTGACGCTGCCCCAATTTCATGGGATTGTAGAGCTGGGAGGGACACGCTTAATTTCTTTCTTTCTTCTTGCAGTTCTATCCCATCTTTTTCCTCCAAGGGCCCTACCTGACTCTCCCCCCATTACCATCTAATCCCCACAACGACCCTGTGAGGGAGGTGAGGCCGAGGAAGGCAGTGGCTGGACCCCAAGGGCACACCTAGTGAGATTCATGGACCAGGGAGGATCTGAACCCAGGACTCCCAGGCCCAAGTCCAGGACTCTAACCATTATGCCACCACTGGCTCTTATGTCTGAATTTTCTCTCCCTTAACCCCCCTCCTCAAATCACCCACCTCTTCTTCTGCAAAGCTGTGGGGCACAACCTCCCCACCCCATCAAAAAATAACCTTAATGCCCCACTGCAATTTAAAGGGTCTCAGGCTGAGGACATACCCTATGTTTAAAGCACATCCTGGAAACTGTAGTTTACCCCTCCCACAGCTACAATTCCCAATTTCCGTTGGTGCTGCTCCTCATTTGCTGCTAAGAGTGACCCACTGTTTCCCTGCCCTCTATCCTAGTCTTCTGCTGGCCTTTCACTCAAAAATGGATTGCTTGCTCCTTGCAGGCAGAGATCTGTGTTCTCTTCCCTTGGTGAGGTCTGTAATTTTACAAAAACCTTTGCAGGAAAAAAGCAACCAATTAACACCCCTCCCCACTCCAAACGTGTGACAGGCGTCAGGGGGATTTCTGCAGGCTGCACTCTGTTCATCTGGGGGGCCATTAGGACCTGCAGGCTGTGGATTTGCCAGCCCTGTTGTAAAGAAGTGACGGGACAGAAGTTTTTCTCTATCCACTTTTTCAGCGATGTGTATTATAATTATGAACAACACTGAGAAAGTGGATGAAGAAAAGTTTTTCTCCCTCTCTCATGAGAACTCAAGGACGTCCAAAGAAGCCGAAGGTTGGGACAGGCAAAAAAAGTCTCTCTTAATTCAGCACGGAGTTAAACTGTGGAACTCCCTCCCACAGGAGCGAGGGATGGCCACCAACTCGGAGAAATCCATGGAGGAAGAGAGGAGCTGTCGATGGCGACCAGCCACAATGGCTCTGCTCTGTTTCTGCAGTTGGAGGCAGTACCAGTTGCTGGAAACTGCCGGAGGGGAGAGTTGCTCTTGTGCTTGGATTCTGCTTTGGGGCTTCCCAAGGAGGTACCTGGTCGGCCACTGGGAGAACAGGAGGCTGCCCGCACTTATGGGACCGCCTCTCCCGGTATGCCCCACGGAGAGCCTCAAGGTCCATAAATAACAACACCCTAGTGGTCCCGGGCCCTAAGGAAGTTAGATTGGCTTCAACCAGAGCCAGGGCCTTTCCAACACTGGCTCCGGCCTGGTGGAACGCTCTGTCTCATGAGACCAGAGCCCTGCAGGATCTGATTTCTTTCTGCAGGGCCTGTAAGACAGAGTTGTTCCGCCTGGCCTTGGGCTTGGAATCAACTTGATCCCCTCCCGTTCTTTCCTTTTTCCTTTCCCCTTCTGTGATGGAACTCCTATTTGGGGATTTCCCTGGCTTTTTTTCTGGCCCACGTAGGAACAGTCTGGATAGTTGGCCTTGGTGAAGATTTGATCTTTTCATCCCTAAAAAGTTTTTGATTTGAGTTTCTACTGAAAATGAGGCTGCATTTTAACGTTGTACTTAATCTTGTTTTTAAGTTGTATTTTAATCAATTGTTTTTATACCTGGTCTTAGCCGCCCTGAGCCCGGTCTTGGCTGGGGAGGGCGGGGTATAAATAATTTTATTATTATTATTATTATTATTATTATTATTATTATTATTATTAGGTGGGCCACTGGTCTGATCCAGCAGGTTCTTCTTAGGAGTGCCAGGCGCATTGATGTGCTGTGCTATTTACAGACTAGCACAAGGGGAGAAAAGGGCAGGTCTCTGCCTGCAAGGAGCTCTCCATCACCCTGTTTCCTGCGCGGAGGGTGCTGCACAAAAACAACGGGGTGAATTGGGGAGAGGGATGGCGCTTGCCGGTGGCGTCTCAGCTCCTCTCCGCTGCAGTGGGGACATGACGAATCCTCCCTTCTGTTCTTCTTTGGGGTCTGGGCCAACCAGATTGCAGTCAGAGGCACACACTGTTTTGTTTTCTGTTTCCCCCTCCTCGGAGGAAGGAGGCCTCGGATGCTGGCTCTGGAGGAAAGGGCCATGTCGTAGCTGCAGGGCAGAGCCCCTGCTTGGCATGCAGAAGGCACCAGGCTGAATGCCCGACAGCATCCCCAGGTAGAATCAAAGCATGGTAGAGCTGGAAGAAGGGACCCTGAGGATCATTCAGTCCAACCCCCTGCAAGGCAGGTAGCGCTGGGAACTCCTCGTCCGACTCCCCAGAGAGTTGCTGCAATGAGTCACAGGCGATTCTGAGCTGGATGATATAAGGCCCCATTTAAATCAGCCAGAACCTGAGGACTAGAATCTTGCTTCATTCTAAAAGGACAGATTTTTATTTGTTTATTTACGTTCATATCCCACCTTTTTCTCCAAGAAGCTCTAAGTGGGGCACGCTGTACGTTCTTCTTATCCTTCTCCATTTGCTCCCCACAACAACCCCGCGAGGTTGAGAGCTCGGCTGAGAGCCATTGACTGGCTGAAGGTCACCTTCAGTGCGGTTTGTGGGAAAGCAGGGTATCCTTTGAAATGCACACATGGCATCGTGTTAAGGGCAGAAAGGTGGTGGTAATGAGGCCAACGGCTTACCCGTTGCAACTCATCATCTTAAATGGCCTTACACATTGTGGACCATGCTGGTGACACTCCTGAATCAGGGCCCCTCTGCAGACCAGGCTGCTTTCCAGGGCAAGATCTCTCCTCTCAGCCAGAGCAAGGAATTGACTGGCACAGAGAACTGGCTGCCAACCCCCTCTGCCAGTTCAGCCCTGCGGAACAGGCTGCCTCAGGCCTGGAGACCCACGTAGGAGAGGATGCTGTTCTCACAGAATCATGGGAATAACCCCAGGGGTCATCTAGTCCAACCCCCTGCAATGTAGGAATTATTATTATTATTATTATTATTATTATTATTATTATTATTATTATTATTATTTTATCTGGTTGAGTTTCCCGAGCCACTCTGGGCGACTCCCAATCGAGTGTTAAAAACAATACAGCATTAAATATTAAAAACTTCCCTAAACAGGGCTGCCTTCAGATGTCTTTTAAAAATAAGATAGCTACTTATTTCTTTGACATCTGATGGGAGGGAGTTCCACAGGGCGGGCACCACCACCGAGAAGGCCCTCTGCCTGGTTCCCTGTAGCTTTGCTTCTCGCAATGAGGGAACCGCCAGAAGGCCCTCGGAGCTGGACCTCAGTGTTCGGGCTGAACGATGGGGGTGGAGACGCTCCTTCAGGTATACAGTACCGAGGCCGTTTAGGGCTTTAAAGGTCAGCACCAACACTTTGTGCTGAAGCCTTCTCGGGGTGAGTCAAGCTCAGGAGATCATTGGCTACGTATCTGGGAGGCTCTGGAAGCCTCCTCAGGGACCCCCATGCCAAGCAAGGAGGTGGAGGCTCTCAGTGGCCACTAGCCAAAATGACTACCTTCCACCTCCAGAGACTATACGCTGGGAACCCCAAGTGAAGAGAGTGTTGTTGCTGGTGCTGGTGCTCGAGTCCTGCTTGTTTCCCACTGGGGCTTCCGGGTGGTCACTGTGAGAGCAGGATGCTGGACTACAATGGGCCTTCTTTGGCTTGATCCAGCAGCCAGGCTCTTCTGATGTTCTTATGGAACCTCCAGTTCCAGAGGCAGTCTATCTCGATTCCTAGGTTCTTTGGGGCATTTGGCCACCGTGAGGACAGGAGGCTGGACCAGGTGACCCTCCACTCCTCTGTCCTGACCCAGCTACTGCAGGGCTCTCCTTTATGTGCTGCGAGCCTAGTGACACTCTTCCCCAGGAAAGTTGGCAACGTAGGCAAAAGCACCAGAGGGGGCCTGATCTTTTATTCCCCTTCCTTCCCTCCCTCTCCCCTTTTTATGAAGATTTCCCGCTCTGGGATCCCAGAGCTAATTCTCCCCTGGTCTCCTCGCTGGCCCAAATAGGACTAATTTAGCCAGCTAGCCCTGGTGATCATCTAATGTTTATTGGATGGATTTCCCCCCTAAACTGATTTTTGAATTCTGAATTTATTGTTATCCATGTTTTATGCTGTTTTTTGTTGCATCAATTAAGTGTTTTAAATTTGTTGTTAGCCGCCCTGAGCCCGGTTTTCTGAACCGGGAAGGGCGGGGTATAAATAAATTATTATTATTATTATTATTATTATTATTATTATTATTATTATTATTCCTGCTCTGCTGGAATTGAGAGACCTTTCTCCGAGGTGGGGAGGGAGAGAGAGACCCGCTACAGTTGGTGGGACCCTCCCTCTTCCAGGGTGGGGCGGTAGCCCACTTGTGGCCGCATCTGACCAGCGGGAGGGAGGCGAGAGGATTACTCAGGCGCTGAGTAAGAAGCCATGCGCGGAGGGGGCTGAGCATCTGTCGCTCAGCCTGCGTGTGGGGGAAAGAGGGTCTAATTTAATTAGCGTGTAATAAAATGTCAGAGAACAGGAATCCAAACGTGGCGGTGGAATCGGAGGCTCTGTGATGCTGGGGAGGAATGTGCGATGGGGCTTGGTCCTTGGGCCCAGAAGAGGAGGAAGGAGGGAAGAGGGGCTCGGAGGTTGAGGGTCGGGATGTGCAGGAGCCTGCAGTGGCCGTAGACTGATTCCTGGAGCAGCAGACGTCCTCTGTATAGAATCCTAGAGTCAGAAGGGATCCCGAGGGTCATCTAGTCCAACCCCCTGAAAATGCAGGAATCCCAACCGAAGCATCCAGGCTCTGCTTAGAAACCTCCAAGGAAGGAGAGTCCACCTTCTTACGAGGGAGACCTTTCCACAGTCGAACAGCTCTGACCCTCAGAAAGTTCTTTCTGGCGTTTAGTCAAAATATTCTTTCTAGTCATCTGAATCCGTTGGTTCAGGGTCTTCCTCTTGCCCACCTCCTACCCTCCTACTGAGATCCAGCGCCGAGGGCCTTCTGGCGGTTCCCTCATTGCGAGAAGTGAGGCTACAGGGAACCAGTCAGAGGGCCTTCTCGGTAGTGGCGCCCGCCCTGTGGAACGCCCTCCCATCAGATGTCAAAGAGATAAATAATTACCTGACATTCAGAAGACATCTTAAGGCAGCCCTGTTCAGGGAAGTTTTTAATATGTAACGCTGTACTGTTTTTAATACTGATTGGGAGCCGCCCAGAGTGGCTGGGGAAACTCAGCCAGATGGGCGGGGTATAAATAATAAATTATTATTATTATTATTACCCTGTTCCCTGTCTCTGGGAAGCAGCTGCACCCTGGGCCGGCTTTTATGGTCTTCCTACTGGGGCATCATGTTGGGCACTTTGAGAACCAGATGCTGGGCTATTTATTTATGTACAGTGGTACCTCGGGTTACATATGCTTCAGGTTACATACGCTTCAGGTTACAGACTCCTCTAACCCAGAAATAGTACCTTGGGTTAAGAACTTTGCTTCAGGATGAGAACAGAAATCGTGCTCCAGCGGCACGGCAGCAGCGGGAGGCCCCATTAGCTAAAGTGGTGCTTCAGGTTAAGAACAGTTTCAGGTTAAGAAAGGACCTCCAGAACGAATTACCATAAGTTCTTAACCCGAGGTACCACTGCCTCAGGATGCGAACGGGATCTGTTCCAGAGCCCTATTCCCATCCTGAAGCGAATGCAACCCACGACTGCACATCTGTGCATGTCGCAATTCGCCGCTTCCACGCATGACGTCATCTTGACCGTCTGCGCATGCGCAAGTAACGCACTCCGTTACTTCCGGGTCGCTGCAGAGCGCAACCTGAAAGCGCTCCACCTGAAGCATATTCAACCCGAGGTATGACTGTACTGCATTTAATGCCCCACCTCCCCCCCCCCGGAAGGAGCTCGAAGTGGCCAAAACGTTTTCCCATCCCTATTCCTTTAATCCCCATGACAACGACCCTGCAAGGTAGGTCATGTTGAGAGGCAGTGGCCAGTCCAACCCAGTGAGCTTCAAGGCTGAGGGGGGAATTTGAACCTAGGACCTTCAGAGCACATCCTTTCCCCCAAAGAATCCTGGGAACTGTAGCTTGTTAAAAGGTTCCAGGAATCGTAGTCGTGTGGTGGGCAAAGTACAGCTCCCAGGATATTTTCCGTGCTTTCAAGGGCTGGTGTGCCTTCGCAGGCAGGAGCAGGCAAGGCAGGGCAGCGGGTCGCCATGGCAAAAGCCCCCCAGGGAGAACCGCCTGGCTCTGTGGTGCACGGCAGCAGCAGGCGCTGGGCCAATCCTGGCTCTCCGGAGGGAACCCCAAGGGGCAGGACCGGCCACCCCCCTCCTCTCTCTCTGGTTTCCCAAGGGGGTTGAGAAAATAAATAATCTCTGATCAACTTGCGGGCCCTTTTTTAAAGGAAAGGTTTCAAAGAGATCCGGATTAATTTCGTTCTTGTTTTTAAAAGTCAGAGAGGAGCCAGGTCAGAGGTTTGCCAAGAGAGATGATGCGACTCCCTTTTTCTGCAAAGGTCAGGCGAAGCTCGGAAGGGGCTGGGAACCCCCTGGAGGAACGGAGAGCAAGAGGGAATCGCATGGACTAGAAAGGGAGCCAAGGAAGGGCTTCATACCCAATCTCTTCCCCCATCCCTGCTATGACCCACACCTTTGGGGTTTGTGGGGCTGGAAGGCCCAGCACAGCAGCCTCTCACTGTCACCCCACCTGCCATTCTGGGAACACGCAAGATGTATTTGTAATCTTCTGTTGGAAGCCGCCCAGAGTGGCTGGGGAAACACAGCCAGATGGGCGGGGTATTAATAATAAATTATTATTATTATTACTATTATTATTATTATTACTACAGTGGACGCTCGGGTTGCGAACGTGATCCATGCAGGATGCACGTTCGCAACCCGCAGCGGCACATCTGCACATGCACGGTTGCGATCCGGTGCTTCTGTGCATGCGCAAAGTGCGATTTAGCACTTCTGCGCATTTGCAACCACCGAAACCTGGAAGTAACCCATTTCGGTACTTCCATGTTTCGGCAGGTCTGTAACCTGAAAAAACACAACCTGAAGCGTCTGTAACCCGAGATATGACTGTATTATTATTATTATTATTATTATTATTATTATTATTGATTATTGTTGTTGTTATGCCCCCCCCAAATGGGACCTTCCCACCCCCACAGTTGGGGAGATTTCCTCTTTCTGTTCGTTCCTCCAAGGTGTTCCCAGAACCTTCCAAGCTCTGCCTGACCTATGCAGAAAAAGGGAGTCTCATTTCTTATTGCATTTCTAGCCCCTCTCTTTCCCCAAGGAGCTCAAGGTGGCGTACAAAGTTCTCTGCTTCCTCGTGGAATCCCCACACCAGCCTTGTGGGGCAAGCGAGGCTGAGTGGCAATGACGGGCCCAAGGTCACACGCGGTGAGTGGGGGATTTGAACCCAGGTCTCTCCCAGGTGCCTAGTCCTCATTTAATTCCCACAACCACCCTGTGAGGCAGGTTAGCCTGAGAGGCAGCAACTCTAGCTCTCTAGCATGCCTGAAACCAGCGACGCTCTTTGCACCCGTCATACGACACCTGGCAGTTTTGCTGCTCACCTGTGTGGTTCTTTGTGAGCATCAGAGAGTGGGGAGATCCTGGAGGTCCAGCGTGGGGGGAGCCCGGTCTGTCAAGTAGCAAGGCAGGATGCATCTCCAACCAAGATCCTCAAGGGCACCCGGGAAACCTTCAGTTTTTCAGGACAGACAAGGCTCTTTGTGGGGTGAGGAAGGAGGGCTGTTTCAGAGGCACCAAGTCTCTGAAAGCCAGCTGCTGGAAACCACAGGAGGGGAGAGTTGCTGTCGCTCTCAGGACCCGCTTGCGGGCTTCCCTTCGGGGCATCTGGGTGGCCACAGTGGGAACAGGAGGCTGGACTAGATGAGCCCCCTTGAGCCTGACCCAACAGGCTCTTTTTATATGGAAGTCTATTGCGATAGCAGAACCTCCATGACCGGGGACAGTCTACCTCTGAATAGCGGACAATGAGGAACAACTGGAGAGTTGATGTTGTGCTCGTTTCCGGCTTGCGGGCTTCTCTTTGAGGCATCTAAGAACAGGATGCTGGACCACATGGGCCCCCTTGGGCCTGATCCTGCCCCAGGCTCTTCTGATGTCTTCTGTTCTTAAGTTTGTCCTGGGCTCAGAGGACTGACGAAGGGGTGGTGGAGTTGGATGGGTTTTCTCAGGTGAAATAAATCAACTTCCATGTCCAGGGCAGATAAAAGAAAGGACTTCTTCATGTAGTGCACAGTGAATCTATGGAACTCACTTCCACAGGAAGTGGCTCCAACCACCTAGGCGGCTTTAAAAGAAGGAAAGACAAATTCATGGAGACTACAGGAAGCTACTGGAGGCTGTGCTCTGACTCCATGGAGGAAAGGATGGGAGTGAGAGGGAGCCGTGCCAGCCTTGGGGGGCTACGCTGGTCCAGGGGCTGATGGGGGCCCACTTTGCCACTGGCTGCTCTCTGGGTGGCCATTTTTCAGAGGGGCCCCCAAGGTCCAGCACCCCCAAAACACTGCACTGATCTGTCCAGCTACCTGTTTACCCCCAGATGAAATGCACACAGTTCGTATATGGCATGGATAAATACAGATTTGCAGGTCTGTGCGTGCAAATTTATCATCTTACGGGACAGGGAAATAAATCATGCATTTCGAATCGTGCATCAAAGTCGTGAAATGGGCTACAAATGCAGTTAAATGGAGCAAGGAGGCATTTGGTTTCGGGCCAGCCCTGTGGCATTCTATACTGATGCATACAGTACTGGCCCTGAAAAGTGGAGGCAGTGCTTTGGGGCATGTACAGAGTGCCTTCCACATCAGGGGCACACACAGCCTTGGCAGGGGCGGGCAGAAGTGTGGCGGGGTCGTCTCCCTTGACGCTTTGCAACTGAGGCCAGCGAATGGCATTTTTGTGGCAAGACACCCTCGATCTCCTGAAAAAGGTTCCGGAGCTTAGGACGGCCTATTTCGAAATTTCGCCCTCTGATTTTGAAGCCCCGCTCACCCGCGAAGCGCGAAGCCTCTGCGCCTGCAGTTTCTGTGCACTCTGCAGGCGCTCAAGGGCACCCTCGCCGCCTTTTCTCGCTGCCTTCTGATCTACGATGCCATAAATGCTAATAGTAATAATAATAATCATGAGGAGCCACGGGAAACAGGTGCTGGGGCCGGCTGAGCCCCGCCACCCACACGAAAGGGCTCCCTGCAGCCCCACAAACTGGGCTCCGGGCTGGGCGCTGCCTTTCCGCGCTGCCCATCGATGCGCTCGGGGACGGCTGGCTCCTGCCTGGCTCGCGCGAGCGGCGCTCCACTGGCGCTGCCTTTCTGGGCTCCACGTGGGTTTTGCAGCCATGGCGGATCCAGGAGGAGCGAGGGAGGCGAAAGGTCCCACTCCGGATCCGGCGCCAGGTGAATTCGGAGTGGCTCCGGAGCGGGCGCAGCGGGCACGCGAAGGAGGCGTGGAGAGGGGTCTCTGCCGTTATTTATTGTTCTTATTTACTGTTGTTGTTATGTTCTATCTGCGCCCCCCCTTCACAAAAATCTGGAGGTGTCAATATGTGGGGCTTTTCCCCCTGCGTGGTCCTTGCAGGAGGGAGTCGGGCACTGCCGTGTGGGAGGAGAAAAGCCACCTGTAGAGCCCCCTTGGCCCGAGGTAGTCTCCCCCTGAATATCAGCTGTTGAGCGGAAGGAAGAGCGAGGGCGCCGAGGGTCGTGGGCATCCCCGAGTGAGATGTGGGGAGGAGGTGGAGGCTGACATTGATAGGCCTCAGACCTGATCCAGCAAGGTGCCATCTCAGCCTCGCTGCAGATTTCGTCTAATTTAAATTGTAAAGTTGGAAGGAACACTTTAGAGCAGGCATGGCCAAACTTGGCCCTCCAGCTGTTTTGGAACTACAACTCCCATCATCCCTAGCTAACAGGACCAGTCTTCAGGGATGATGGGAACTGTAGTCCTAAAACAGCTGGAAGGGCCGAGTTTGGCCATGCCTGCTTTAGAGGGCTGGACTCTCACAGCTGAGAGGAACCAGCTTGGCTGTGGCGCTTCCTGAGGGATCTCTCAGGCTGACCTTCCTTGCAGGGTTGCTGTGAGGACAATATGGGGAGACAAGAAAGAGAGAGAGGGAGATTACTCTTGTGCATGCTACTTCCTGCTTCTCAAATTAAAAGCGCTGCTGGTCCCCAGTTGCCCTGGCCCCAAATTAAGAACCAAAAAGCAATTGCCTTGCAGGGTGAGGCCCTCAAAAGCTCCTTGCGGCATCCTGCTCCCAGATGCAATGCTTTTGAATCCCAGTTCCTGGAAACCACAGGAGGGAGAAGGGCTCTTGTGCTCAAGTCCTGCTTGCAGGTTTCCCATTGGTCTCTGGGAGAACAGGAGGCTGGACTAGGTGGTCCCCCTTGGGCCTGATCCACCAGGGCTCTTCTTACATCCTTTTGTTGGGGACTGAGCCTGGGACCTTCTGCATGCAAAGCACACACTTCCGCAGTGAGCTGCGGCTAGTCGCCTAAAAATAAAGCAAGGTTCCAGTCCTCATTGTTCTGACTGAAAAAAGGAAGGTCAGAAGCTGCCTTCTCCCGAGTCAGGCCATTGGCTCCTCCAGTTCAGCATCATGTGATGATTGGCAGTGACTCTCCAAGAGCCTTGAGATGCTATTGGGGACTGAACCTTCTGCATGCCAAGCAGCTGCTCTTCCAGAGAGCCACGCCCTTCCGCCTCGGCCCCCGCAGTGTGTGCTCCTCTTCTGGTTCTCTTGCCTCTCCCTGGTGAGTAGGCAAGACCTCCGGTGATTCATTTTCTCTCTGCTCCTTCCTACAGTAGCCACCGCCTATTGGGGTGTGTTTTGGGGGGGAGCAGGGGGGCACATTCACACAGGAGCATAAATAGCCCCCCTCAAACTACTTTCTGTCACCTCTCCACCCCCCCATCCCAAATAACTCTTTGCCAAGTTGTGTTCTCTGAGAACTCTTGTCGCTTTGCTGATTCACAGGATGGCGTTTGTGTTAAAAAGAGGGGGCGTCTTTTGGGGGGGGGAGAATAGAAGAATAGCAGATCGCCCTTTCTGATGTTGGCAGTCAGCTGAAGCAATCGATGCCCACCAGCCCTTTCTGGGCAGCTCCATCTACACACACCCTGCCACCGTGGGAGGGTGCCAAGCACCCTGCTAAAAGGTGACTCAGATTTCACCCTACGTCCCCAACTGGCACACTTGCCTCATCTGCCCAAAATACTAGCATGGTCTGTGTGTGTGTGTGTGTGTGTTCAGGAGGGAAGATCTCTGCTCCCTGTCCTAGGGGAGCCCCCATCTTGAGAGGGAAGGTGAGGATGCCCCCCACCCATGCTTTCTCTTAATCTTTCATTTCCCCCTAAACCTGCCAGAGTTTCTCCCTCCTGGATCTTATTGACTAAATTTGCCCCTTCCCTTGAAAAGTGGAGGGGACGCAGGTGGCGCAGGTGGCGCTGTGGGTTAAACCACAGAGCCTAGGACTTGCCGATCAGAAGGTCGGCAGTTCGAATCCCCGTGACGGGGTGAGCTCCCGTTGCTCGGTCCCTGCTCCTGCCAACCTAGCAGTTCGAGAGCACGTCAAAGTGCAAGTAGATAAATAGGTACCGCTCCAGCGGGAAGGTAAACGGCGTTTCCATGTGCTGCTCTGGTTCGCCAGAAGCGGCTTAGTCCTGCTGGCCACATGACCGGCTCCCTCGTACACCGGCTCCCTCGGCCAGTAAAGTGAGATGAGCGCCGCAACCCCAGAGTCGTCCGCGACTGGATCTAATGGTCAGGGGTCCCTTTACCTTTACCATGGAAGGTGGAAAGTGGCGGGTTCTCCTTCCTTGGAGGTTTTTCAACAGAGGTTGGATTGGCACCTGTCAAGGAGTCTTTCGCTGTGATTCCTGCATTGCAGGAGGTGGGAATAGATGACTCTCAGGTGTCCCTTAAAACTTTACAGTTCTCTTTTGTTATGGAATATAACGGCTCTCTGGCCTGGTGGGTTAAAGGAACCTACAGGTTCAGGGCAGTGCTAGAAATTAGCCCAGGGCCAGGCGCATTTTGAGGCTGTCGCATTTCCAGTTGTGACCATGTGGAGATCTCTGGATTTTTTGGTTGGCGACTGGGGAAGGCAAAGTGCCACTTAGAGAAGGATCTGGAAGATTTCCCTTGAAGCTTGGATTCGTTTTGTTTCATGTTTTAATGTGTCGTAAACCCCTCTGAGATTTGTTCTTTAAACTGTATAGAAATGAAAATAATAATGATGATAATGATAATCATAGAAACTCCATCGCAAAAAAGAAAAGGAAAAAATGGCGCCTAGAAATTCAATTGTGGCGACTGCAGCCTAGGTTTAAGGTTCCATTTGGTGACTAGATTACAGTGGTACCTTGGTTTAAGAACAGCCCTGTTTACAAACTATTTGGTATACGAACTCTGCAAAACCGGAAATAGTGTCCTGGTTTGCGAACTTTACCTCAGTCTAAGAACAGAAGCTGAACGGTGGAAGGGCACCGGCAACGGGAGGCCTCATTAGGGAAAGTGCGCCTCGGTTTAAGAACAGTTTTGGTTTAAGAACGGACTTCCGGAACGGATTAAGTTCATAAACCAAGGTGCCACTGTATATATTTGGCTTTCTAGCGCTGCTTCAGGTCCAGTCAGCCTCTGAATACCAGCATAGAAGCAACAACTGCATAAAGGATTTATTACAGTCAAGCAGAATACAATTTTTCTTAGATGAAGTAAATAAAAATCCAGGAATAATGGCTGGGGTTGAGGAGATTGCTGCCTCTCTGCCCTGCCTGATGTCCCCTTGACCTATCAAGAAGAGCTGCTCTGGCCCTCTGGCCGCCCACCTGGGCTCTTGCTCTCAACCCTGGAACGCATGAAGCGGGCAGGGGACCTCTAGCCATGTGCAGAGTGCCTTTCCCTCACTTCCACCCAGCCTGAGGGGAGGAAGCAGAGAAGCCGTGGTGGTTCCTGGATCCCGACCCAGATGCTGATTCTCCCCTCCTCCTCCTGCAGCCCGCCGAGGCCCCCGCCGGGTGGCTCACCAGATCCCCCAGGAGATCCTCTCAGACCCTGAGCTCCAGGCAGCCGTGGCCTCCCTCCCCAGCAACTACAACTTTGAGGTCCATAAGACGGTGTGGCGGATCCGGCAGGCCGGGGCGAAGCGGGGTGAGTGTCTTGGCGGGGGTGGGGGGGAGATGGCAAGACTCTGGAGTTGGAAAGGGACCCCCAAGGGTCATCTAGAACAACCCCCTGCAGTCGTCTCCTGCTTTCCTTCCTTGGCTGAGCTCAGGGCTCCCATCTGATTTCGGCCATTGGAAAGGTTTGGGCCCAAGAGACCCCCACCCTCTGAGCCCATGGCGGCTGGTGAAGAAGGAGGCAGGGAGCCTGGGGTGGGCGGAGCCAGAGTCAGTGATGGGCGGAGCCAACTCAGGCAGTTAAAGCACCACAATGCTGCTTTATACACTTGTGGCTCCCCCAGAGGCTTCTGGGAGCTGTAGTTTTGTTCAGGGTCCTGAGAGGCGTTGCAAGACCCCTCTGTCCTCTCAGAGCTACAATTCCCACATCCCCCTTCACAGGGAACTCGGGAATTGCAGCTCTCTGGGGGCGTCTCCTAAGAACTCTCAGCACCCTTGACGAACTACAGCTCCCAGGATTCTTTGGAGGAAACCGGGGCTTTCCACTCCGTCCCTCAGGCCACATGGACACCAGAAAATTCTGATGTTGCTTTTAAGGCAGCCACGGCTTCCCCCAGGGAATCCTGGGAGCTGTAGTTTGCTCAGGGTGCCGAGTTGTTCAGAGACCTTGCGCAGAACTACGGTTCCCAGGGTTCGCTGTTGAACCACTCTGGGCGTGGGAGCTCTGGGAGGGGCACACAAGGAGGCGGAGAGGAGAGCTGAGAGCCGGATTCAATCTGTGAAGGGGGAAGGTCGGGCTGGATGGGACCCCCCTGGCCTGATCCTGCAGCCAGGCTCTTGATGCTCTCACAGTCCCACAGCCGTGCAGCCTGCATCCTCATGGGGAAGCCCTGTTTCTGGGGGGGGGGGGAACCAGGGTGGCAGACCTTGGCTTGTGTGTGCGGTGGCTGCCCGGGGGGGGGGGGGCTGGCACAGCGGCTGCTGGCTGGTGCCATCCGTGCCAAGACGAGCTGGCTGCGTGCAGCCGTTGCCCGAGCAAGAGTCACGTCGGCCCGATGATCAGCCTCCGCGTCAGGGTGATAATGGGATCGGACAAGGCAGCGTCAGCTGCCGACGGGCCTGGGAGCTCTGCCAGGCGGAGCCAGGCCTCTGCTTGCGCGGCTGGGGGGGGGGCGGAGTGGGGAGGGGCCTCTGGAGGGCAGCTAGCCAGGCGCGCCCCACGTTGGGAGAGATGGGGAGCGGGGATGGAAGGTTCAGGGCAGACGAAAGGAAGGGCTTCTTCCCGCAGCGCGTGGTTAACCTGTGGAACTCGCCCCCGCAGGAGCCACCAACTTAAAAGAGGATTGGGCAGATTCATGGAGGAGAAAGGCCAGGCCCACAATGGATATTCTCTGCCTCCGCGGTCGGTTTCCCATGGAAAGCGCAGGAGGGCAGAGGGCTCTTGCACTCAGGTCCTGCTTGCGGGCTTCCTTTGGTGGCACCTGCTGGGCTATTGTGAGAACAGAAGACTTAATGTGCCTGATCCATCAGGCTCTTCCTATGGAGAGGTCTATTGTGGTGGCAGAACCTCCATGCCCAGGGACAGTCTACCTCTGAATACCAGAGGTTCTGCTCAGGTCTTCTTTGTGGGCTTCCCTTTGGGCCATCTGCTTGACCACTGTGAGAAGAGGATGCCGGACGAGATGGGCCCCTCTTGGGCCTGATCCAGCTGCCTGTGAATGAATGGAAAATCCAGATGAAGTTTATTAATTCTACTGCATTTGTATCCCAACTTTTTCTCCCAGGGAGCTCAAGGTGGCCTAAATACTTCTGCTCGTTTCATCCTCACAGCAACCCGGTTGAGAGGCAGTGAGCTTCATGGCCAAGAGGGTATTTGAACCCTGGTCTTTTCCAGGTTCTAGCCCAGTACTCTAACCACTCGGCCACGCTGCCTTGGGTTGAAAGGTCTTGTCCAGCTGGAGTAGCCCCTTGACTTCCTGGGTCCTCTTCCCACCTTAGCGGCAGCCGGGCCAGTTTCAGCCACTGGCATTGCAGATGCAGCCATCCCATAATGCTTCGTGCAAGGACCCTGCAAAGGGAGCGTTCCTGGGTTGGGCTCAAGGCATGCCCAGAGGTTGTTCCACCTCACCCCGGTGTGCCGTGATGGGTCTGGGGGAGAAGGGGCACTGCCTCCTCTCTGGTTGCTCAGAAGCCCCCTTCCAGTCTTCTGCGCAGGGGTGTGAGGTGAGAATTTGGCCGGAAATGTGGAGGTCTGAGGCCCCCAGCTTTGAGAATATTTTTATCCTGCTGTTCTGTCAGAAATAGGCCCACGGAACTGCTTTGAAATCACACATGCAAAAGATAGCCGCTGTCCCTTCAGGGTTGCAATATGAGAAGATGCAGCACAAAAGGAAAATGGAGGAGGAGGGAGGAGGAAATGAGCTTTCTGTGACATGTGTCCCTTCCTTCTTTCTCTCAGTGGCGCTGCAGATGCCCGAAGGCCTCCTGATGTTCGCCTGCACCCTGGCAGACATCATTGAGAGGTGAGTAGGGGAGAAAGAGGTCCAACGTGGACTGGCCCCTGGCGGGGATTGAGAGCAGGGCGGAGGGCAAATGGGTGGGCTGGACCCTGAGAGGGTGCGCTTGGCGTGAGTGGGAGGGGGCAGGAATAATGCATCCTGGTATAAATGGTTTGCTCAGAGTGAGAAGCTGCTGCTGCCAGCCAGTGCAGGCCGTACTGAGCTAGATGAGCCAGTGGCCTGACTGCAGGTGTCAGGTCCCTTCCTACGGGTGGCCACTTCTGCTCCTGGCTTGGCTGGTTTGAGGGTCAAACGGGGAGCTGACAGGATCTGCCCCTGTTTGCAGAGCCTCAGGGCATCCTAGACTCATTTGCAGGGCTGCCAATTTTTTTAAATTTCATTTGAAAATACAGCCCTTCTTCCTGGCACCTTTACTGGGTGGCCCCGTGAGCTGGAGGGGGTTGTCTGGAGGGCCCCCCGCATCCAGACCAGGGAGCAGGACTGTGGCCAGGCTGCCACCCCCTTCCAGGTGCCACAAGGTGTGGCCTGTGACTCCCTTTTCGGGACTGGTGGGATAACTTTCCGTCATGGTGCAGGTACCTTGTCTTATCCCCAGAGAAAACCTGGCTTGAATAAAGTGTCCAGCTGAGTCAGGCCGTTTGCCCATCTAGCGTAGTATTGTCCGCACGGACCGGCAGCCACGGCTCTCCAGGATTGAACCTTCAAGAGCTTGGCATGCAAGGCAGGGGTTCTGCCAGTGAACCACCCTATCAGTACTCTAGTCCTCCTTATCCTAAGTGAGGGGCTGGCTTGAACAGGAATGGAGGAGGCTGAGGTGGTCATTGTCCCACCTTGCTCAGTGCTGTCTGCACTGGCTGGCAGCAGCTCTTTGGGGTTTTGGGGGCGGGAGAGTCGCTGTTGCCTCCATGACCTGCTCAGGGGGGTCCCTTAGGGGCCCTGTGAGGACAGGAGTGTAGACTAGATGGTCCCCCTTTGGCCCAATGCAGTGGCTGGTCTTGTTTTAAAGAGGGGGGGCAGGTCCCTTTTCCTTTCCTGCCGCAGCTGCAGCCAGTCCCCGGCTGGTGTGCTGCTGGCCCTTTAAGGGAGCTGGCCTCCCTCCCAGCATGGGGCCGCTTTCATGTCTCCGACTTCAAAGGCAGCTGATTATGGCGATCCTTTTATCTGAATGAAACCTGAAGCATGACTTTCCCTGGCAGCAGCTGCCTCTGATCCTTGGTGCTGCAGGCAGAGGAGGAGGAGGGGGGGGGGGGAGGAGGAGGAGGGGGCTGGGGGCCCACATTGCAGGGCCAAATTGCCCCAACCAGGGGGCTGCTCTCTTGCAAATGCCCCTGGTCCTGTGCTTTCCCTTCTCCTACAAGTGAGGCCTTATCTGCAGCCGAGTGCCTTGGTGGAACCTCCAGCTTTAAAGGCACTCTACCACCCAGGCGCCGGGGACCAGGAAGGGGAGATGGTCGCATCCACCCCCAGGATCCCCTTCTTGTGGTTGCCAAGCCCCTTGCTCTCAGCCAGCCCAGCAAAGGAGCCTTTGTTGCCCTGGCGCCCCTTGGGCGTTCTGGACTGCAGTTCCCTCCATCACGGCTGCAGGAGAGCTGGGGGCTGATGGGAGTTGCAGTTCGGAACATCTGGACGGGACAACCTGGTTGCTCTGCCCAGGCGTGGCTTCTGCTGGTCTGGATGCAGAAACCACAGGGCGCCTGCCAGGTTTTGCCCGCATGTTTCCCTTGACCCAGCCTTTCTGTTTCCCAGAGATTGCAAATGGTCCTTTCAAATGCCCCTCATTGCCGCTCTTAAATGAGGGGAAAATCCAAACCGGCAAGACACAAACCTCCGTTCTCTTCCCCGCCCCCCTCTTGAGACCATCGGAAGAGCCTGGCAGCCGGATCGGGCCCCAGATGGGGCCCCATCAAGTCCAGCCTCCCGTTCCCCCTCCCCGTGGCCAACCAGATGCCCACAAGCAGGGGCACCGGAGCCCCCTCCCCTCCTGCAGTTTCCATCAACGGGTACCCCAAAGCATCCCTGGCCTTCGGGGGCAGAGCAGAGCCATCATCCCGGCTAGTAGCCATTCTTAGCCCCCTCCTCCAGCCTGCTTTCCAAGGCAACCCTGCCCTGAAAAGCCTTTCTGGGAGTGGCGTGGGGAGAACGTCCGTCCGTGGGGCTGGGAGCGGACGGACGTAGCCGTTCTGCCAAAGCAGCGTCCAGACTCTGCCTCGGATCCGCCTGGCTTCCTGCGGTGATTGCCATGCGAGGGAGCATCCGCATTTTCTCTCTACTGTATCTCTCACCCCCCCTCCCCAAATCCCCTCCTGGGCTCTTGTGCCGCTCCTGCCTTTCATATGAAACCTCTCTTCCAGAGATTACTCTGAGTGAAATATTCAGGAGGCCATAAAGGGGGGGGGGGGAGACGTGTGGGTGCGTGGAAGGAGGGGGCGATCATGGTGCGGTGGGTGCCGCCCACTCAGATCTTCTCAGCTCGGCAGAGCCGCCCACCTTCTGAGTGAGTGCTGGCGGAGGCTGGGGGGGGGCGATTCCTCCCAGCCTGTCATCCTGACACAGCCCAAACCCAACACAGGATTCGAACGTGGTGCTTCGTTGGGGCGGGTACTCGATGTCTCTTTCCCGGATATGTCGCCCTTGGAACCGGCTGCTTGTCTGCTGGGGGGGCGGGCGAGAGTTAAGCAGAGTGCGCCAGGCCAACTCGCCAGGAACGGCGCGGCGTGCGCAAGTCTCCGGTCTTGGCAGAGATCTTGGGCATGAAAGGAGCCTCTCTGGCAGAAACTTTAAAGCCCTCTCTCCCCACTCGCAGAACAAGGCAGGACGGGGAGATAAGGAGGATCAAAGGAGGCAGAGAGGCGCATCTCGCATGCCAAGGTGCCCACCGAGTTGGCATGGGGGGGCCGGGCGCCGTTCTCACCTCTCCGTCCCTCCGTAAGGGCATAAGCCTGCTGGATCAGGCCAGCGGCCCATTGAGTCCAGTCGTCTTGATCTCACAGGGGCCAAATACCCCTCGGAGAACAGGAATCGAGATAGACTGCCCCTGAACTGGGAGGTTTCCTAATCAGAAGAGTCTCCTGCCTTCACAGTGAGCAACTCTCAGGCAGGAACTGAGCTCTACGGAGGCTTCCTGAGCTGGACTGGATGATCCCTGGGGGTCCCTTCCAACTGCAGAATTCTGCGATTCCAAGAAGCAGCAAGGGACTCGCCCTCTAGGCGGTTGCAGGAAGGGCAACTGCTGGCCAAAGCTGTGGGATCGGAGGCGGGTTTGGCCACCTCTCCGGGGCTGATGGCGCAGCAGCCGGGCTTCTCCCTTCCTTCGCTCCCCCTCCTCACGAGGAAACGAAGGGGCAGGGAGAAGCGCATGCAAATGCCGCCCTGCAGGATTTGCATAGATCTCAGGCGGGGCTGCAGAGTTCGGCTTCCCAGGCGGCCCAGCCAGGGCGCTGCAGCGTCTTGAAGGCGGCTGCTATTTTCGGCTTTCCAAATTCGCAGCCTTCTCGCAGGTGGAGTCTGGCACCTGCGTGGCCCAGCCGCCAAATCTCTCTCCCGCTTTGTCTGTCAGCCCCCCCCCCCCAACACACGACACCCCCCAGTCGCTGCCTGAGCTGAAAGACCTCTCCTTGCCCCCCCCAGCAGATCACACACCTCTCCCTGCAATTATTATCATCAATTGCATTTATATCCCGCCGTTTTCCCCAACGTGGCAGGCAGGGTTCTTCCCAGAAAACCTGGTCCCCACAACAAGCCTGCAAGGTAGGTCAGGCTGAGCCAGGCCAGGTGAGCTTCAGGCTGAGCTGGGGGGATTTGACGCCTCCCATGTGCTAGTCCTCATTGGATCCCCACCACAGCCCCAAACGCGGCACTTCTGCCCCCCCCTCGCCGCAGCCCCTTCCTCCGTCCCCCCCCCCTTTGCTGCCGCCGCTGCCTGCCTTTCGCCCTGGGAAGGAAGGCAGAAAGGAAGGAAGGAGGGAGGCTGTTAGCAGAATAGTGCCCTGCGGCCTTCTCCAATCAGAGTTAATGATCTGTTTATCGTGTGACATTTTGACGGGAGAAGAACCGGTGGAGCTGAACTGCGAGGCGTCCGCTCCGTAGGGGCGGCGGGAGCACTGGCAGCTGCAGCCCCCGCCAACGGGGGAGTCCCTGGCCTGCCGGGTGCTGCCTGCCTTGGCGGGTGCAGGCGGCCAGGTTCTTGCAGGGGCAGGAGGATCAGGGCCTCGGCGCCCTCGCGTGCAGCCTTGGTGCATCCAGCTGGCTTCCTTCCCCTGCAGCGCCCAGATAATCGCAGATTTTGTGCTGGGTGAAGGGGGCGAGGGGCATCAGAAGAGCAGCTGGCCGCAGCTGGATTGGGCCAAGGTGGGGCCCACCAGGTCCCACCCTGGCCAGCCAGATGCCCCAGTAGGAAGCCATCAGCAGGACCTGGGAGCCCTCTCCTCCTTCCTCCTCCTCCATGGATTTTTCTAATTAGCTTTTCGAGCCATCTAGGTGGGTGGACATCCGGTGGGAGGGAGTTCCACAGGTTATCCGTGTGCTGCGTGAAGAAGCCCCTCTGTGGCCGGCCAGATGTCCCCAAAGGGAACCCGCGGCAAGCAGGACCTGAGAGCAGCCGCCTCCTCCCGCTCTTGTTCTCCCGCATGCTAAGGTAGACTGGCTCTGCCCGTGGAGGTTCCGTTAGGAATCCTTAGCAACTAAAAGCTCTGCCCGTCCCCCTCGGCCACCAGTGTTCCCACAAGCAGTGTGGGATTGCCTCCGGTGATCATTTTGGTCCCTTAAAACTCTCCCTGCGACTTCACGCCCCAGATCTGCCGCTGCCTTGTTGCCTCGTTTCCTTGGCCTCGGTTTTCCCTGTCTGTGGAATGGGAAGACCAGTCGTCACACAGGTGGGGAACTTCCTGCCCCACAGCGTCAGCCCCCCCCCCAACTGGTCAGCTCCTGCTTCCGATGAGCAGTATGATTGTCCCACTCCGTCCAGGGGAGCGAGATCTCCTGCAGGCCGCAGTCCCCTGCTCTAGCCGGAGCAAGGATGCGCCTCCCCGTCCTGCGTGGGGCTGCCCCCTTTCTGGTGCTGTGGGGCTGGCTGTGGGTGTTCTGCCTGCCTCTCCTGCTTCTCTCTCCCTCCTGCATCTTCTGCCTCGGAGAAGCGCAGCCTCATTTTTTGATGAGCGCCTAATCCCCTGAATTGCAAACAGCTTTCCCCAATTGAGGAGGTGGATTAGCACACTCCAGTTTAATCATGTTGACATCTCCGGAGTGGCCTGGCTGCTGGGGCAGCGGAGGGAGGGGGCAGCAGAGGGAGGGGGTCTTCCAGCTGGCAGAGGGAGAGGGTGGGGTTGCCTCCCCTATGGGGTGTGGGGTGGCTGCGGAGGTGCCTTTGGCCATCTTGCCACAGGTGCAACTTCCTCCTAACTTGCTGCCCCAGGGGCCTCTTCCTTTAAAAATCCTAGAATCGTCGAGTTGGACAGGACCCCCAAAGGTCATGTAGTCTGACCCCCTGCAATGGAGGAGTCACAGTACATCCCTTTGCTGCCCTTGCAATAAGCCCCTAGAAAGGAAGTTGGGACTCGTGGGCATCCGGCGAAGCTGACCGTTGGAAGATTCGGGATAGATCAAAAGGCTTCTTCACGCAGCACAGAGTTAACCTGTGGAACTCACTCCCACAGGAGACACAATGATGGCTGCCAACCTGGGTGGCTGTGAAAGGGGATTGGGCAAACTCATGAAGGAGGAGACTCCTATTGATAGGCGACTAGCCAGGATGGCGACGCTCTGCCTGTGTGGCCGGAGACCATTAATGCCGAAACCGCAGGAGGAGAAGGAGCTCTTGTGCTTACATCCTGCTTGCGGGTTTCGCATTTGGGGCATCTGGTTGGCCACTGTCAGAATACTGGGCCGGATGGGCCATGGACTCTTCTGGTGGTGTTAAGATGTGCCTGTTCCCATTTCCCGTCTGGGAGAACTGAGGCCAGAAGATGGCGACCGGCTTGAGCTTGTGGGGATTCATCTGGGTCTTCTCCGGTCCAGCGCTGCACCTGCTGCTGTTCCCCAAAGCTGGGAAGTGGGGCAGAGCGGCTTCCTCTTTCCTCAGCCCACCTCCTCTCCTCTCCTCTCTTGCAGGTTCACAGAGGCCGAGGCCGTGGTGATGGGCGATGTGACCTACGGGGCCTGCTGCGTGGACGACTTCACTGCCCGGGCGCTGGGAGCCGACTTCCTGGTCCACTACGGCCACAGCTGCCTGGGTACGAAGGAGACAAGGGCCAGGTCTGGGCCAGTCTCTCCGCCCGGGAATTGGAGGTCTAGTCGTGGTGCGGCAGTTAAAGAGTGCCAGACTGGGAAAACTGGGGGTTCACATCTCCACTCGGCCTTGTACAGTCATACCTCGGGTTGCGAATGTGATCCGTGCGGGAGGCATGTTTGCAACCCGCAGCGTTCACAACCCGCGGTGCAAGTGGGTGACGCGATTTGGCGTTTCTGCGCATGCGCGAGCGCCAAAACCCGGAAGTAACCCGTTCCGGTACATCCGGGTTTGGCGTGGTCTGCAACCCGAAAATGCGCAACCTGCAACGTTCGTAACCCAAGGTATGACAGTAGTTTGCAGGGTAGGTCACCTTGGGTGGGCCTCCTCCCTCCCTCCCTCCCTCCCTCCCTCCCTCCCTCCCTTCCATCCATCCTTTTTGCCTGGCCTTCCTCGCAGGGTTGCAGTGAGGGCAAACCAGGCAGTGGTGGGCAGGAGGTCCTTGGGCGCCCCCTTGAGCTCCTTGGAGGAAAGGCAGCCTTTGAGCATAAAGGGAACTCTGGAGTCTGAATTATTTCTGCCCTGCCTGCCTCCTTTCCTCTCCTGTTTTTCCTTTTGTTTCACAGCATCCTTGATTTCGGGAGCTCCTGGGGACGGGCTGTGGCCCCGCTTTGCCCCATGGAGAGTATTTCGGGGTTGGGGGGGGGGCTTTGCTGCACTGGAGGAGGAAGAGGAGGAAGGCTTGGCTGGGTGGGGGAGGGGAGGCCAGGAAACCCGAAAAGAGGGCTGGCTGCTGCCGCTGCTGCCTTGCATCTCCCTAGGCGGAAACGGTTCTCTGGATGCTGTTGCTATGGCAACTGCAGCGCTGCTGTCCCAGATGCTGCTAACTTTGAAGTCCGCCCAGGATGGAATCCGGCTCAAAATAACAGGGAAAGGAAAGGAAAGGGGGAGGGAGAGGGAGAGATAGAAAAGGAAAAAAGGGGCCATGTTAGCTTTTAAGGTGGATCTGCAGAATTATCGCCCCGGAGGGAGGGGGGTGGAGCTTCCCTGAGCCTTCATCCTCTCTCCTCCCTCTGGCCCAGCTCTCTGATTTTTTTTGGCATTGTTGCTAGGGCTGTTGCTGGGTGTGTGCGTGTGGGGGGGTCACAGTGATGGAGTGGGGGGTGGGCGATCATTGGAGGGGTGGGGAGAAGCAGGTGGATGAGGAGGAGGCTGTAAGACCCCCCTGGCGCAGGCGGATTGGAAGGGGGCAGGCATCTCTCTTACCTATTTTATTCCTGCTTTTCCTGGCTTCTCTCCCCCCCCCCCCATCGCAACCCTCTGCCACTTTTCCAGGTCAGGGGCGGCCTTCGCAGAAGGAGGAGCAGTCTGTATTCTGCACACACACACACCTCCCTCTCCGCCCCCCGCAACTACGATTTTCAGTGCGCCAAGAGGAGCAGGGCAAGCTGGGGGGGGGGGTTGTATTATGCAGGGACACCCCAACCTTGCCAAGTGGTACACCTAAAGGGCAGCCTGAGTCCCTTGGGGGCTTCTCAACAGTTAGCAGGCAGTGTAGTGGGATATGGGGGGGGGGCTGGCAGTGCAGCCCCTCTCCCTTCCCTGAGCTAGTGGCCCTAGAGCGCCAGCACTGCAGGGGTGTTGCGGGCAGGCAGACGTGCGGCAGCCAAGTCCCGAGTTCCGTTTAGGAGAGGTTTAATTGACGCCGCATGCCGTCCGTCTCTCCTTCCCTCTCTCTCTCTCTCTGGCGGTGAGATTGAAAAGCCATCCAAAGCGAAGCACCCAAACCGCTGCTCGGAAAAGCCTCCTTGGCGAATTGCAGGGTTGGAAGGGACCCCCAGAGGTCATCCAGCCCAACCCCCTGCTGTTAAGTCGTGGGTTGACATAGCAGCCGGCACAGCGATCTCTTCAAGTAGCTCTTTATTATGGTAAGCTGGAATAGAACTGACAGTGAACAGCTCAGCCGGCCTGTATTTATAGGCAGCCGGCTGTCACATTGTAACCACAACAGCCCAGAGTTCCCGCCTAAAATAACTGCCGCGGACCTGAGTGAAAACTATCTACAGACCTGAGTGAAAACTATATACAGTATCCCCCTGTTGGCCCAGGGTGAAACTACACTACATAACACCCCTCCCCACCGAGATAAGGCGTTAGTTACAATCGTAATGGTTTCCTTATATACAGCACTACGCGTAATGGTTCAATTAGGCACAAAAGCATATCGGTTACATTTCCCATACTTAGACCAACAGTGATACCTGTCCAACAACATAGTCCTTTAAATGAGTTGGGCGCTTGGAAACTCTGCCAGACCGCCGGGGACTGGTAGCCAAGTCCGGAGGGCCACACAGTTCTCGCTGAGGCTGTGGTGCGACCCTAGGTGGCGTTGGAACCAACTCCCCTGGATCCGCTGCTGTGAGTGGAGCCTCCGCAAGTGGAGTGGTCTGAGTCTGTTCTGAGACGGCTTGGTTCGGCTCCACGCTGGCAGTTTGCGAGGGAGGTGTAGGTGGGGCCTCGCCATCTGTACGTGTCTCTTCTGGAGCCGCAAGCGCAGTTGGGGGCACCTCGGTAGTGTCCAAGTCCCCAACCCTGCGCCTAAGTTGGTCTATGTGCCGTCGCCACAAGCGCCCGTCTTCGAGTGCCACCTGGTACGAGCGAGGTCCAGTGACTCCCACTACTGTGGCTGGCACCCAAGGGATGTCCCCCACATAGTTCCGGGCAAAGACCTGGTTTCCTGGGACAAATGACCGTGGTGCGTTGGCACAGCCTGGGGGTTCAGCCACGGCAAAGTCTGGGTGTAGCCGGTCGAGCGGTGACCTGAGGCGGCGGCCCATAAGCAGTTCCGCAGGACTCCTCCCTGTGGCCGCATGAGGGGTGATGTGTTGCGCGAACAAGTATTCGGCGACCCGCTCCTGCCAGTCTCCCCGGTCCAGGCGCGCCAGTGCCTCTTTTGTCGAGCGCACCATTCTTTCCGCTTGCCCGTTGCTGGATGGATGAAAGGGTGCCGTTAGGGCATGGCGGATGCCCAGTCCCAAAAGATACCGCTCAAACGTGCCTGATGTGAACTGCGGTCCGTTGTCAGAGACAAGGACATCAGGACACCCATGCGTTGCAAACAGGCCTCGCAGCACCCGGATGACAGCTTCGGTAGTGGTGGAGGGCATCAGGGCGACCTCCAGCCATTTGGAATAGGCGTCCACCACTACCATAAAGGTCCGGCCGTGAAAGGGGCCAGCCAGATCGATGTGCACCCTCGACCAGGGTGTCTTTGGCGTCTCCCACGTGTATCCCTTAGCTGCCGGTGGTGCAGGCCTCGACTCCTGGCACGCTTGACAGGCGGACACCCAGGCAGTGATGGCATCGTCCATATTAGGCCACCAGACGTAACACCGAGCCAACGCCTTCATTTTGACAATTCCCGGGTGGCCAACGTGCAGAGCCTCCAGGACGCGCTGACGGAGTCCCTGGGGAATCACGACGCGGTCTCCCCACAGCAGACAGCCGCGATGAGCTGAGAGTTCATGTTGTCTGGTTGCGAAGGGCTGGAACTCCGATGCAAAGGGCCCTTGTGGCCACCCCCTCCACACCCAGTTGAGCACCCGGCTGATGGTGCGATCCTGGGCAGATGCGGAGGCCACAGTGGCAGCCGACACAGGCGCTGCCGGAAGATCCTCAATCAGAAGGAGCGATGAAGCTGGAGCCGGGTCTTCCACAAATGCTGGAAGAGGGCAACGGCTGAGGGCGTCGGCATGGCCCATCGATTTCCCCGGGCGGTGGATGAGCCGGTAGTGGTAGGCAGCCAGGAAAACAGTCCATCGCAGCATGCGTGGTGAGAGGACCGGTGGAGTTGGACGATCACCGGCGAGGAGGCCCAGGAGTGGCTTGTGGTCAGTGATGAGGTCAAAAGTCCTGCCATAGAGGTATTCATGAAACCTCTTCACTCCAGCCACAAGTGCCAATGCCTCCTTGTCGAGCTGGCTGTAATTCCGTTCCGTCGGAGATAGTGTCCTGGAAAAGTAGGCGAGCGGTGCTTCTCTTCCATCTGGAAAACGGTGACTAAGGACAGCCCCGATGCCAAAAGGTGAGGCGTCGCAGGCAAGGACCAGCGGCCTGGATTCACTGTACTGTACCAGCACACTGTCCGAAGAAAGGAGAGCCTTGACCGCGTTGAAGGCCGCCGTCTCCCGATGACCCCAGGCCCAAGGCGTCTTAGTGCTAAGGAGTCGGTGAAGAGGCTCAGCCACTGTGGCTTTGTGGGGCAGGAACATGTTATAAAAGTTCAGCAGCCCCAGGAACGCCTGCAACTCCGTTTTGTTCTTTGGAGTGGGGGCCTGCTGGATAGCGCGGATCTTGGATGTGGTTGGATGAAGACCGGAGGCATCGATAAGATAGCCCAGGAACTCTACCTGTGGAACGGCGATCTGGCACTTCTCCCTTTTTACCTTGAGCCCGGCCTCCTGGAACCTGGTCAGCACGGCACGGAGGCGCTCGAACAGCTGCTGGTGTGAGTCTGCAGACACCAAGACGTCATCAAAATATGGTACCACGCCCGGAAGCCCTTGCAGGAGACGCTCCATAAGGCCTTGGAAGATGCCAGGAGCCACACTCACCCCGAACTGCAACCGGCGGCAACGGAATGCCCCCCGGTGGGTGACGATCGTCTGGGCTTCAGCAGTGGCATCATCGACTGGCAGTTGTTGATAGGCTTGGGCAAGGTCCAGCTTAGCGAAGACCTTACCCTCACCCAGGGAATGCAGCAGGTGTTGGACAACAGGAACCGGATAAGCGTGCTGCTGAAGTGCCTTGTTGATCGTGCACTTGTAGTCAGCGCAGATTCTCACCGACCCATCTGGCTTGACAGGCGTGACGATGGGGGTTTCCCACTTTGCGTGGTCAACCGGCTCCAAAACTCCTTGGGCGATCAGTTTGTCCAGTTGTTCGTCCACCTTAGCCTTGAGAGCAAAGGGAACCCGGCGTGGCTTTAGCTTGATGGGGGCGACTTGTGGATCCAGGCTAAAGGAGATGGGCGTACCTGTATATTGGCCCAAGGTGCCGTCAAAAACCTCGGCAAAGTCTTTGACCAGACCCTCAGTCTCTGCGTTAGAGATGCAGTTGATGCCGGTGACTTCCAGGCCGAGGGCATCAAACCAGTCTAGCCCTAGGAGGCTTGGCCGCTGACCTTCGACCACCACCAACCGGAGCAGGCCCGAAAAATCCTTGAAGGCGATCCGGAACCGGCCAACGCCTACCACGGGAACGTCGTTTCCCTGGTAGTCTCTCAGGTGTACGCGGTGAGAGTCGAGTTGCCTTTTGGACACTCTGGGTACCAGTCTTTTGATGGTGCTCCATGACACGATGGACAGGGCAGACCCGGTGTCGATCTCCATGTCACATGGAGCTCCTTCAATGAGCACCGTGACGTTCAGCTTGCGTCTCGTAGGCGAGTCGGTTTGGCCAATCGTGGTTCCAGACGGGCAGCGGCAGTTGGTGAGAGCGAAACAACTTTCCTTGGCAGACTGGAGTGAAGACTTGGACTTGCGAGTCGATGAAGGGGGGGTGTCAGACGGAGCCGATCGGCAGACCTTAGCGATGTGGCCCCTTCTGGAACACCTCCTACAGATGGCGTCTCTGAATCGACACTTGGCACGGGAATGGTTGCCTCCGCAGCCAGCACATTCCGGTTGGCCCTTGGACTTCTGTTGGAACTTCCTGCGCTCCCGCTTTGTCTGGTGCACATCATCGTCTTCACTGGAGGATGCCTCCTCACTGCTGGCCTCTTCATGATGCACCGGAACGGGCTCCCTAGCAAGACGCAGGCTGCTGGACTTGCGGATCTCCTGAGCGGAGCGTTCAGCAGCTTCTGAGGCCACAGCCTCCTCAATGGCTTTCTGTAGCGTGAGGTCTGGCTTGGCTAGGAGACGCCGTTGCAGATGGATGTCCCGGACCCCGCAGACGATTCGATCCATCAGGGCATCGTCTAAGTCTCGGAACTCACAGTGCATTGCAGCCTGTCGCAGGGCGGTGGTGTAGTTGTTGATTGACTCCCCCTCTGCCTGGTTCCTGTGGTAGAACGCATGGCGGGCAGCAATCTTGGACGGCTTTGGTGCGTAGTGGTTGCGGAGCTTCTCTTGGATCGTGTCCCATGGTGATGCCTGGACTGCTTCAGGCGCAACCAACGCTCGGGCCGTCTCAAACACCTCAGGCCCACAGAGGCTGAGGAATAGGCCCCGCTTCCGATCCTGTGATACTGCTGTCAGTTCGTTGGCTTGGAGGTAGCAGTCGAACCGAGCGAGGTAGGAGTCCCATGATTCAGAGGCTGGCGCAAACGGCGGTAGAGGCACAAGTGAAGCCATGATTCCGATGCCGGCGTGAAGGGCGATGGATGGAACACAGTGCTCTAGCCAGAACAGTCAGCTCTGAACGGGTTCTGCCCAGTGATTTCGCTCAGTGATTTCGCTCTGTGATTCAGCTCAGTGATTCAGCTCAGTTCAGAGGCTGGCCGCATCTGGCTGTGCTCTGATGTCCATCCATCCCACCTTCGTCGCCAGTGTTAAGTCGTGGGTTGACATAGCAGCCGGCACAGCGATCTCTTCAAGTAGCTCTTTATTATGGTAAGCTGGAATAGAACTGACAGTGAACAGCTCAGCCGGCCTGTATTTATAGGCAGCCGGCTGTCACATTGTAACCACAACAGCCCAGAGTTCCCGCCTAAAATAACTGCCGCGGACCTGAGTGAAAACTATCTACAGACCTGAGTGAAAACTATATACAGTATCCCCCTGTTGGCCCAGGGTGAAACTACACTACATAACACCTGCAATGCAGGAAGTGCAGATAAAGAATGCATGACAGGTGGAGGCACGGCTTTGGCATGGCTTGCGTCTCTGTGCTTAAATTTTTGAGTGGGCTCCCGTTCCTTTGGCTAAGACGGGGGCCAGGAGGGACCCCCCACCAAAAGAAAAGTTCCAGAGGATTTTGAATGTAGAGACAGTGGAGCGGACTCCCTCAGGAGGTGGTGGTTTTTCAGCCTCCTCGGAGGGCAGGCAATTCTCTCATGTTGGGAGGGATGCTGAAGTCGCACCCACTGCAAGGACAGGGGCGGAAATGGCTTTCCATTGTCGCAGAACAGCCACTCACGCAGAGGAGCGGTGGGAGGTGCTCCTTCTGGAATGAAATCCCTTTGTGCGATGGGCAGTTTGGGGAGGAGAATCCGTCTCTTCCTGGAAGGTGTGGAATGCCCAGTTCCTTGAGTCGTGGGGAGTCCCCTCTCTTGGCAATCTGGTGTCTTTATGCCAGCGTCTCCCTCGGTAGAACCATTAAATGCATTAAGGAATCACGGAATCATAGAATTGTAGAGACTGAAGGGACCCCAAGGGTGCAGCCCCCTGCAGCACAGGAATCGCAGCCAGCAATTCATTCTTCATTATTATGCTTTTCTGCTCTGTGTTTCGACCTGCAAAGGGGCCGGAGTCAGCGTCTGTGCGGATGTGCTTTTTGCAGCGGTGGCTGGGTAGCCAGAGCTACTTTCCTGCTCTGCTTGGCTCTCCCTGCACCCCTCATCATCATCATCATCATAATTATTATTATTATTTATTATTTGTACCCCGCCCATCTGGCTGGGTTTCCCCAGCCACTCTGGGCGGCTTCCACAGAGACCAAAAATACACTAAAATGTCACACATTAAAAACTTCCCTGAACAGGGCTGCCTTAAGATGTCTTCTGAATGTCAGATAGTTGTTTGACATCTGATGGGAGGACGTTCAACAGGACGGGTGCCACTACCGAGAAGGCCCTCTGCCTGGTTCCCTGTAGCTTTGCTTCTCGCAGTGAGGGAACCGCCAGAAGGCCCTCGGCGCTGGACCTCAGCATCCGGGCAGAACGATGGGGGTGGAGACGCTCCTTCTACATGGGCTAGAAACCTGATGGAGGTTGTTGTCTTTTTCATTTTGCTGGGACTGGGCAGCAGGGAAGTCACACTTTCCCACTTCTTTCATCCAGCGTTTGAGCATGTTGCGATTGTGGCGGTGTGGGATCTCCCCGCCTTGGGCTGGTGGGGTTTGCTGCTGAGTAAGAAAGTTTATCTTAATGGGGTGAGACCTGAAATCTGTTGGATGGAGGATCAGCGTGCTTCTCTCCCTGGTGCCCGCCCCCCAAAAACACGCCCTGTCATTTTCTCTGCCCTCTCCCTCCAGTTCCCATCGACTCCACGCAGGGAGTGAAGATGCTCTACGTCTTTGTGGACATCAAGATTGACACAGCACACTTTGTGGAGACCCTGCGCTTCAACTTCCCTGCAGGGGCTGCGCTGGCCCTCGTCAGCACCGTCCAGTTCGTCTCGGCGCTGCAGGTAAGAATAGGGAAATAAATCACAATATTGTGTGCGCTGGGAGTCTTGCCTGCATATCCTTCTTCGGACAGCTTATTGTTAAACTGTGGAACTCTCCTCTGCAGGAGCCACTGGTGGCTTTAAAGGTGGGCTCCTCTTTATTCATGGAGGAGAGTGAGGATGTCCGTGGCTTCTAGCCACCAGGGCTAGGCTGTGTCAGCGCTGTGGGAGGGTGGATGTCCCCGAACACCAGATACAGTGGTACCTCGGGTTACATATGCTTCAGGTTACATACGCTTCAGGTTACAGACTCCGCTAACCCAGAAATCGTGCTTCAGGTTAAGAACTTTGCTTCAGGATGAGAACAGAAATGGTGCTCCGGCGGCACGGCAGCAGCGGGAGGCCGCATTAGCTAAAGTGGTGTTTCAGGTTAAGAACAGTTGCAGGTTAAGAACGGACCTCCGGAATGAATTAAGTACTTAACCTGAGGTACCACTGTACTGGGAATTACAAGGGCAAGAGGGTTGCTGCTGCGCCCAGGCCCTGTTTGGGGGCTTCCCATTGGGGAAAGGAAGACGGACTAGATCATGGGTAGGCAAACTAAGGCCCGGGGGCTGGATCCGGCCCAATCGCCTTCTAAATCTGGCCCGCGGATGGTCCGGGAATCAGCGTGTTTTTACATGGGTAGAATGTGTCCTTTTATTTAAAATGCATCTCTGGGTTATTTGCGGGGCATAGGAATTCACTCATTCCCCCCCCCCCCAAAATATATAGTCCTCCTCCCCACAAGGTCTGAGGGACAGTGGACCGGCCCCCTGCTGAAAAAGTTTGCTGATCCCTGGACTAGATTGTAGAATCATAGAATGGTACCCAAAAGTCATCTATCCCAACCCGCTGCAATGCAGGAATCTTTGCTAAAGCATCCCTGACAGATGGCCATCCAATCTCTGCTTAAAAACCTCCAAGGAAGGAGAGGCCACCATCTCCCGAGGGAGACCGTCTCACTCTCGAGCACAAAGTTCTTCCTGATGTTGAGTCGGAATCTCCTTTCTTGTGATTTGAATCCATTGGTTCAGGTCCTCCCTCACAGAGCGGCAGGAAGCAGCCTTCCTCCATCTCCCTTCCGATATTTGAAGATGGCTCCGTGTCTCACCTGCCTTGCATGGTGCTGGAATTTCAGGGTACAGGGGGCCCCCTATGCTTTGTGGAGACCCTGAAGAGCCACACCAGGGAAGCCTTTTCCCCAGTGTTACGGAAAAAACAAGTGTGAGGCTGCTCAGTCCCCCAGCTGGTCGGGCAGAGCCCGCGGGTCCCTGCGGAATAAAGGAAGGAGTCCAGCCAAATGGAGCCAATAGCTGTAGAACAAAGTTTATTGCGTGATAGGTTCAAAGAGCAAATTTTGAACCCCAAGGATGGGGTGACAAAGACTTTTAAAACTTTCCCACCATATCCCAGAATACAGTTCGTACAGCATCACTGACATGTCACAAAAGGGGAGGGGTAGACAGGGGTTACACTAGTTTAACCTTGGCAAACATGTCCAGACAAGTCCTTGGTAGCATTAGCAGACATGTCAGGGCAAGACTCAGGTATAAGATTAGCATAGGCAAACACCTCTGAAGTCCCACCACCCAAAGTACAATAGAACTTGCATGTCTGGACCCCTTGGCAAGTCTGGTGATGGGATTCGGCTTTCCTTGGCCAACAATCAGCTCAGCAATTGTCACCTCTGGGCACTTCCTGGGGTAGGAGGTGTGTATACATGTCCTCTCTTGGGGAAGTGGAAGGGAAAAGGGTCGTTTTTCCCAAGGGCAAAATAGTGTTGAAATGGAGGGAACTGGCAAAGGAGTTGATTTTATATGATTGTTAAAGCTTGGTAACTTCCCTGAACTGTCAAGTCGAAAGGGTAAAGGTAAAGGGACCCCTAACCATTAGGTCCAGTCGTGACCGACTGTAGGGTTGCGGCGCTCATCTCGCTTTATTGGCCGAGGGAGCCAGCATACAGCTTCCGGGTCATGTGGCCAGCAGGACTAAGCCACTTCTGGCGAACCAGAGCAGCGCATGGAAATACCATTTAGCTTCCCGCTGGAGCGGTACCTATTTATCTACTTGCACTTTGACGTGCTTTCAAACTGCTAGGTTGGCAGGAGCAGGGACCGAGCAACGGGAGCTCAGTCTGTCGCGGGGATTCGAACCGCCGACCTTCTGATCGGCAAGCCCTAGGCTCTGTGGTTTAACCCACAGCGCCACCCGCGTCCCTAGTCGAAAGGATACATTTATGCATAATATTTGTAACATTGAACAACTTTAAAGATGTGGGGGCCCCCCTTGTAATTTCCGTAACACCCCCCTTGGAGGTTTTTAACCAGAAGCTGGACGGCCACCTCCCAGGGATGCTTCAGCTGCGATTCCTTCCTTGCAGGGGGCTGGACTGGATGACCATGGGGGGTCCCATCCAACTACATTCATATGATTCTGCTCCCTGCTTTCTCCGAAACCCGTTTTTTAACTGGCTGGATCGGCGAGCTCTCTAACATCCCGGGATGACTGTCTGAGCTCCTGTCTGCCGCTTTTCTCACCACATCCCCGTTTGTCACCCAAGACAGCCCCAGCGAGCATCACAAAGCGGGTGGCAGGCGGGGAGGGGTCCCAGCAGGGCTTGCAGAGCGCCTGGGTGGGCAGAGATGGATGGGCGCCGGGCGCCTGAGCCGTCTGAACACGGCAGCATTGGAGCGTTAAGGAGGCGGACGCAACGCCTGCCCTTTTAATTGATGCCTTGCCGAGCCCCACGTGGCCCGGCCCGGTTCCCAGGGGTGACGTTTTGGGTTTTATTTGGGGGGGGGTGGAGTCCTCCTCGTCACACAACGTGACAGTCGTGTACCCAGCTCCCATCCATCGTGGTGCTGAGCCTCCAGAGCACCTCTCTTTCTCGGTCAGGATGATGGCCGTGGACCCAGCTTTGGGGAACTGGAGCTCTCAAAAGTAATTTTAGGATTTTTCACGTCTTTGGGGTGTGTGTGTGTGTGTGTGTTCCCGGTCAAGTCCCTTTTCTTTTGATTTTTATAACGTATATAAAAGGAGAGAACGGTTAGGGCAACGGACAAAATTGGAATGATGGGAATCAAAGCCATGAAACAGGCAGGGAGAATGTGTACAGTTGCAGGTGGATTAAAATGAGGAAGTCCAAGTGAAGAATGCCAGCATTTATCTGAGGATCCAGTTTGGTTCCAGATTTGGCAGCCTTGGATTGAGGGTCGCCTTGAAAAGGATCATTCTGTTGCATTTGTAAGAACGGAAGGACAAGCCATATTAAAGGTGCCGAGAAGCTCTAGTCCTCGTCAGAATCCATTATTTCCTCCATTATTGCTCTGTTCCAAAACTGGTGGTACCAAGCTCCCAGTGTCAGATTTTGGGCTGTTTCCTGTTGAGTCACAAGCAACTATTTGAGCTGCCAAGATAATAATTTGAGGTCTCTTCCTTTGACAATATCTCTGCATTGATAGGTGGTTTGGTGTGTTGATTTTATATTGCGAAACTCCTTAAGTTGGGGTGTAGATGTACTGACACTGGTGAGAACAACCGTTATTAATCTCAGCCCCTGTGTTTCTGCGTCCTCCTCCCTCCCGCCCCCTTGACAGGCCGCCCGGCAGGCGCTCCAAGCCGACTACTCCATCTGCACCCCGCAGTGCAAACCTCTCTCGCCCGGGGAGCTGCTGGGGTGCACAGCTCCCCGCCTGGCCCAGGCCACGGATGCCATCATGTGAGTAGGACCCCTCGCGTGGGCATTGCTTGGGATCGGGGCTCTTGGCTAGATAGATGTGATGGGACACATTGGACATGGGTGCCTTTGGGGCTGAAGTAAAATCACTGGAGGGTTGCAGCTGTGGCTCTAGAGGCCGATGCAGGAGAGACATGTTTCGTTGCATCTGGGCCAGAGGAAGATGCATGTATCTATGGTTTGGCAAGATCAATGGTATTACGGACCACGTTTTACAGACTGCAATAATGCTCAGCCAAAAGTCACACACAAATGCAAAAAGTCAGCCTTGAGCTGTGTCTCCGTTATGCAGGTGAGCCTAGCCGTATCTGGGTCCTCAAAGGGTCCTATTCCTCTGTCCCTTTTCCGGTCAGTCATACCTTGGAAGTCGAACGGAATCCATTCCGAAAGTCCGTTCAACTTCCAAAACATTTGGAAACCGGATTCTGATTGCGGATTCTGATTGGATTCAGGAAGCCCCTGCACCCAATCGGAACCCCCATCGGACGTTCGGCTTCCAAAAATAGTTTGCAAACCGGAACAGTCACTTCCGAGTTTGCGGCGTTCAGGAGCCAAAACGTTCGAGAACTAAGCTGTTCAAAAACCAAGGTATGACTGTGTAGGCAAGTGCGTTTCGCACGGGTTCTTTTCCTTTTGTGACTCAGACGTTACGGGCTATTTTCTGGGCAATGGTCGAGTTCCACGCAGTTTTCGTGCCGTAATTCAAGAGATGAGTCTTGTGGGTTCTACCTTTTTGTGCTATGGAGAATCTCGCAGGACCCAGAAATCATGTGGGATAGTTCATCTGGGGGAATTGATCTGGGTTAACCTCCCGCAGCATCCCTAATGGGATCGGGGGCTCAGGTTTCCTGCCCTGACTCAACTCCGAGCTGAAGGGACAAAGGAGAAGGGGCCCTCTGAGCAGATGCAGAGTGCCTCGCCCTTGACCTTTGGGTTGGGAGCTTCAGGAATGCTGCTTCACAAAGCTTGGCTGGTGGCGGCAATGTCCTATGGGTGGGGGCCGGGGAAGGTCCCAGGGGCCAGGTATCAGTGGGGTGGAGGGGGGCATATTTGCAAGCCCCATGCCCATAGACTGTGGTGCCTCTCGGCCTGCAGAACCCCACAGAACCCCCGTGTGACGTCTGGAAATCTTGACGGACGTTTTTGAGAAGTTCTGGCTGCTTCTGCCATCCACCTTTTGGTCCTGGATTGACTCCTGTCTGTGGAAGGCCTGGCTGGGACTTTGCCCCCCAAATGTGGGGCAAGAGAGAGAGAGAGTGCGGGGGGGGGGGGGGAGAGAACATGGCACTTTGGGGGAAGACAGACGACTCTGGGCCTGATGCGGCAACCCCATTAATTTTCTTTAAGGACAGCGAATTAGCCGGCCCCTGCCTCCCGCACACCTAATTATGAGAGGTAATGGAAATGCTTAATGCGCTGTGAACGGCGCAGCAGGGAGACAGAGGGAAATAAATAACGCCCCCCCCACTCTGGGAGGAGAGGGGGTGGACAGGGAGGGGAGGGGGCTTTTCTGGCCAGCCCCCCAACCAAAATGATGGAGGGTTTTTTGCCGCCACTGTGGCCAACCTCCCCCAGTTTCCCCTCCTCCCGGGGGAGCTGGATAGGTTTGGGATAGTCCTGTTCACAAGCACAGCCAGGTTGGGGCCGCCTTCCTAGGAGTTCAGAGACGTACAGAATTGTGGGGTTGGAAGGGACCCCGCAAGGTCCTCTAGTCCAGCCCCCTGAAAGCTGAACTCTGCTGCTCCCGATGGGGACCAGCGACTAGATTGCCTTGTGAGTCAGGGCAGGCAGCAGCAGGAAGAGGAGATGCGGAGGCAGAGGAGGCAGCCCGCTGTACCTCTGTGTGATGCACAGTTCTGTCCTGGTGGCTGCCTTCCACCAACAGATGGAGGGTTGCCTCTAAGTATCGGGCGCCATTCTGCTGCTTGCTCTTGAGGCTGGCGCCACAGGGCGGGCCTGTCCTCCAGGGAGGTTCCCCGTTGTGTCTCTGCCCTGGCCAAGCGCAGAGCAGCATCCGAGGGGCATCTTTGGGGAGGAGAGGTGCTTCGGGGTCTTATAAGACGCCCTGAGACTCTGGGGGGCAAAAGGGGGTCTCTGTTTGACATCTGTTGGGTGAGGCTGGGAATGACCCCTCCCCAAATCTCTGGAGAGAGGCTGCCAGACCAGACGCAGCGGTCTGGATCCATCCAGCGACGCTCCTGAGCGTCCCTCCAAATTTAATTAAATTTGGCAGCAAGGAAGGCGCACGTCAACTATTAGGTGCCGTTGCGGAGTCTCCGGCGTTGATGGATGGCGCTCGCCGGAGCGGGACCTCGTACCGCCAACGGCCACTCGGAGGGTTACGTCTCGGGATTTAGAGAGTGATGAGTAGCTCTGGCTCCTTCTGGACCCCACAGCGTGCCAAAGCCTCTGTTTCTTCTGGTCGGAGGGCTCGCCTTTTGCCCCCCAGGGGCCACATTCCCTGGTGAGCAGCTTCCTGGGGGCCGCATGCTTTTGTCGGGTGGGGCAACGGAGGTGACTCTTGGCTGTGGACTACAACTCCCATCAGGCGCTGCCAGCATAGATTGCCTTGCTCTGTGTCTGATGGGAAGCACCCCCTATCCTGGCAGTGGCTGATGGGAGTTGTAGTCCCATCAGGAGGGCGCCCTGTTGGTGATGCCTGCAGGGGGTCCATTTTTGCAAAGGGTCAGTCGTGCAGAGTTTAACCTTCATGGCGACCTCTCGGGACGGTTTATCGGCCGACAGGGTGGACGTTCTTTAACTCCATCCCCGGGTCGGATGGGAGAAGGATTTTTCTGTCTCCTGTTACATTTGTAAAATGTATTTTATGTATTATTTGGTTTTTATCTCGCCTCGTCAAATCAAGGTTCACCCCTTTCCTCGTTTTATCCTCTCGACGACCCTGTGAGGTAGACCAGGCTGAGAGACAGACACAGGCCCTGCAGTCAGCCACCGAAATGTTGCTTTTGAGCCCAGGGGTGGCTAATCTGTGAGCTCCCAGCTCCCTTCTTTTCTCACCAGCGGCCCCACAGGCTAGGGGGCCATTCGGAGCAGGGGCCTTCAGCAATATCTGGAGAGTGACAGGTCAGCCACCCTCAGGCAGCTTGCTGTGCCACACTGCAGTTTCCCAAGAGAAGAGCAGCACCCAGTAGCCATGAGTTCCGCAGATCCATCCCATCCCTTTCGCAGACCTTCCACCTGCTTTTGACTCCTCACCCTCCGAGGCTTTGGAGGGCTTCTCCCTCGTTCCGCAAATGGGGCTTCGGAGGGGCGACAGACCCTCCTCGCCTCGGCCCCCTCCCCTGCCCTGGGTGCTGCTTCCGTGACTGGCTCAGGCTCAGTAATTATTTTGCCCGTCTCTTGGGCGGACGCTTTCAAAGAAAGCAGGCAAATTAGCTTTGATCCTCCGAAATGTCATTCCACAATTAAAGGCAAAAATCTAGTCAGGTTTTCTGTCCGGATTCATTTTCCGACCCCTCACTCCATTAGGGCAGCCGAACGAAAGAGTTTGAGATGTAATTGCTGACTCGGAATCTGATTACAACGGGAAGCGGAGACGTCTCCCTCGCTAAGGACCCGTCCTGGCTCTCCCAGGGGCGCTCTTGCTGGGGACGGGGGTGCTGGGTGCGAGTCCTGGGGAGGAAACAGGGTGGAGAATCTGGCACAGGGAGGACTATCCAGCTCAGTGCCGTCTGCACGGACTGGCAGCATAGGCTCTCCAGGCTTTCGGAGCGGGTTCTCTGCCAGGCCTACCTGGAGATGCCAGCGGGGGTCAAACCGGGAACCTTCTGCCTGCTAAGCTGTGTCCCTTTTCTTAAAGAAAAGAACCCAAGCATCTAGTCCTCATGGTCCCAAATAAAGGTGTGATTTAAGCAGGGACAAAAGAAGCTGCCATAATTGCGCACAGCCAGCTCCATGTAGCTCAGCCGCACCTGCTCTGACTGGCAGCATTCGCTGGCCCCTGGCGGAGAAGGATGCTGGGCTGGATTGGACCCGTTTTGGCTCTTCTGGTGTTGTTCTTATGGAACCTCCAGGTGCAGAGGCAGTCTACCTCAATTCCAAGGTGCTATGGGGCATTGGGCCCCTGTGAGAACAGGACACGGGACCAGATGGGCCCCCTTTGGCCTCATCTCTCAGAACTCCACCTCCCACCGTCCCTAACCATTGGTCCTCCTGGCTGCGGGGAGTTGAAATCCACCACCATCTTGGAGGTGGGGTCCGTGTGTGTTTTCGACAGGCTGCCCCTCCTTGTTTTATATAAAAAGTCAAAGGTCCATTCTGGAGAGTAAACGGGTCTTGCTTCATTGGCGTGAAATGGTACCTCCATGTTCAGAAGCAGTCTACCCACCTGCGTCCCCCGTTGCCTTTGGAAAGAACGTTTTGCTGGCAAAACAAACAGGGCGCAGTAACAAAGAGCCAGATTGTGTTTACGTGTTTATACTAAAAAAAAAGAAAGATATGTTTTTGCACAACGAAAACATCAAGGTGTAATAGCAAACGGAAAAGCACGATCCATTTTTAAAAATGAAAATGCAGCGTTAGCAGGAGCAGCGAGAGAGTCTGGAGGAAAGCAGCCTGAGCGGCACGGAGGGGGGCCTCTGGAGAAAGCCGGATTGGTGCAAGCCAGGTTCCTTTTGGAAGATTCGAGACAGATAAGAGAAAGTCCTTTTTTTTGCACAGCGCAGTTCAACTGTGGAACTCCCTGCCACAGGAGGCTGTGAGGACCACCCCCTTGGATGGCTTTGGAAGAGGATTGGATGGAGGCAGAAAGAGCTCTGGAGGGCTCCCTGCCAGGATGGCTCTGCTCAGAAATGCTTCTGGATCCCTGTTACTGGAAACCACACAAGGGAACAGGGCTCTTGGGTTCAAATCCTGCCTGGGAGTTTTGCATTGGGGCATCTGGGTGGCCGTGTGAGAACAGGATGCCGGACTAGATGGGCCACTGTCCTTACTTTCCTTCAGAACAAATGGTGGACCCTCTTCGGGGCCTGAGACAGTGGGTACCCAGAGGGGCTTGTTTTCAGACCCCCCTCCCTTCTTGGGGGTCTGGGGTAGAAGGCGGCCTGGTGGCCCTTCTTGCCATTGGCTCTGTGGAGCTCTGGGAACCCCCCCCCCCTTTGACTGGCTGCCACCAAGTCAGACCATTGGGCCACCTAAGCAGAGAGTGCAGCATTCTAGTCCTCATGATTCTAAACAAAGGGTTTGCTTCAGCAGGCAGCTCCCTCAGGCACAGGCTGGCAGCAACTCTCCAGGGATTTAGGCAGGGTCTTCCCAGCCCTACCTGGAGATGCCCTTGGCAGATGCCCAGGACTCTTCTCCTTACCTTTCCTTTCCGTTTCCAGCTACCTGGGAGACGGCCGTTTCCACCTGGAGTCCATCATGATCGCCAACCCAGGGATTCCTGCCTACAGGTATTGGAGGGGGGGCAGGGGCTGGGGGTCCAGGGAGTGGCTGGGGAGGGAGGTGTGGCCTGCAGATAGGAGGTGTGGCTAGGGAGGAGGCGTGGCCTGGAGATAGGAGGTGTGGCTTGGGGAGGCGTGGCTTGGGAGGAGCCGTGGCTTGGAGATAGGTGTGGCTAGGGAGGAGGCGTGGCCTGGAGATAGGAGGTGTGGCTTGGGGGAGGCGTGGCTTGGGAGGAGACGTGGCTTGGAGATAGGTTAGACTAGGGAGGAGGCGTGGCTTGGAGATAGGAGGTGTGGCTTGGGGGAGGCGTGGCTTGGGAGGAGCCGTGGCTTGGAGATAGGTGTGGCTAGGGAGGAGGCGTGGCCTGGAGATAGGAGGTGTGGCTTGGGGGAGGCGTGGCTTGGGAGGAGCCGTGGCTTGGAGATAGGTGTGGCTAGGGAGGAGGCGTGGCCTGGAGATAGGAGGTGTGGCTTGGGAGGAGCCGTGGCTTGGAGATAGGTGTGACTAGGGAGGAGGCGTGGCCTGGAGATAGGAGGTGTGGCTTGGGGGAGGCGTGGCTTGGGAGGAGCCGTGGCTTGGAGATAGGTGTGACTAGGGAGGAGGCGTGGCTTGGGAGGAGGCGTGGCTTGGAGATAGGAGGTGTGGCTTGGAGATTGGTGTGGCATGGGAGGAGGCGTGGCCTACAGAGGGTGTGGCAAAGGAGGGAGGTGTGACTTGGATATAGAAGGCATGCCTAGGGAGGAGGCGTGGCCTGGAAAAAGCATCTTGGGGGCCAAAAAGGCCTTGAAGGCCATATTCATCCACAGCCATGTGGTTCTCCACTTCTGTAAAAGTGCCTTCCTTGCTATGGAAACTTTAATTTGCAGGGGGCTTTAGGAGCAGACGTTGGGCTGGCCTGATTAGGAGGTGGTCAGCGCAGAGGACCACGTTCTCAGCCTCCACCAGCCTGGAGCCCCTGGCTCTACAACTCCCATCAGCCCCCGCCAGGCACGTCATAGACCAAAACCCCCAGTCCTGTGCGCCCCACCCTTCACCCTCTTCAACCCTGGGCCCCCCAACACCTGCTGGCTGCTCCCACCCCAGCCCCTCGCCATCCGCTCTCCTTAGGACCCCAGCGCAGCCCCTCCGTGCGGGCTGATTTCCCGCTAAATGGGCGGAACAATCTTGTTAAAGGCCAGCCTGGGAATTCAAGGTTGGGCTGAGCAGGAAGGACGGCAAACAGTGATTACCAGAAGGCAAACAGGAAGGCAAACGTCCACCTTCTGCTGGGGAAGAGGGAGTTTGCGTGTGGGGAGGGAACCTTCCTTCTGCTAAGAACAGAAAAGGAGCCGACTGAATCAGGCCAGTGGCCCACCTGGGATAGCAACTGGATGCCCCAAAGGGCAGTGGCGTAGCGTGGGGGGTGCAGAGGGGGCCGGCCGCACCGGGTGCAACATCTGGGGGGGCGCGCTCGCCGCCTCCGGAGTCGCCGAAGAGCCTCGGGCGCAGGCTGTAGCAGAGCCCCATGTCTCGCGGAACCGACGAGCTGGCAGCGGCTCTCAGCGCTCGCCGCGGTCCCCGCGCGTCAGGGCTGCGGAGGGCGCGCCAGGCAGCCCCTCCTCACAGCCCCGCCGCCGCTGCTGCAGCTGCTGGGCCATGTTGCATTTTCCTCGCCTCTCTGCCCTCCTCCTCCGGGCAAGCGGCGTCGTTTGGGCGGCAGCGCCAGCGGCAACTCGCCTCAGATCACCTGACATGGACCCACCGCCGCCGCCGTGGCTACCTTACCGTAAATACCCCAGCCCAGGCAGCAGCAAGAAGAAGCTGGCAGCGGCGGCAGGTTAGGGGTTAGGGGGTGCAAATTACTTGCCTTGCCCCGGGTGCTGACAACCCACGCTACGCCGCTGCCAAAGGGAAACCCGCAAGCAGGATTCGAACACAAGAGCAACTCTCCCCCTCCTGTGGTTTCCAGAAACTGGTCTCCAGAAGAGGGCAGAGCAGAGCGATCCTGGCTAGTAGCCCTCCTTCTCCCTGAATTTGTCCAAGCCTCTTTTTAAGCAATCCAGGTTGGTGGCCATCACGTACCTCCAGTGGAAGGGAGTTCCACAGTTTAACAAAGTTCTTCCTTATACCTGACCAACACTCAGCTTGGCTCCCTGTTTCCTTTCTGGCCGCGACGGCTGTGCTCCTGCCTCCTCTGCTGGAGGCGGCAAGGCCGGTTGCTGCGACTTCTGGCTAGTAGCCATGGGCCACCCTCTCCTCCCACGCAAGAGCCTAAAGGATCGGGCCCGTGGCTCATCCCGTCCTTCCTCCTGCCCTTGCAGCTAGCCATCCTGGCCAGTAGCCATGGCCAACCCTCTCCCTGCCCCCCCCCCCAGCAGGAAAGGCCTGATTTCCGCAGGCGGCCACGCTCCGCTGCGCTCTCTCTCCCCATCGCCGCTTCCCTGGAAAACGGGTGATTTGTTACCCGGCTTGGCAGAGGGAATTTTAATCAAGCTGCGCCTGGGCTGGGCCGCCTCTCTGCCCCATAAAGCTGCCGTCCCCCCCTGCCTGCCGCTAACAAACGACCTGCTCAGGAATTCAGATTTGGGCGGTGGGCAGGCCGGGTCCCAGCCGAGCGGCGGATATTTCATCGGTTCTGAGCAGGGCTCATCATCGCCTCGTTTTATGGCCCCTCTCTGCCTCCAGAAGAAGGGCGGTCGGGGGGGGGCGTAATGGGAGACCCACATTTCTGGAGGTGCTTGTCAAAATGTTTAGATTTCGGATGGGAGAGGGGTAAACTTTAGAGGGTGCTCTGCTGGGTGGCGGAAAACCGGGGGGGGGGGGCGTGCTCCCCCCAACACCCACACAAAATCCCCCACCAGGTGCAGCCCCGTCCCTTTAGTACAATTGCCTCCCATTCCAAAGATGTGATAAAAGCTAGAGGGAGGTGCTGCGGTTGTTGTTATTATTATTATTATTAATATTAATATACCACCTTTGTTTTCCAAGAACCTCATGGTTCTCCTCCTCCCATTTCAACCTCACTACAACCTCACTATTGTTGTTAGCCACTCTGAGCCCGGCTTCGGCTAGGGAGGGCGGGATATAAATAAATTTATTATTATTATTATTATTATTATTATTATTATTATTACTACAACCCTGCAAGGGAGGCTAGGTTAAGAGATGGTGACTGGCCCAAGGTCACCCTGTGCGCTTCATGGCCAAGTGGAGATTTCAACCCTGTTCTCCCAGGTCCTTGTCCAGCGCACTAACCATGGTGCCGCGCTGCCTCTTTGAGCATGTACAGAGCCCAAAGGACGTCAGAAGAGCCCTGCAGTGTTGGGCCAAAGGGAACTCAGCAGAGACCCAGCGTCCTCTTCTCACGGTGGCCGACAGGAAGCTCCCAAGCAGGACCTGAGCGCAGCACCAGCCATTCTCCAGCTGTTTGTCCCAGACAAAAGGCGGCTTCCTGTTGAAGCAGCCCCTTTAATCATGAGGACTAGCGTCTTGGCTCTTTTGTTTTTTGAAGGGAAAGGGCCCTGGGCTCAGTGGCAGAGCTTTGCCCGCAGAAAAGCCCCAGGTTCAGTCCCCAGGGGCATCTTCCGATGGGAGAAACCTCCTGTCTGACATCTTGGAGAGCTGCTGCTGCTGCTGCCAGTCCGTGTGGGCAGCCCTGAGCCAGCCAGACCCCAAGGCCTGACTCTGCATCAGGCACCTTCAGGTGTGCATAGAGGACGCCACGTTCTGCGCTTGGCCCCTGTGGGAAGCGCATGGGGGGATGCCGTGGGTGGGAGCTGCTGCCTGCCTGAGTTCAGGGCCTGCGGCTTTCCTTTCTCCTGAGGTGGGCGTCCCTCCCTACCAGCCTCTGACCCCTCCCCTGCCCCCCTCTCTGCAGGTATGACCCCTACAGCAAGGTCTTCTCGCAGGAGCACTACGGCCACGAGCGCATGCAGAGGACGCGGAAGGAAGCCATCCGGGAGGCGTCTCGTGCCGGAAAGTGGGGCCTCATCCTGGGGACGTTGGGGCGCCAGGGGTCCCCGGCCATCCTGGAAGTGAGTTGCTCCCTGCCTTGTCCCTCCTCTGGCGGTGGAGGGGGGGATTCCAGCCCGGGGGGGGGGGTAATGGGCCGGGCCAGGAGCAAACATGGGCGGAGCAATGCGTCTGGATTTCTCCCTTGGGTGCAGCAGGCTGGTTCCTGCATTCGCTGCTTCTCCCCTCTCCGCCCAGGGAAATAGAGTTCGAGGACCTGAGTTCGAGGATACGGCGCAGCCAGGCAGAGCCACCCAGGGAGGCTGCAAAACTTCCAACATGTTGTGGTTCTCTTGTATGGTTTTATCTTTTTATAAACCACTTTGACGTGGGTTTTATTTTTATTTTACTTTTGTATGATAGAGCAGTATGCCAATACTTTTAGGAATAAAATGAGCTGTGGAACTCCCTGCTGACTGGGGTGCGTCCTGCGCCTTCATTGTCCAGCTTTTGGAGAATGTCAAAGGTGCCCTTCTTTGCTCTGGCTTTTGACACACAAGGTGTATATTTTTAGGGCCCACCTGTTTTCTGCCATTGTAAGTTGTTTTAAAAGGGACGCGGGTGGCACTGTGGGTTAAACCACTGAGCCTAGGACTTGCCGATCTGAAGGTTGGCGGTTCGAATCCCCGCAACAGGGTGAGCTCCCGTTGCTCGGTCCCTGCTCCTGCCAACCTAGCAGTTCGAAAGCACGTCAACGTGCAAGTAGGTAAATAGGTACCACTCTGGCGGGAAGGTAAACGCCGTTTCCGTGCGCTGCTCTGATTTGCCAGAAGCGGCTTAGTCCTGCTGGCCACATGACCTTGAAGCTGGACACTGGCGCCAGTAAAGCAAGATGGGCGCCGTAACCCCAGAGTCGGCTGCGACTGGACCTCATGGTCAGGGGTCCTTTTACCTTTTTAAGTTGTTCTAAAGTGTTGTTTCAGGGTTGTTGTTAATGCTGTCACCTGCCCTGGGATCTTAGGGTGGAGGGCAAGGAATAAATCAACAGAACCATAGAACCATCGTTTGTGAAGGAGCCCTCCAGCGACAGAGATCAAGTCCTGTCCTCCCCCAGCCTCCATTCCCCCCTGGCCAGCTCCTGTCCTCGTACAGAGTTCTTATTACATTCTTAGCTGGGATGGGGGCAGAGGGCAGGTGTTAGAGGCTGCGATGCTTCTGAATGCCATGGTAAAGGCAGGAGGCTGGACTAGACAGACAGGTCCAACTGGAGGCCTGCTGTGATAGCAGAACCTCCACACCCAGGGGCAGTCTACCTCTGTGTACCAAGCAATGGGGACCAAACAGTGGAGAGTTGCTCAAGTGCTCAGGTCCCTTTGGAGTGCCTGGTTGGCCACGGTCAGGGCGCTGGACTCAGGGGGCCCTTTCAGGAGGGCCGTTAACCGGATCCTTCAGCTAAAATAAGCCACTTCGCGACGATGGTAAATAAGTGGTGTATATAAAATACACTCTTACCTCGGCTCCCGAACTCCTTGGGAGCCTAATGTTCCGACTCCCAAACAATCGAAAACTGGAAGTGACTGTTCCGGTTTGCGAACTATTTTTGGAACCCGAACGTTTGACACAGGTTCCGCTGCTTCCGATTGGCTGCAGGAGCTCCAATCAGAAGCCGCGCTTTGGAACTCAAACGTTTCAGATGCCAAGCGGACTTCCGAAACGGATTCTGTTTGACTTCCAAGGTACGACTGTAAAGGAAAAGCATGCTGGAATAGGTTTTTCTGCAGACAAAGAGAGAAGGAGCCTGGCAGACCTTCCTTGCAGGGGAGACATGTTTGGTGCCACCACCATTAAGGCTCCGTCTTGGGTCTCAACCTCTCTTCTCTCCGTGCCCCCCCCCCTGTCTGCAGCACTTGGAGTCCACCCTCCAGTCCTTGGGGCGCCCCTACATCCGCCTCCTGCTCTCGGAGATTTTCCCTGGCAAACTGCAGCTGTTCCCCGATGTTGAGGCGTGAGTATCGATGGGAGCCGTGGGTCAGAAGACACCCCCCCTTCCTCTCCCCTCTTTGGCGTTCTTGGTTCTGCTCCCCCTCTTCATTTAATCCCCATAACAACCCTGTGAGGGTGAGAGAGGCAGCAACTGGCCCCCAAGGACACCCGGTGAGCTTGATGGCTAAGTGGAAGGATTCGCACCCTGGTCTCTCCCAGGTCTTGTCTGACACTCTGACCCCTGCACCACACTGGGACACCTGAGGCCTCCTCTTCCCCCGTTTCATTGTTTGTTGGGGAATTTCAGCCGCCCTGCCCAGAACAGTGGTGGCAGGACCCTGTCATTGGGCAAGCTGCTTTTCTGTTTTTAAAAGCAAAGCCAAGGTTCTAGTCCACCAGGCAAGCAAAGATTTGTTCGCTTATATATTTCATTTAAAAAATCCAAATCTTGCTTGACTGTAAAATAAACCCCCAAAAACCTCAGAAAGGAATAAAACAATGAAATTTTCAGTTAAAAAACAAACAAACAGGCACTTGCCTTTTCTGAAATACCGTATTTTTTCCACCATAACACTCACTTTTTTCCTCCTAAAAAGTAAGGGGAAATGCCTGTGCGTGTTATGGAGGGAATGCCTACGGGTGGCAGGCCTACGGATTTTCCTCCTCTAAAAACTACGTGTGTGTTATGGTCGGGTGCGTGTTATAGAGCGAAAAATACGGCAATTAAAAGATGTCATCTTGCCTTTCCAATAACATGAACTCCATACGCAATGGAGCAAAATGCAGAGCAAGCATTAAATAAACCATATTGGAAATCCCAGCAGCAAATGAACCCAAAGCAGGCTTGGAACAGGCAAATCTTTGCTGGGCCTTTCGTCCTCCCAGCAGCCCTGTGAGGTAGGAGAAGCTGAGAGACTCTGGCTGGCCTAAGGTCTCGCCTTCCTAGCTGGGCGGATTTGGCCCATTTGGGACCTTTTCTTCCTGGGGATTGAGCCTGGGTCCTTCTGCATGCCAAGCAGGCACCCTGCCCTCTTGCCCTACAGCCCCTCTTCCTCTTCCTTCCTGCAGGTGGGTCCAGGTGGCTTGTCCCAGGCTCTCCATCGACTGGGGGGAGGCCTTCGGAAGACCTCTCCTCACGCCCTACGAGGTGAGCCAACGATAGCATCCACCTTCCTCCAATCCGAGGTGGCTGGACTCCTGCCTCCCATCATTCCCTGGGCCTTGAACCCGCAGCCCAAACCACAACAGCATTCAGTATGTTTCCGAGCACAATTCAAAGTGTTGGCACTGACCTTTAAAGCCCTAAACGGCTTCAGTCCAGTAGATCTGAAGGAGCGTCTCCATCCCCATCGTTCTGCTTGGACACTGAGATCCAGCTCCGAGGGCCTTCTGGTGGTTCCCTCACTGCGAGAAGCCAAGTTACAGGGAACCAGGCAGAGGGCCTTCTCGGTGGTGGCACCTGCACTGTGGAACGCCCTCCCACCAGATACAACTACCAGACTTTTAGAAGACATCTGAAGGCAGCTCTGTTTAGGGAAGCTTTTAATGCTTAACAGACTACTGTATTTTAATACTTTGTTGGAAGCTGCCCAGAGTGGCTGGGGAAACCCAGCCAGATGGGCGGGGTATAAGTAATAGATTATTATTATTATTATTATTATTATTATTATTAAGCCCCTCCAGTCAGGGAAGGGTCTGGAGCCACCAGGATCTTGACACCCCCCCCCCCCCGCCCTTGCCCTCTTTTCAGGCCGCCGTGGCTCTGCAACAGGTCCAGTGGCAAGAGACGTACCCCATGGATTTCTACGCCAGCCAGTCGCTGGGGCCTTGGACGGTGAACCACAGCAGCAGCCGCCAGCCGCAGAGGGGAAGCCGGGAGGAGGAGGTGAGGGGCAGGGCAGCCCTTGGGGGGCTTTGCATACAGACAGGGAGTGGGGCAGGGGTTCTTCCTGGGCACAGGAGCCCTTGCACTCTGGCACTTCTGTTTCATAGAAGGGTGGAGTTGGAAGGGACCTCAAAGGGTCCTCTAGTCCAGCCCCCTGCAATGCAGGAAGTGGGGCTTTTGAAGGCCTCCCGGTTCTCATCATTTGATCTGACTGGGGATCTGTATTCTGCTTTTCCAGCAGCAAATGTTGAGCGCGAAGCAACAGCATTAGTTTTTTTTTTTTAAAAAGGCATTGCGATCTCTATAATATCAAACACAGCAGCATATAAATAAATAAAGCAAACAGCAACGGACTCATCAAAACAATTGATGCAATTCAGTCAATTCATAGTAATTCACAGTAATAACCAGCGGCAAAGTGCTTTCGTGCGCGTTTTGAAACTGCAATCCCTGGTGGGGAAGCGTGTCTGCTCGGAGGGCCGCATTCCCTTGCAGAGTTTCCTGAGGGCCGCACGCCAGTGGTGGGTGGGGCAAGAAGCAAAAGGGGGGGGCAGCAAATAGCCCTCTTTATCCTTGGACAGGAGCCCTCAGCCTCTCTTCCCGCAGGCTAGGCAGCAGACATGGGGCACCTTTGCAGCTAGACCACTGGAGGAGGGTGCAGCCGGGGGGGACTTTGGGGGCCAGAGAGAGAGGTGTGGGGGCCACGTAAGGTTCCCCACCCCTTACAAGAGCAGGAGGTCAGCATTATTCACTTTATCTCCCAAATTTCAGGGGGGAGCAGGGGGCTGAACGGAGACCCAAAGAGATCATAGCATTTGAAGTGGGACTTCCTGGTTCACAGCTCAGGGTTGGATCCCCCCCAATTTCTGTATTGTAGTTCAATCTCCAAGCACTGTCAGCTCTGGCTGGCAGCCGCTCTCCGCGCTCTTGAGGGGAAGGCTCGGTCAGTGGCAAAGAGCACCTGCTTTGAGTGCAGAAGGTCCCAGGTTCAGTCCCCACTTGTGGCATCTCCAGGGAGGGCTGAAAGAAACACTCCCTGCCTGAAACCCTGCAGAGATGCTGCCAGTCAGTGTAGGCAACACTGGGCTAGATGGACCATGGCAGTCAGTAGCCATCTCACCGGTAGCCCTGCCCTTTATGTTTGTCTATCAAGATCCCTCTCTTTCCCTTGGGGTGACGCCTGTGGCTTAATAACTGGGACACACAGGCCTCAGGTCCCTTGTCCTGCTTGCTGGGTTGAAGCTGCAGAAGGAAGCCCCATTTCTGCGGTTCCTTTCCCAGGTTCTCGCACTCGGCTCTCTGTGCTTCACTTGCAGGGTGGCATCTCCCCCTAGCGGCCAGTCAGGGTGGGGGGGCCTCTCGCTTTGGGTGAACTGTTTTCCATATAGTGGGAGTTGCATTAGTGCAGCGAAGGCGCAGCCAGAGAGCGGACCCAGGAGTCCTAGATCCTCACGGTTCTTGGATCAGTTTTTTCTGTTCTACCTTCCCTGCTAACACCAGACCTGGCTTCCACCATGACCGCTTCATGTGCAATGGGCAATCTAAGCAGAGGTTTGATGGCCCCCCGTCAGGAGTTCTTTGGCTGTGATCCCTGCATTGCAGGGGGGTTATTTTGTATATTATTAGATTTATAAGATCTCAGGGCGGCTCAGAAGGGGTGGACTAGATGAGATTGGGATCACATCCAAGTCTACTATGCTTTGATTCTGTGAATCTATTTAATAGCTATCAACCTCATTCCTGATGTTGCTCAGGAAGTCTAAGAACACCCCATCCCACAAAATCAGTGGCTAAATTGGGAGAGACCCGGCCCCCCTTCTTGGATCAAAATGCGTTGAATTGCATTTGTATGCCACCTTTTCCTCCCAAGGAAGTCGTGGTGATGTGTAAACAGTTCTGCCCTCCTTGTATACTCCCCACCACAACCCTGTGAGGCTTGGCTGAGAGGCAGTGACCAGCCCCCAAAGTCACCCAGTGAGTGTCATGGTCGAGGGAAGGGATTTGGGACCCTGGGGTCTCCCAGGTCTTAGTCTGATGGCGTCCGATGGTATCCAAACACAGGCGAAAGGCTGATCCTTAGTCTTGGGAAGCACCATGCAAAATTTGGTTATGATGATCTTAATAAAATAATAATAATAATAAAATTTTATTTATATCCCACTCTCCCCAGCCAAAGCCGGGCTCAGAGCAGCTAACAACAGTAAAAATAACACAGTTTACATAAAAAATAATCGATTAATTGAAATACATTCTAAGATCCATTCATTCTAAAATCAATTCTATGGGCTAGAGTTCTGTGAGGATTACCAAAGGAGGGGGGTCAGACTGTGCCCTGGCCAAAGGCCTGGTGGAACAGCTCTGTCTCGCAGGCCTTGCAGAAAGATGTCAAGTCCCACAGGGCCCTAGTCTCTTGGGAGAGAGCGTTCCATCTTGAATGGAGTATCCAGATACATACCAGAAAAATAGCTTTCCAAAATGTATGCTGGATCTAGCAGTACGGTGGTACCTCGGTTTACAAACTTAATCTGTTCCACAAGTCCGTTCTTAAACCAAAGTCGTTCTTAAACCGAGGTGCGCTTTTCCTAATGAGGCCTCCTGCCGTCGGTGCCCTTCCACCGTTCAGATTCCGTTCGTAGACCGAGGTAAAGTTTGCTAACCGGAACACTACCGGTTTTGCAGAGTTCTTATACCGAATAGTTGGTAAACAGGGCTGTTCTTAAACCGAGGTACCACTGTACTTAATAGTCAGTAAAAGGGACCTTCCTGAGTTCCTATTGAAATCAACCCTGAGGACTGGAACCTTGCATTTCTTTCTAGAGTGACTCTGTACTCTCTGACAAGGCAGCTTCCCGTGTTCCTGTTTAGATCCGCCCTCAGCTCAAAACCATGAGGGCTGGGACCTTGCCACGGCCCCTTCAGCTTCTCAGGTGTTGCCCAATTCTTGCAGGTGATCCCGGCCAAGGCCACGCTCCAGCCCGAGAAGAAAGCCTGTGGGCGCTGCGACTGCCGAGAGGAGGAGGAGAAGGAGAAGAAGGAAGAGGTGCTGCTGCCCAGCCCTCAGCCTTGAGGCTCCGCGCCAGACCTGGGGGGTTCAGGCGGGTCCTGGGACCACACTGAGCTGTCGGGCACAGAACCGGCTTGGCAGCACCCCTGAGCAACAGCAGGGCTGGCACTCTGGGGCACAAACACCAGCCAAGCCCAGAGGATGCGCCTCCAAGGGGGCAAGCGGCCGTTGCTGCCCTGCAGTGTGGGGGCCAAAGTCTAGCCCAGTGGCTCCCCAAATGTGTGGGACTAACTCTTGGGGGGCGGTGGGATCACCTAGGGGTGATAAGAGGAAGGGGGGGCAGGGGGCGCTGGAGGAAGCCCCTCCGAGCTCATGCGCCGCTGTTTTGCGATTGACCAGACTAGAAGCTCGAGTGAAACTTTTTCCTCGCTTCGTTTTTAAAGGTTTACTGCTCTTACCACTTTCAAAGCTGTTTTCCTTTGGGGACGTTTCTTTGCATTTACAATTCTGCGTCGTCCCAAGATGGCCAATTATTGGTAATAGCTATCGATTTTCTTATAAACTGGTTACCGTACGTCTGTAGTAGGTGAAGGTTTGTGCCTGTTTGGCGAGTACAAACCATATGCTATAAATTTCCTTCTCCCTTATGTTTTCCACCATTGGAATGCGTAAAAGAGTTTTCAAGCGTTTCTCCTTGAAGACAACACTTTATGCTTGGTAATAATTAAAAATGTTTCCAAATATACATATATTTCTATTTTTCATGCAATATTCTTTGAAGCACATGATTAGAGGGGAGCATATATTTATTTTTGCCTATGTTTATTTTTTTGAAATAAATGTACAATGAATCATTGCCGTTTTCATTTTGTTATCTTCTGTAGTGGGTCATGCAAACTGCTATTGTTTATGGGATAGGGCGGGACGCGGGTAGCGCTGTGGGTTAAAGCCTCAGCGCCTAGGACTTGTCGATCAAAAGGTCGGCGGTTCGAATCCCCGCGGCGGGGTGCGCTCCCGTTGCTCGGTCCCAGCGCCTGCCAACCTAGCAGTTCGAAAGCACCCCCGGGTGCAAGTAGATAAATAGGGACCACTTACTAGCGGGAAGGTAAACGGCGCTTCCGTGTGCTGCGCTGGCTCGCCAGATGCAGCTTGTCACGCTGGCCACGTGACCCGGAAGTGTCTGCGGACAGCGCTGGCCCCGGCCTCTTGAGTGAGATGGGCGCACAACCCTAGAGTCTGTCAAGACTGGCCCGTACGGGCAGGGGTACCTTTACCTTTTATGGGATAGGGCAGGGGGCACTGGGGTGAGTTTATGGAACCAAGGTGCCAGGGGCCCCCAAACATTTGAGAAACCCTGGTTTATCCCCAAACTTCCAGCTCTGGAGCCCTTGCACTACGAAATGGAGGGAGTGTTTCATCTATCTCTGCTTACTGTCAATCCATGTTTATGACAATATATTTTATTCTCTTCCCTTTTGCACTGCTTTAAATGTGTATTCCATCCTTGACCTTCCTTTATAATGTTTTATTTTGACGTCTTTTAAGATAATATTGCTGTTTCCCATTAATTATGTTGTTTTAAATGTATGTTCTATATAGAATTTTCTTCTGTCAAGTTCTATTTTGGAATGTTCTGTATGGTATTTTAATGCAGGTTGAGAACTTTTTCTTACAAATATGAAGCGGTATAGAAATGAAATCAGTCATAAAAATAATCCAGGAACATGTCTTGGGAGAAACTGCTGGGGTGGGATGCTTGTGTTGCAGGATTTTATGTATAGGGTGGGGGGGGGGTGCCCCTCCAGCAGATATCCTGCACATGCAGCCCACTACCAAAATCAGCACAATCACTTTTTTAACTTTGTGATTTGTCCCCACAAAACACTTCATCACAGTTTCTTCCTATCTTTTCAAAGGGCCTTTGCTGCACGACACCAAATGCAAGAATTCACTGATCAATGCATCTCTGTACTGGCTCACTGGGAAAACTTCATAAATTCATATAGACAGGTGAGCTCAGCTACTCAGCAGCCCCTCTGCCTGAGTGATAATCCCTGGCATCCTGATACCTGAGTGCCAGACAGGTAGCCATTCCAGAAATAACAAACCCAGATGAAGACAAAAGGGTGTGATGAACTTGGCTGGGAAACAGGGAAATGTGAATATCTTTTTTGTTCCACTTGATGATGGGTGTTTGGTGGAGGGCAAGGAGAACCATGGGGCAGGGTCCAGGATGTTCAGATTTCTGCCACCAGACCTCCCCTTTCATGATGTAACCGTGATGTATGAGTGATGTAGTTTGGGGGGGGGTGTAACATGGGGATTGTTGTTGTTGTTTAGTCGTGTCCGCCTCTTCCTGACTCCCCGGACCAGAGCACGCCAGGCACTCCTGTCTTCCACTGCCTCCCGCAGTTTGGTCAAACTCCTGTTAGTAGCTTCGAGAACACTGTCCAACCATCTCGTCCTCTGTCGTCCCCTTCTCCTTGTGCCCTCCATCTTTCCCAACATCAGGGTCTTTTCCAGGGAGTCTTCTCTTCTCATGAGGTGGCCAAAGTACTGGAGTTTCAGCTTCACGATCTGTCCTTCCAGTGAGCACTCAAACATGGGGATTAGTAGCTAATAAAAGTTGGGGTTCTCTTTTGTTTGGGGCTTCTATCTTGTTCCACCTGGTGGCAGGTGGGAGTCCTGTCGCGACAGTCTTCAATCAAGACCAAGCCTACTGGCTGCTGTTTTGCTCTGGTATTCCTGGCTGGTGTCCTTGTTTTTTGTCCAAGGGAGCCCTCAGATTTCTCCGTTAACACTTGTAATGTCTCCACTACCCTTGAGAAGGGGTAAGGTCCCCAAACGCCTGGCTGTGGGTGCAAGAGGAGAGCCAGGCCCCTCTGCTATGCAGCCTGTTTGGGACAGGAGTCCCTCTTTACAAAATACACTCAAAAATGCAGTCAAAACTGAAAAGCGGCTGCTGCACAGTGGAGAGAGTTCATTCCATCACCATCTTTTTATTATTTGTATCCCACCCATCTGCCTCGGTTGCTCCAGCCACTCTGGGCAGCTTACAACATATATAAAAACATAATAAAACATTAAACATTAAAGGTTGTATAGTTATTCATCTCTTTGGTTCAGGGCAGTGGCGTAGCGTGGGTTGTCAGCACCCGGGGCAAGGCAAGTAATTTGCGCCCCTAACCCGTGGATTTGCGCCCCCTAACCCGTGGATTTGCGCCCCCTAACCTGTGGATTTGCCCTAACCCCAGATGTTGCGCCCGGTGCGGCCGGCCCCCCCTGCACCCCCCACGCTACGCCACTGGTTCAGGGTCACATCTCCATACTCTCCAAGCTTTCTCCGATGAAGATAAGGGCATCCTAGGGAAAAGAGGGGCACTCTGGGATCAAATCAGAAACCAGAGTGGCTTCTGTAAATCCGGAGCTGTCCCTGGAAAATAGGGACACTTGGGAGGGTCTGAAAATGCCACAAAAAAGGCTGTTCAGTTGCCCAAATCTGTACAGGGTCTCCTAGCTGCCTTAATGTGAAATTAATTTCCGTTCCCCTAAATAATTTGAGATCTGCCTTAGAAATCCCAAAGTAAATAAGTAGCTTAAGGCTGCCATCCTAAACATGCACACTTACCTGGGAGCAAGACCTGTATCACTCAGTGGGGCTTACTTGTGAGTAAGCATTCACTGTTAGTGTTTGTAGGCAAGGCAGTGGAGGGAAAGGGTCCTCCGTGTGAGATTTGAAAAGACCGTGGCAGGATTGCTCTCTTTATTTTTGCACAGAAAGAGGAGGTTGGGGCAGGCGATGAATTTAAGGCCACTGTTTTTTTGCATGGGAATCCTACCCGCCTCTGGTGTCCTACCTTGCAGGGCTGTCGTGAGCCTCCTCTCGCCTGCTCTTTTCTCCCCTGGCAGACCCAGGGGGAAGCAGGCAATAGTTTCGCCTTGGCAGGCATCTGAAGTGCTACGCGCAGAGATGGAATCAGACCTGAGAGCCAGATCTCCATGAGCGAGCCCGGAATTCACCTCCAAACCCCGAATAGAGTTCACTCTACATCTTTGCTAGCTCTACGGTACGAGAAGGGCGTTTCCGGCCTCCTAACCATAGACGCTGCAAAGAGGAGCGTCGCTTCCGGCTCCCCTCGTTCTACTTCCCACCCGGATGCGGCATGTCCTCCCGCGGGGGCGGCGGGTTGCGGCTGCTCTGTCTCCATGGATACCGGCAGAGCGCGGACATCTTCCGCGCGCGAACCGGGTCCCTGCGCAAGGCCCTCCGCGGGCGCGCGGAGCTCCTGTACGTGGACGCGCCCCATTCGGTGGACGCGCCTCTCCCGTCAGGTGAGGGGCGGGGCCTCCCAGTGACGTCACGGGCGCCTCCCCTGACGTCACTCCAGGAGAGCCCTGCCATTGGCCAGGCTGATTGGGTGTCGGGTGTTCCTCTGGGCATGTGCAGAGTGCGATTCTCCCCCCCCACCTCAAAAAACCTCTTCCGCCTCCCAGAGGGGCAACTAATCAGGAGGAAATCTCGTTAATCCATTTTGTGAACTTTTTTTTAAAAAAAAGAAATCTGCCGGGCCAGCAGCCCCTTCGTGGCGGGCGAGAGGGCTGCCGAGGACGGGCTCCGAGGGGCCAGCGTGGCTCCCAAGGGCAGGGACTGGGAACCCCAGGAGGGGAGGGAGGCTCTGGGGCTCGGATCCCGTTTGCTGGGGGGGCATCGGCCACCGTGAGAAGAGGAGGCTGGGCAAGGTGGGCCCCTCTTGGGCCGGACCCTGCAGCCTCTTCGGATGTCCTCCTGAGCTGCCAGGAAGGAGACCTTGGAGTTTCCCAAACAGGCTTTCTCCCGCAGTTTTTGGACTCCATCTCCCATCCCCCCTAGCTAGCGGGACCAGTGCTCAGGGGTGATGGGAATTGTAGTCCCCAAACAGCTGGAGACCCAAGTTTGGGAAACCCGCCTCTAGTTTAATGAAGATGTTGCATGTGGTGTGCAGCAGCAGCTGCTGCCCCCCCCCCCGTCCTGCTGCTTTGTGGGCTTCCCTTGGGGGGGCATCTGGCTGACCACTGTGGCAACAGGAGGCTGCACTAGATGCCTCCCCCCCCCCTTGGCCTAATCCAGCTGCTGTAGGGCTCTTCTTCGGTTTCTCCATCTGTTCTCAGCCACAGATCCCGCATTGAGCAGGCTCAGGTGTGTTTGTTAGCGGAAGGAACTGGAGTGTAGGGGCAGATCAGCTGCTTCGCTGGAAGAAAGTCCCAGGTTGAATCCCTGGCCTCTCCAGTTAAGAAAAAGCTCCAGCAAAATCCTGGTTTCCAAACCCATGGCAAAAAATCCCAGTGAAGCCTGTAAAATACATTGCGGTTGGTAAAGTCCCTGTTGCCTTAAGCGAGTCCTTTCTCTTTCCCCGGCAGGGATGGAGACCCTACCATTAGTGGTCTACCCACAGGCTGATTGTAAGAATTACTGAGAGAAAATCTGTTCTGAGGTGGGAGGAACAAGTTATGCTTTGCATTTGAGTGGCAGGTCTGCGGCGTGGGCCCTCATCTCCTATCCCTGTTCAAAAACACATTAGTCACTGTATGGTTTGATCATGAACATTTGTACATACTCATATTTCTCACCCTCTGAAAGCAACAACACTTCATGAGTGATTGTTAGCAGAAAGGTCAGGGACCAGCAAGAAAAAATGGAGACAGTTGCAGCAAAAAACAAGTCTTGCAATGACACCTGCAGGAAGCCTTTGCCTGTCCTCTGCTGGTTTAGAGGCTGATGGGATTTGTAGTCCAACAACCCCTGGAGGGCACCAGGTTAAATAAAGACTTGCAGATTTATTATGCTCTAGCATAAGGGACGCGGGTGGCGCTGTGGGTTAAAGCCTCAGCGCCTAGGACTTGCCGATCGAAAGGTCGGTGGTTCGAATCCCCGCGGCGGGGTGCGCTCCCGTTGCTCGGTCCCAGCGCCTGCCAACCTAGCAGTTCGAAAGCACCCCCGGGTGCAAGTAGATAAATAGGGACTGCTTTCTAGCGGGAAGGTAAACGGCGTTTCCGTGTGCGGCTCTGGCTCGCCAGAGCAGCGATGTCACGCTGGCCACGTGACCCGGAAGTGTCTGCGGACAGCGCTGGCCCCCGGCCTCTAGAGTGAGATGGGCGCACAACCCTAGAGTCTGGCAAGACTGGCCCGTACGGGCAGGGGTACCTTTACCTTTACCTTTAGGAGAATAAGAAGAGCCTGCTGGATCAGGCCCATGGCCCGTCTTGCCCAGCCTGCTGTTCCTGCCCCAAAGGGAAACCCTCCAGCAGGATTCAAGCACAAGAACAACTCTTCCCTCCTCTGGTTTCCAGAAAACTGGCGTTCAGAAGCATCACTACCTCTGACTCTGGAGACCACTGGGGCTAGCAGTCCTCTGCAGTCCTCTCCTCCTTTACTGTGTCTAATCCGCTTTCAAAACCAACTTTGTCGGTGGCCATCGCTGCCTCCTGTCTGATCGAGTTCCACAGTCTGCGCTGCGTAATGTCCTTCATTTTATCCATCTGGAATCTTCCAACATTTTGAGATTCATGGGATGGCCACAACATCTAAGGTTAAGATTTGTTATGCTGCAAGAGAGGGGATTAATGAAGAGTGTTCCGATGAGTTGTCCCTCATCTGCAGGGCTGCTGGTCTCTCTTGACATTCCTGCTAACCTCCACCCCTTTCCATTGCAGGGGAAGCTGCCTCAGGTGCTCTAGAAGCTGACTCAAAGGGCTGGTGGTTCTCCAACCCCCAGGAGGGGACATTCAGCGCCCTGGAAGAAGCGTCTTCCTGCAAAGGGCTGGAGGAGTCCCTAGACAGCGTTGCCAAGGCCTTTGCGGAGCAGGGCCCCATCGACGGCCTCCTGGGCTTCAGCCAGGGAGCGTCATTGGTGGCAATCATTTGTGCCCTGAAGCAGCGCGGAGACCCCCGCTTTCCCTTTGACTTCGCCATCGTGGTGGCTGGCTTCAAGAGCCAGGCCGCCCCCCACCAGGGCTACTACCAGGAATCCATCGCGGTGCCCAGCCTGCACGTCCTGGGCGAGACGGATCGGGTCATCTCAGCTGAGATGAGCAGGCAGCTTGCCTCCTGCTTTGCGGAGCCCGTCACCCTCATTCACACAGGGGGCCACTTTGTCCCGGCCTCCGCACCCCAAAAGAAAGCCTATCTGGAATTCTTGGATCAGTTTGTAAAGTGACTGCGTTGGGACCCAGTGCCCAGGCTGCTTTGGGGCTTGGCCGGAGTGGGACTTCCGGTGGATGAAGGTTTAAGGGGCAGCTCTTGGCCTGCCTGGTCACTGCAGCGTGATGGCCAGAGAATCCTATTAGTTTTGCAACCACTGCCTTGAGGGATGAGTAAACTGAGACCTGTCAGATCTGAAAATATGTCTGTCCCTGTGTTGAAAATTATTTTAAAAGAGCTCTTTATTCTTCCCCTACAGGGGTTTTCTGGGGTTTTCATGGGGGAGAGTGTCAGCTGCCCTTGAGGTTGGCAGTTAAAGCATGCAGGATATCAGTGGGGTGGGCAAGAATTGCTGAGGCCTCTTCAACTAAGCACTGTCCTGAGGGCATCCCCCTGGGTCCGCCTGCCCCTGCCCCCTGTAAGTTAGAAGTTATGGATATTAGATTCCTCAGTTTGTGCCACACTCCCTCCTTCTTCCTGAAATGGGCAAAGCATTCAATGTGGCCGTTCAAAACCATCGGAGACTGTGAGTTCTAGAAGCAGCGATTTAAGCCACGTGGCAATAAATGGTGCAGGATCGTTTTCTTCCACTCCCTCTTCAGAAAACCAAAAACATAAATTCTCCTGTTTTAATTTTCTGCATCTCCAAGCTTGTTGTGTATATCTGTATTTTCTTTTTGTAATTCTTTTATCTTTTTGTTATGGGTTATTTTGTTGCGGTTGTGTTTTCTGTTAAAGAGTCAGGCCTTGTGTTAAGCTCTGTCAGTTTCCATTGGAAGCCTTAGTTCTTCCAAAGTGTTTTTAAAGTGCTCCTTTACAGCTTCTTCTTATGCAAATTCTTACCTTAAGATATTGTCCCCGTTTTTTCTTTCTCCAGTGAGGAAGAGGCCTCTTTTGAGGGTGGCACCATCTTGGCTGTGGCCTCCATTGGTGTCCTTGTTGAAGTGAGCCTTCCCTCTCAGGACAGGAAGAATTGAGTGAGGTCTTTTATTTCCAGCTTTTCCGAATCCTTTGGCGCCCCCCTCTCCTTTCTTCAACCTTTGGCGTCTTTTAGACTGCAGGGGCTTTTGCTCCAAGCTACTTTTATGGGCCTTGGAGCAGGGATTAGAGTTTAAGTAGCTGTCATCTTTTCTTTGCGCCCAAGTCCCCCTGCAGCTGCCCAGTGGAAGCCTCTGAGCCACAGGATGGACAGGGAGGCGTTGGAGCCTGGGCAGTGCTCTCTTCCCATAGCACACAGAGGTCGTTGTGGCGACCAGTTTGGACTGCATTAAAGAGCCCAGCAGAGACATCACCTTACCGACAAAGGTCCGTATAGTTAAAGCTATGATTTTCCCAGTAGTGATGTATGGAAGTGAGAGCTGGACCATCAAGAAGGCTGATCGCTGAAGAACGGATGCTTTTGAATTCTGGTGCTGGAGGAGACTCTGGAGAGTCCCATGGACTGCAAGAAGTTCAAACCTCTCCATTCTGAAGGAAATCAGCCCTGAGTGCTCACTGGAAGGACAGATCCTGAAGCTGAGGCTCCAGTACTTTGGCCACCTCAGGAGAAGAGAAGACTCCCTGGAAAAGACCCCGATGTTGGGAAAGATGGAGGGCACAAGGAGAAGGGGATGACAGAGGACGAGATGGTTGGATAGTGTTTTCGAGGTTACCAGCATGAGTCTGACCAAACTGCGGGAGGCAGTGGAAGACAGGAGTGCCTGGCATGCTCTGGTCCAGGGGGTCACGAAGAGGCGGACATGACTAAACGAGTAAACAACAGCAACAAAGAGCCCTGCTTGCTGCTTCCCACGGGAGCATCTGCTTGGTCCCTGTGAGAAGAAGATGCTGGAATAGAAGGGTCTACTTTGGCCTGGTCCACCTGCTGCAGCAGGGCTTTTTCTTCTGTTCTGATAAAGGATCAGACAAATTCATGGAGGAGCTTCCTAGCCACGATGGCCCCTTCCACTGCTGGGGGCCGTAAATGCCTCTCTCAGCCACTTCCTGCAAACCTCAAATGTGGAGACTTGCTCTTGCACTCAGTCCCGCAACTGGCTGGCAGGATGGTGGGTGGCGCAGGCCCCTGGCCTGACAGGTGAAGGACCACCAAGGCTCCAGGAAGCATTTTGTAATTTTTCCTTAGGCGCTAGAGGGCAGCCATGTCCCCCACGAAGGCCTTTCCCTGCCTGCTTCCCTGCAGATCTCTCTCTCTTTCCAGATGACTTGCTCTCCACAGGCAGGGATGAGAAGGCAGCCAAGCTGCAAGGAACCAGCCGCTGAGGGCTCCTTCCTTGGAGCACCTGCTGGGGTCAACTTGGCTAGTGAAGAAGGCAGGAAAAGCTGGAGAGGGCTAGGAAAGGGCTCTGTCTTGTGAGCCCCCCGCCTCGCGGCTGTGCCTGGGTCTGGAGTGGGGGTGGGGGAGGCGCTCCGAGGGACCCAGGAGGAAGAGGAGGGCTGCAGGCCGCCTCACTGCCAGGCGCTTGGCGGCTGTTTTTCTGTTTGCGAAAAGGCTGCTGTTGCTGCTCTGCAAAGCCTGACTCACCGGCTCTGCCACTCCGCAGGGGGCTTCTCTTCCTCTCCATGGCGACAGGCTTTGGTCGAGAGGCGCTGGGATGGCGCTGGGCTTCTGCGATGGTGCTGTGTGTGGGGGGGGGGGTTGCCAGCAGAAGGGCCCTGTCTTTGTGGGAGGAGGGTGGGGTGCCATTGCCCTGGGACCGACTTGCTGTCTTGACTAGGGCAAGTGGGGGGGGGGGCGAGAAGGGGGAAAGGGGTCTCCAGTGCAGAAAGAAGGGAGGAAAGAAGGAAGAGCAGATTACTCGACAGTGAGGTGTTCTTTTGGAGGAGGAGTCCTTTTGTGGTCATTTGGGCACTGATGAGGGTATGAGGAAGGCCTGTAGCCCAGATGGAGAGCACCTGCCTGGCATGCAGAAGGCCCCCGGGTTCACCTTCCCACGTCTCCCGGAAGGGCTACCATTAGGAGACCCTGAAAAGCCACGGCCGGTCAGTGTGAACGAGAGTGATCCAGATGGGCCAGCTGCCTGACTCTGGAAGGCAGCTCCCTATTTCAATTAGCCCTTCCTTCATGAGGACTGGAATCCTGCTTTCTTCTAAGGAGCAAAGGCTCCAGGGCAGCTGAACTCCTGCTTTGCATGCAGAAGGAACAAAGCCCAGGGCCCATTGGCACCCCCAGGTGGGGCTGGGGAAATGTTCCCTGCCTGAAGGAGCTGCTGTCAGTCAGTGTCGACAGTACTGAGCTAGATGGGCCAATGACCTGACTTTGCTGTAAGGCACCTTTCTTTGTTCCTATTGGGATCACTTACTCTGCCGGCTGGGAAGCCGCCGCTTCCCCACCTGAAATTACAGCTGGGCAGCTTCGTAGAAACAGCGGAAACTGCCTTAGGCCATCTCATTGTTCTCCACACTGGCTGGCAGCAGCTCTCCAGGGTTTCAGGAAGGGAACACTTCCCAGCCCTGCCTGCAGATGGCGCTAGGGACAGAACCTAGAACCTTCTGCATGCCAAGCATGTGCTCTGCCCCTGAGCGAAGCTGCCTTTGTACCGAGTCAGACCACAGGGCCATCTAGCTCACTGTTGTTGACACTGACTGGCAGCAGCTTTCCAGGGTTTCATATAGGGATTCTCCCAGTCCCAGCCCTACCTGGAGATGCTGTTGGGGATTGAACCTGGCGCCTTCTGCATGCCAAGCAGGTGCTCTGCCATTGAGCTATGGCCCCTCCCTAAAAAGAAAGCAAGATTCTAGTCTTCATTGTTCCAAATAAAGGGGCAGGGTTAAATAGCCTTATACCTAATCGGACCATTAGCCCATTCAGCACAGTACTGTCCCCACCAAGAGGCAGAGCACAGCCATCTTGGCCGGTTGCCGTTGATAACCTTCACCCCCTCCGTCAAGCGGCCCACCAGACCCCTGCCTCCTGTGGCAGGGAGTTCCCTAGTTGAGCTGCGACCTCCTCCCCTCGGGCACCTGCAGCCTGTCTCCGTGGCTGTGGGCGATCAGTTTGCGGCCCGCTTGGTGAGGCTGCCTTGGCTCCCAGCCCTCCTCTCCCGGAGCCAAGCTGCCTCTTGCTCTTCCCCTCCCCAGCCGCTGTGCTTCGCTCCTCTTACTCATCCTCGGCTTTTTCCTCGTAAACAGGAGAGAGGCCTCCTGGGATGAGCACAATCTGTGGGCGGCCACAGCGAAGAAGAAGAAGAGGACCTTTTGCCGTGGCAACTTTAAGCCTCTTGGCTGGCAGTGGGCTCTGCAAGGCCCCGATGGTGGTCCCGAGCGCCCGGCAGCCTCAGGTGGGACAGCCAGCCACCCACCCCACCCTCCAGATCTCTTGAGTCACACCAGCTGGTTTTGAGGGAGGCTTTCCACAGAAACCCCTGCCAGACCAGGAGGAGCAGTCGCCACAATCTGGTTCCTAAAAGGCTGCAGTCTCTGGGAGAGAGGGAGGGGACTGTCAAGTGGGGCTGGGCTTTCAGTAGCCCAGGCCTTGAGGGGCTTCCTTCTTGCCCGTTTCCCCACCCAGAAGAAAAGCCCAGCAGCCGGAGCAGGTCACAGGGAACACACTTAGCCCAGCCTCCTGCTCCCACAGCAGCCAAATGCCCCAAAGAACCTGGGGGTCCAGATAGACTGCCTCTGGACCTGGAGGCTCCATGAGAGCATAGGAAGAGCCTGGCTGCTGGATCAGGCCAAAAGGGGGCCCATCCAGTCTAGCGTCCTGTTCTTGCAGTGGCCGACCAGATGCCCCATAAGCAGTGTGGGGCTACGGGGCTGTGTAACCCCCCACCACAAGCCATAACTGACACGCGCTGCAGCCAGGCAGCTGCAAAGAGAGAAATTGGCTGCCCTTTTGCCACTTGCAAAAAGAAAAAAACGGACCTTGTTCCCTTTGAGTCCCCGGAGGCCAGCAGGGTGGAATCCATGGCATAAACAGGCAGCTCTTGCTCCCAGCTGCCCCGGCAGAGGAATCCTCTCCCTGGCTGGGCTCCTGTGATTGCCTGGGAAACAAAAATCAGGTTGCAAATCCAGGGGGCGACAATTAGGTATATTGGGGGGGGGGTGTCTTCCTCCATGCATTTAACTTTGTACCCACCTCTCCCGTCCACCAAGGAGTTCGCAGTGTCTATGGGTAGGCAAACTAAGGCCCGGGGGCCGGATCTGGCCCAATCGCCTTCTCAGTCAGGCCCGCGGATGGTTCTGGAATCAGCGTGTTTTTACATGAGTAGAAAGTGTCCTTTTATTTAACATGCATCTCTGGGTTATTTGTGGGGCATAGGAATTCGTTCATCCCCCCCAAAAAATATAGTCCGGCCCCCCACAAGGTCTGAAGGACAGTAGACCGGCCCCCTGCTAAGAAAGTTTGCTGACTCCTGTATTTGATTCCCATTTTTTAATTTTCTTTACTGCCTTCATATCCTACTCTTGGGGTAAGCTAAGGAGCTCTTCAGAACCCCCTGGAGAGTTGCTGCCGGTCAGTGCAGGCAATACAAACCCGCTGGATCAACGGCCTGATTTTAAGGCTGCTTCCGACCTTTCTATTTAAAACCAGACCCTTACACCATAAGAATATTACTTTCTTTTTAGGGGCAGGGTTAGCTCCCAGATTCCACACGCCATACCATCTCCAGGCGGAGCGGGGCGCCGTTTTCCTATCCCCCTTATGTTGGGGGGGGGCGGCGGGGTTAGTCTCTAGGGGTTGCTAGTTCACATTGAGGCAGGACTGGCTAGGAAGGGGGACACGAAGGATCTGGCCTCTCGGGCTTCGCCGCGCACGCGGAGAGCGTCGTCTGCACGCCACCATCACGACACGTGTTGAGCGCAGAAAAGGTCCCAGGTGATACCACCCGGCTCTGCCCAACCCTTCCAGGTTGAAGTTATGGGCCGCTGTTCCCGCGCCGCCTGGGCATGTGCAGAGCGCCTCCTTCTTGGGCAGCCCATGCAGGCAACCTCCCACCCGCGTCTGTGAAGGGATGTGGGTGGAGCAGCGGCGGCGGCCGTGCCAAGGGCGCCCCCTGCTGGCACGGTTAGCGGCCACCGACGGGGCGGGCGGCTCTGAAGCTTGGCTGGCGCCGCTGCTCGGCGTCAGGATCGGCCCCGGGTCGTCCCGGCCAAGCCAAGCCCGGCTTGCGCAAGTGGCTGACGCCTCCGCCCGCCCCGCGAGAGGCCCCAACAGCCCCAGCTGGCGGTGCCGTCGGGCGCGCAGTCCTCCCGGGAGCCGTCGAGGGAGAGAGGAGCGCGCCGCGCCAGGTAAAAACGGGGTGCAGCTCTCTTGGAGGACCCCCCCCCACATTCCACTTTGCAGGGTGGGCTGGGCTGGGCTCCCCGTGGGAGGCCCCTCTGCACATGCTCAGAGGAGCAGCCTGGACGGGGTCCTTCCTCTGCTTCCGAAAGAAGTTCTGGTGTTCACCCCGAACACCCCCGTCCCTCCCGACCCGCCGCCATCCCAAGCTGTCTCCTCTCGCAGAAAACTCAGCCAGTACGGGAAAGGAGAGGACGCGTCGCTCCCCACAAATATGTGGGTCCCTCTTTCTCAATCCCCGCAAAAAAAAAATATCCCTTGCGTGAGTAGCAGAAAAAGGAGGTGTGCTGTCAGTGAGACATGGGAGGGGGTGAATAATCCAGCGGGGAGGGTCCTCCTGAGGCTGCCGTTGGGGAGAGGGCAGGACCCCCCATCCTCATTGGGCCTTAATTTCAACGGACGGTGGGACCCAATTTCAATCCTCTTGTAACTTTCTGGGTTCCTTAATCCTACTGCCTTTATAACCCGCCTTTCTCTCAAGCATCTCAAGGCAGTTTTCATGATTCTCTCCCAAGGTATTTACCCCCCCCCCCAAAAAAAAACACACCACCCATGCAAAGTAGGCTAGGCTGGGGGCGGGGAGCATCATCTTACCCAGGAAGCTTTGTGGCAAGAACGGAGATTCGAACCCAGATCTCCCCTGTCCTGCTTAAAACACAGAAGCTCTCTCCCTTTGGGGTGCTCTGAATGGTTTTGAGGCATGTGCAGAGTGCCTTTCAAGAACCAAGGAGCCTGAGGGTTTCAGATTCAGAAGCTGATTCAGCACTGATTCTCCACAGGGACAGGGGGGCAGCGGGGGGGGGGAGCAGCACAGGCTGATGACTGGACTTTGTTTTGGTTGGAAGAAGCTTAGTCAGAAACTGGGAATGTCTAAAGTCAACAATAAATGAAATAAAGTGACTGACAGGTGGCATAAGTTTTGGCGGGGGAGTTGAAGATTAGTGGCAGGGGGTGGGTTGACATATGAGCTTATTTTGGGGGGCATCTGGTTAGTCCTAGGAGAACAGGATGCTGGACTAGGCCCCCCCCCAATCCAGCTGCAGTCATCTGCTCTTCCAATGCCCCTGTTGCCCCGTTGTGATTTCGCCCTGTCAAAGTCCTACAGAGCATGAATTGAGAGCAAACTGTGTCTATCTTGCACCCCCTTCCCTGTGGGAGACGAGGGAAGCCCCCCATTATTCTGCATGGAATGATGTCCGGGGGGCGGGGTCTTAGCTGTGATTTCTGCATCGCAAGGGGTTGGAATAGATTATCCTTGGGGGTCCCTTCCAACTCTACAAGTCTATGATTCGATGGGGATAGCTCCCCTTGGGCCTGGTTTAGTGGGGAAAGGGGGAGGCAGGTTGCCCCAGCCCTTCCTGGGGTGGCTGGAACAGCGGCCAGGGGGCGGCCCCAGGAAGCGTGCCTTGGTAGCAGTCTTGCCGCCACTTGAAGAGAGGATCTGCCCTGACTCAGACTGTGCAACGCTGCCGCAGCAGCAGCAGTCCCCTCAGCTTCCTGGCGGCGGCTCAGTTCAGTGACTGAGAGTCAAAGGCACTTCCTGCGCCGGGAACAGCGTGTTCCCAGGGCCAGGCCAGACCCTCTTGTGCAGCCCAGAGCTGGCACCATCCGCAGGATGGAGAAATCGCTTCCAGATGCTGAGGCTGGATGTGTCACTCAAACACACAGAGAGAGGGAAGAAGAGAAGGGAGGTGGCGGGGAGCGTTTAGACTCCCTTCTCCCTCCCCAGCCCCCCATCACTCACCCCATCACCGTCTGCCCCAGAGAACAGGGCAACTCAGAACCTGACAAGCGTCTTCCTCGGCCGGCCCACTCATTGGCGAGACTTGACACTTGTCCCAGTTTAAACCACCATGCAGAATAATTCCTCCATCACGGATAGAAGGAAAGCTTAGCCCAGTGGGGGCGAGTTGGGGTTGAGTTCAGCACATGTGCACTGACACACTTCCAGTGTTGTTGTTTTGCTGGGTTCTTTCTGAAACCCCTGAAGAAGGCAAGCCAGTGGGATTTGTGTGTGTTAACCCTACGGGCCAAGGGGCCTTCTGCAGGAACATGAGGCCAGGGGTGAGTTCCTCAGACCCAGGGAATTGGGATTCTCAGGCTAGGGTGCTCCCCTTGGTCACCCCTTCCCTCCAAAGCCAGGGAAAGTCAGGCATGTGTGTTTGCACCTGCCAATGTGATCATAGATCAGATCTAGTCCAACCCCCTGCAATGCAGGAATCACAGCTGAAGGATCCATTGCAGGTGGCCTTCCAGACTCTCTCTCCAGGTAGTCCGTTCCACTGCCAAAACAGCTCTTTCTTCCTAACGTTTAGCCAGATTCTCTTTTCTTGCCACTTGAATCCCTTGCTTTGGGGTCCTGCCCTCTGGAGCAACAGAATACAAGCTCGCTCCCTTCGCCCTTCAGGTGGCTCTCAGTTGTCACCTGCCGTCTCCTCTTCTCCAGGCTCATGATAAGTCAATGGAACCATACATTTAGGGCCCGATGACTTCGAGACATGTCCCTTGCATGTCCTCATCAGCTGTCCCCTGTCGGAGGCAGAATGCTGTGCTGGATTAAACGGAAAGAAAGATTTGCCCTCCTTAAACTAAACAGAGTTCTCAGGGTGGAAGCAGCCCGGCTGCCTGCCCTGTCCAAAGATGTGTCCAGCTGTGCCAGGGCTCTCTGCTTCCCAGGACCAAATTACTGGCTAGCCCTTTCCCTCCTACACTTCCTTGATCTCTTAAAGGCCCTGAATGGAGGGCAGCATTCCCTTCTGGGGCCGCATGCCAGAGGCAAAAGGAGCTGGAGCAATTGTACTCGCCCCTTCCTCTTTCCACCCTCCTTCCAGGCATGAAAAGAGGCAGGGTCAGAGGTCAAGGAAAGGCTTCTGGCCAGGAAGGGGCAGAGTGAGGCCAGCAAGGGGCGTGTCCTGGAGGGAGGGGGCGTGGCTGGGGGGCAGCAATGCTTCTGAATACCAGCTGCTTTGAATCTCAAATGGGGAGAGTGCTATTCTGCCTGAGGGCCAGGTGGAGTGGAATGGAGGGCCGATTCTGGCTCCTGGGTTTAAATAATAATAATAATAATAATAATAATAATAATAATAATAATAATAATAATAATAATTTATACCCTGCCCTCCCCAGCCAGATCCGGGCTCAGGGAGGCTAACAACAGTAAAATTACAGTAGAAACATAATAGGGGTGAGTGGGAAACCCAATTTAAAATACAGGTTAAAATGCAATTTAAAATGCAGCCTCATCAAAACCATAAGGGGAGGGAAACATAAGGGTCAGCCTGAGTCCAAACCAAAGGCCAGGTGGAACAGCTCTGCCTTGCAGGCCCTGCAGAAAGACGTCAAGTCCCGCAGGGCCCATAGCTGTCAACTTTTCCCTTTTCTTGTGAGGAATCCTATTTGGAATAAGGGAATTTCCCTTTAAAAAAGGGAAACGTTGACAGCCATGCACAGGGCCCTAGTCTCTTGTGACAGAGCATTCCACCAAGTCAGGGCCAGTACTGAAAAGGCCCTGGCCCTAATTGCGACCAATCTAACCACCTTGGGACCTCCAAAATGTTGTCATTTGTAGACCTTAAGGTCCTCCGCGGGGCTCCCCCTCAGTGAGCTATTAGAAGAGCAACTTATAATCTTGGAATTGCAGAGTTGGAAGGGACCCCAAGGGGGTCCAGCCCCCTGCAATGTCGGAATCTCAGCTAAAGCATCCGTGACAGAGGGCCACCCAACTTGCACATTGGTACCATCAGAACATAATGAGAGCTTGCTGGGTCAGGCCAGTGGCCCATTCAGTCCAGTTGCCTCTTCTCACAGTGGCCAACCAGGTGCCCCAGTGCTGCAAGCAGGACCTTTCCCATCCTGCGATTTCCAGCAACTGGCATTCAGAAACATCGCTGCCTCTGACTGTGGAGGCAAAGCTGAGCCATTGTGGCTAGTAAACTTTGTCTAATTCTCTGCTAAAGCCATCTAGGTTGGTGGCCATCACTGCCTCCTGCACTAGAGAGTTCCACAGTTTAACTACGCCTTGTGTGAAGAAGTCCTTTCTTTTATCTGCCCCGAATCCTCATTATTGATCCACCTTCTTCCTGTGAATGTAGGTTGTTTGAAACTGTTGTGTTTTAGTTGTTGCAACCTGCCCTGGGGCCTGAGGGTCAAGGGGACCAACTGATGGAGGGAGGAAATGGGAGCAGCAGGAACTTCCTTCACTGGAAGACTGGCAGATAAAGATGGGAGAATATGTGGAGATGGCAAAGCTGACGGGGAAGATCCGGAATCGGTGAGACGAACTGTTTCAGAAGGACTGGAGCAAATTTATATTCTATAGGAAAGAAAACTGTAAACATTTGAAAACGTTTGTAGGTTTGAATTGAAATGCTTTGTAATGTGAAAAGAAGGAGCCGATTTACATATAAGGTGGTAATTTTTATAAAAAAGAAGATTTAAGGTAGAAAAATGCAAGAATTTATTAAAAGATGTTTGGGAGTCAAAAAGAGGGGAGGGGAGGAAGTCGTTGCTCTGTCTGAGCAATGCTTTATGTTATTGATTTGTGTAATGAGATGTAATTAAATATGGAAAACTCAATAAAAATTATTTTTTTAAAAAATGGATTTGCTGTTCGTGGGTTGAGGGGCGTTGCCTCCCTCCTGCAGCAGCCTGCAGATTCTAGGATGCGCTGGATCCGTCCTGCCCCTGCCAGGGAGCACACGGGCACCTTCCTTGCCTCTTGTGGATTTCTGCCTGGCACCGGCGGGAGCAGCCACCCAGAAGCCCCTGGCATTCCCCAAACAGTAAGAGTTTATGTGCAGTGTCATCCAGAATCTGCACACAAGCTCCTCCTGTGCGGGGAGACCAGGCCATGCCTGCCTCTCGCGGGAGCCAGTTCCAGCGCCGCTTGAAGGACTGTCTTTTATCCATCCAACATTCAGCTTCACTGGGTGTCTGCGAGTTCTAGTGTTGGGCGGGAAGGAGGAAAACTTTATCCCTCTCTCTGGGTGAGATGAGCCTCTGCTCTGGTCCTGTAGGGCCTTGTCCACACATGCACACCTTGTGGGAAGTAATCCACCGAGAGCAGTCAAACACAACATTCCTTGTTTTCCTAGAGAAGACATGCAGGGGAATGTTTGGTCCAGCCAGTTGAAAACTTCCTGTTTCCTCCTGGCTGGAGCATCCTTCCTTTGCACGTCACCAGAGGTGGGCGTGACCTTACCTGTCCAGGTAACAGAAGGACAAGGCATGCTGCCACTCTCTCTCTTTTTCACTTCCTTCCTTCGTCGTTGAACCAGCTTCTCAGCTAGAAATGCTCTGCTAGCTTCTCGCATTGGGATCAAATCTCCCATATGGGGTATATGCACATGTATATATTTGTAACCAAGCCTGCCTTCAGGAATTCAACCGTGAACTGATGTGAGTAAACAACTTTTATTGACTTTAAATAAGATTGTCGTGTCTTTATTCTTTTAAGAGGGGTAAAAGGGAACTTACCAGGAATATACAGTTCAATACTGAATTGTATAAAATAGTGAGAGGCTCACACGAGCCTGCAACCAGCTATCTGCTGTGTATGTAAAAGAAGAATGTAAACTCTGCTAAGTAAAGGAACTTGCTAGCACAAAGTTAGGAAGGATATTAATAAACAATATATCCTCTCCTGCCTCCCTGAACATTCCCACATATCTTTTAATGTGTACATTAAAAGCAGTGCATTTGGAAGTTGTGCCTGCAGCACTTGACCTGTTTCACAGCCCATACACACATGCAGGGCACTAGTTGCTGCTGCCAGATCGGGCCAAATTCAAGGTGTTACTTACCATCTGTATATAAAGCCCTTAACACCTTGGGACCAGTTTTCCTGCAAGAAAATCACCTTATCCCCCCCCCACCCCACCCACACCCTTCCAGCCGCTTTGACTGGCAGAACTGGCCTTGTTCCAAGCACAATTTAATACTTGTTTGAAAGAACTCCATATTTTTGCAGCACTTACACTTTGGAACTCCCTGCCTTTGGCACTGGGCAGGTGCCTTCACTGGAGTCGTTTTCTGCACCAGCTTTTTTCGACAAGCCCATCCAGATGTCTAGAAAGTTGATGGGCGTTCCAGTTTGTTTTTAGCCTACTATTTTAACTTTTTGAAAGCCATAAATTATATTGTTAGCTTTTCTTACTGATAATTTTATTGTTTTATCTTTTTTCTCAAACTGCTGTGAATGTTCCCGTCCCCCATCAAGCAGTGTATGAATTTCATGAAATAAATGAATGTGTGAATCAGCTCTCGGTATAGAATGTGAAAATGTTGTACATGCCTCCTTGGCACTATAATCCTCAAATTGGGCTTCAGGTCTCAGGAAGAAAACATGAGCCACGAGCTGAGCAGGCCTTTCTTCTGTAACCTCACTGCCATCCCCCAATCTTAAATGTAACCATTTCAGGCATATTCATTTTCTCCTTAATTTTGCATCCTTTCGTTTAACAGCTGCTGCTTCTTAGTTGCAGAGGAGAAGAGTACATTTCCCAAAATGCTGCTCTGATGGTGGCTGGAGATCCGGCAGGTCCCAGGGCAAGTGGGCAGGATCTGGTACCTTGAGGATTGCCTCTTGGGACCTGGCCAGAATCTTGTGGGAAACCCAGAAAGTCCTGAGCAGCCCCTCCGATAGAAAATTGTGTCCATTCTCTCCCTGCCCTGCCCTGCAACACACACACACACACACACACACACACACACACACACACACCTGCAGGAATGAATTGTGTAAAAATAATAGACCTATGCACAGTAGAGGGTGCAAATGTGTACAATTTATGCAGGCCACAGATTTTAAATTTATATGAGATGAAAGAAAAGGGGGAGGGAGCGTTCTAAGCCCCAAAGGTTTCCAGATTCCCCGTAAGTTCCTTCTTGTTGGTTCCACACGAGGAGCTGGCTACCCACCGAGAGAGGTTCACAAAGGGAAAGCAAGAAACAGCTCCATCTTCCTCATCACCTGCTGCCTGATCCCCCTTTACCTGAAGGTGCTTCCAGGTATTGAACCCAGAACCTTCTGCATGCAAAGCCTCTGCTCGTCTGAGCTGCAGCCTCCCCGCATTTGCCACTGAACATGGGAATGCAAGCAGTAGCATGTCCCTGTTGCTTTGAGTCCCCACTCCTTTGGGTGAGCATGTGCTTCCACATTGGACTAGTCCTCAGTGAGTACAGATCTGCTAACCTGCACTCACCAACTTTCTCAGGGCCGCTTGCTGGGGAAATGGACATGCAAACTTTGTTACCCCTAAAGAGGATAGGAGGACATGGTCTGGACAAAAAGAGCCCCCTTTCACTGGAAAGAGGGGCTGCCACCCATGTCAGAGTTCTGCACTAAGGCCTGGGAAACCCAGGTTCAGATCCTGACCCAGCCATAAAGCTCAGGCCTTGGGGCCGATCTCCACCTCTCAGAGCAATCACCTAACTCACATGAGGATTAAGGACACCACCTTGAACTTCCTGGAGGAAAGGAAGGAAGGAAGGAAGGAAGGAAGGAAGGAAGGAAGGAAGCTAGGAAGGAAGGAAGGAAGGAAGGAAGGAAAAAGGAAGGAAGGAAAGGAAGGAAGGAAAACAGAAGGAAGGAAGGAAGGAAGGAAGGAAGGAAGGAAGGAAGGAAGGAAGGAAGGAAGGAAGGAAGGAAAGCAAAAGGAAGGAAGGAAAACAGGAAGGAAGAAAGAAGGAAAGAAAACAGGAAGGAAGGAAGGAAAACAGGAAGGAAGGGAGGGAGGGCCAGCCAAGCCTCGTTTGTTTCAGCCCCACCCCAGCACATTCCAGCAGCCCAGAGGCCACTTGGCAGGGCCCAGCGCCCAGGGAGGGGTGTGTTTGTGCATCAGCCCAGCCTCTCTCCCAGGCTGGTCTCTGCCGCGGGGGCCCAGAACCAGGAGCTTTGGAGAGAAAGCAGCCCCAGGATGCCCACGAAGAATTCCTCCCCCTCCATCATCAAGGCGGCGGTTGCTGCTGCTGCTGCTGCTGCTGCTGGGGCGTCCACTCCAGGCAACCATGGCTGTAGACTGTTACCAGCCCACATCCACACAGTAACAATCTAAAGCCACGGTTGCCCTGGAGACGCAGGATGAGCTGGCACCGTGGCAAATGGCATCCTGAAGGCTCCATCTCTCTCTCTCTGATTGCTGTGAAGAGGGAGAAGCAGAAAACCCACCAGCACCACCGTTCCAATCTCCCACTCCCCATTCCCCCAAATCAGCAGCAATGCACACTTGGACCCGCTTGGAGTCCAGGTCAGGGTCTGCCCAAATTCAGCTGCACGTCTGGTTGTGAGATCTGCAGAGGCTGCTGTTGAGGAGCTGGCAGCCATGAATGTGTTCTCTGTTGGGGAGAACTGGGGGGTCTGCATGATGGGGAAAATTCAATAGAGAGAAGACCCTCCCTGACTGCCCTTTAACCTGTGCTGACATTCCCTCCACTGTTAGATGGAGACTCTTGAATTCTTTGGTCATCCAGTGACCAGTAGCTGAATAGCCCTTTTTACTGAAGTGCAGAATTTCCATCCACTGTGGACCAGAGTAAGTTCATGGATTCATAGAGTTGGAAAGGACCCCCAAGGGCCATCTAGTCCAACCCCCTGCAATGCAGGAATCTCCGCTAAAGCATCTCTGACAGGTGGCCATCCAACCTCTGCTTTAAAATCCCCAAGGAAGGAGAGTCTGTGGCCTCCCGAGGGAGACTGTTCCCCTGGTGCCTGGACCACATTTCATGGACCCAGACAGACCACTGGCTCCATCCAGCTCTGTATTATCTACACCAGGGATGAGTGGCCCCTGTGGCTCTCCTGATGTTGCTAGACTCCACATCCCAGCACCCACTCCTTCCCCCAGAGAGGACCTATGAAGAGCCCGACTGCTCGCTGGCAGTCGACCAGCTGGTTCCTCCTGTCCCTCCTCCACTGCCGAGGACTTTGGGGATACAACTCGCTTTGCACTGATGTGTCTGCATGGGAAGGGAGTCAGTGAGAGAAACCTCCCAGCTTCCTAAGCTGCCCTTTAACCTGCTCCGACCACCCCTCTGGTGCTAGACTGATATTCTGAGGGTTGCTGGCCTCATCTCCTCCTCCTCCTCCTCCTCCCATACATTGGGAGAGGCAAATCTTTGTGACTCCTGCTGAGAGCAGGCAGAACAAGGATCTCTCCTGTGCATTTCCTTCAGGAAACTTAGCTTCAAAACTCGGAGTCTCAGTGTGATTGTATCCAAGGGGCCAGCAGTGGATCAGTGCTCAGTTCAAAGATCTGCTGATGCTCTCAAACTTCAAGTGCCAACCTTTTGATGGGGGCACTTTTTTGAGGGGGTACCATGTACCCCCAAGTTTCAGCTGGTTCCTATCAGGAGCTGAGGCTTCAGTGTAGCAAGCCCTGCCCTGTGGAACTCCTTGCCACTGCTTGATTTTAGATGCCTTCTGAAGACAGTATTTATTCGGAAAGTCCTCCTAATCTTGTTTCTTTCTCCACACAACTCACCTTCCCCAACCCACTGTTTGCTTTTTCTTTCCCTTTTTTAACCATCTAGCCTTATGGAAGAGTTCTGAGGAACTCAAAAGTGTCCAAATTATTTTGGGTTGGTCTAATAAAAAAAAAATATCACCATATTACGGAGCGCAATTCTTGCTCCTGATGCTCCGGCAACAAGAGGAGCACCAACCAAGGTGGGCACTTCAACCTCAGAAAGTGCAATTGCTGCTTCCCCCAGTTAAGAGCAAGACAACTCTCCTTTTTTGTCATCTGAATCCATTGGTTTGGGTTCTTCTCCCCTCCAGAGCAGCAGAAAAACAACTTGCTTCACATGCCATGTGTTAGTCCTCCAGGTATCTGAAGACAGCAGTCATATCCTCTCAGTCTTCTCTTCTCCAGGCTAAACACACCCAACTCCCTCAACCATTCCTCATAAGGCTTCTTCATCATCCTGGTTGCCCTCCTCTGCACAGCTTCTAGCTTGTCAATACCCTTCTTAAACTGGGGTGCTCAGAACTGGACACAGGACTGACTTTTACTCTTGGGGCGATGGAGATGGAGGATGGGGAAGAATGGATTTTGCTCTTACCCTGGCTTAGGAGCATGTCCTAACTGCCACACTGAGCTTCCTCCTCATTAGCCAGACTGTACTGGGAACACTCACTACTGTGCAGGTCTCTCCTTCACCACTATTGTCTGCCAAAGGCTAGAAAATGTGCCAATGGGGGGGTCAGCCTGTATCCCCACCCCACACCTTGGGCTCCCTCTGGAGGTGGGCATCTCTCTTCATTGATTCTCAACAAGCCAGCATCCCAGAAGCACCCACCACCCCCAAGTGACGTCCACAGAGCATCAAGGATTAAAGGCGAAACCTGCCTGGACCTTTCCAGTATGGGAGGCACCAGACTCCCCATCGCTTGGTGGCAGAGCCCCTGCTTTGAATGCAGAAGGCCCCAGTCCCTTCTGAAACTCTGGACAGCTGCTGCCAGTCAGTGTTGGCAATACTGGGCTAGGTATAGCAATGGCCTGACTGGATTTGAAGCAGGTCCCTACATTCCTGGAGAGGGAATGTGGTCAGACACAGCCTTAATTTATTTATTGCAGCATGGGCAAAACCTGGAGACGGCAGCACTTAATCTGATCAGGCCATTGGTCCATCTAGTTCAGTATTGCCTTCTCTGGCTGGCAGTGGCTTTCTGGGGCCTTCAGCAAAGAACCCTCACCTGCTGCTGAAGTCCTTGCATGCGCAAAAGAACTATGCTCTACTGAACTATGGATGGCACCCATGAATTTTTCTCCTGTAATAAATCTATTCGTTTCCATGGTGCTGCAGGATTCTTCATTCATTCATAAACATTGCTGGACTACGACTCCCACCCACCCCCATTACTGCTCATACTGTCTGGGGCTGATGGGAGTTGGAGTCCAGCAACGTCTGGGTCCCTGGTACAGACGAAACAGAGCTTGGTCAGCCAATGGTCTGACTCAGTGCCTTTGGTTGTTTTGGCCAAAACAAACACAGCTACCCTTTGGAAAAGGATCAAAGCCAGCCATTCCTCTCACTGTTTCAAGGAGGAGTGGGACCCAATTCTGATATGGAAAAGGTATTTCCCACCCTAGTGCAAAACGCGAGGGGACCAGTCCTAAAAGTGTTTGGAAGTGGGCAGTTTTCCAGGGGAGACTGGAGATCAGCACCATGGACAGCAACTGGCAGCAAGGATCCCTTTTGGTGCCAGGAGGGAGGCTACGTTTGGGCCCCAAGGACAGGAGATGGTTGAGAGTCCCTACCCCACATTCTCCCCCCAACTGGGTCCCGGAACCACAAGAAACTGGAGTCCAGTTTGAAGAACCAACTCTGCCAGTTCTGCCTAAGATCTGCAATACTGGAGTGGCACCAGCCTCCCTCTCTGCACTTCCCCACACCTTCTCAAGGCCCACATCATATGAAGAGCCTGTTGGATCGGGCCAATGGCCCCTCTAGTCCAGTGGCCAAATACCCCAAAGGACCTAGGAATCGAGATAGACTGCCTCTGGACCTGTAGGTTCCATCAAAGCATCAGAAGAGCCTATCTGCTAGATCAGGCCAATGGCCCATCTAGACCAGCACCCTGTTCTCACAGTGGCCAGCCAGATGACTCTTTGGGGAAGCCCAATTTAAGAGCCCTCTTCCCTCCTGATTTCCAGCAACTGGTCTTCAGAAGCATCGTTGCCTCCAGTTGGGGTGGCAGAGCACAGCCACCTTGGCTAGTAGCCATCAATAGCCCTCTCCTCCTCCAGGAATTTGTCCAGTCCTCTTTTAAAGCCATCTTGGTTGGTGGCCCTCCTCCTGTAGCAGGGAGTTCCATAGTTTAACAAAGTGCTGCCCACCGACCTTCATCTCCAACCATTATGACATTTTAAATACCTGTCAGCTGCACTGGCTCGCATCCACCCACCTGTTCAATCTCTGGACCACCCCACTCCCCTGTTGCACTGGTCCAAGGGCCAGCAGTAGGGAGTACCCATTTGATTGACAGACAAATGATGAGACATATGTTTAAGTACATGGAGGGGCTGCTCAAGGTCACAGATAGCCCACCCATAATCTAGTTTTACAGGTGAGAAGCACAGAGGCTAAAGAGGTAAGCAATTATACCACAAGGCCCACCATGTCAAGTTGTATGGTTTGTTTTTTTAAAAAGGAGCAGCATTTAAAACCACCAGGGTCCCATTTTACAGCCAGGGCAAACTGAGGCCCAGATATAGCTATAGATCTATTGTCTATACCTTCTTCGCTAAGCTTTCTTCGTTTCAGAAGCCTGGTTTATTAGGGGAGGGGGTGGAGATCTGTTTCTGCTGCTGTTAAAGAACCGTGAGCCAGAAACCCCTTTGCAGGATCTGCTGCAGAGACCTACCACGAGTGGATCCTGACATGTCTTTGCCCTGGCACAGCTGAAAGGAGACAGACGCCCCACACAAAAGCCCGCCCCCCTCGGGTGAAGAGGCACTGTAGTTGCTGTCAGACTTCAGTAGCCATGACTGTAGACTGTTACTGTTCCTGTCGTAGCACTTAGCAGTAAGCAGTCTAGAGCCAAGGTGCCGACGCACTGACCTGGCAGGGAGGGTGTGGGGGGCAGGAGGTTGAATCTTCTCACCGGGGTCTCTTCCGCATGCGGTTCCCCCTGCTTTAACCCTGAGGGGGGAAGGCCACTGCAAAGGAAAGTGCAAAAAGCCTTCTGCCTGCTGGTGTGGCTGCCTCTGTGCTTCCTTGAGAGGTCATTAAAAAAGAGAGAGAAATCAAGATTCTAGATCTCATTATCACAGCGTAAGCTGAGGAGCAACGGAAAAGGGAGCGGTGCCTTCTTGTTGCGCTCAATTTCAGAGTCTGGGGGAAGGAAGTTCCTGGATTTCAGGGCTCACCAGCGAGTTACAGGGCAGAGAATGTTTTGATAGAAATGGTGGGGGGAAACTCCAGGCCGTCCTGGAAGAGGCTGGGTTTAGGAGGGGGTGATATAGACCTGCCTTCTGCTGAAGAACTAACAAGCAGACCCTCCCCAAATAGCCCATAGAATAGTAGAGTTGGAAAAGACCCTGAGGATATCTAGGGATATGCAGTTGCTGGCAAGGGGTCTGGGGTCCAGATCAATGCCCTTGACTCCTTGGTAGACTGCCTCTAAGGAGAGAGGCTCCGCGGAGTGAACATGGCTAAAATTTTCTCCATAAGTTTTCCCCAACTGCTCCTCTCCTTACTTTCACCCTCTATGGCAGGCTAAGGGGGTGGGGTGAACTACAACTCCCATCAACCTTGGCCTCTGGCCATGCTTGCTGCTGATGGGAACTGTAGTTTCAGCGGCACCTGAAGAGCCGAAGGTCCCCCCATATCTGCTTCAGGTCCTAAGACGAGCCTGGCTGCTGGATCAGGCCAAAGCAGGACCCATTCAGTTCAGCATCCTTGGTCTCAGCTGCCCCCTGGGAAGCCTGCAAGCAGTGTGGCGTAGTGGTTAGCTGGGAGAAATTAGGGCTTGAATCCCCCCCTTGGCCCTGAAGCTGATTGAGTGATTTGGGCCAGTCTAGCCTACCTCACAGGGCTGTTGTGGGGATTAAACAAGGGTGGGGAGAACCAAGGACGCCATGCAGAAAAAGATGGACATAAATTCCTGCATTGCAGTGGGTTGGACTAGATGACCCCTGGGGTCCATTTCCAGCTCTAGAATTCTATGAAATGCAATCAGTAAATAAAATAAAAACAACACACACACACACACACACACACACACACACACTCCTTCCCTCTCTCATTCCTATGGATCCAGGATGGCCTTTCGCACACAGCCTGGAGGGCCATGATTCTGTTGAGGGTGAGAGCTGCCCATCCAAGAGGGCACCAGGTTGGGAAAGGCTGAGCCAGGGAAACAGGGGTGTGTGTTCAAGGGACAGTGGAAATAAATGGAACAGAAGAGCCTGCTGGATCAGGCCAGCAGCCCATCTAGTCCAGCATCCTGTTCCCACAGTGGCGGACAAGATGCCCATTATGGGAAACAGACCCCCAGCTGTTGTTCCCCATCCTCTGGTATTCAGAGATAGACTGTCCCAGGGCATGGAGGTTCTGCTATCACAACAGACCTTTGTAAGAAGAGCCCTGCTGGATCAGGTCAAAGGGGGCCTATCTAGTCCAGCATCCAGTGGCTGAACAGATGCCCATTATGGGATGCTCGCAAGCAGGATTCAAGCACAAGAGCTCGAACTCTCCCCTCCTGCGATTTCCAGCAACTGGGATTCAGAAGCATCGCTGCCTCCGACTGCGGGGGCAGAGCCGAGCCATGAATGAATCTGTTGCTCATTCTTAAAAATGAATAACTAAACCCCACAAAGCGCAGGGCGTTAGAGAAGGCAGGTGTCTCGAACTCTTCGCTTCCGGGTGGGGGGAGAAGAGCCGGGGGGGTATCAAAGGAAGGGAGAGGTCCCTCTCCTTCTTCCACCCCCAGATCTTCCTCTGATATTCAACACCCACCCCATCAACAGCCCCCGTTCAGGAGATTCTCGCTTCCTGCTTTCTCGTTAGGCATCTCGGAGTGGAAAGGGAGGGAGGGCGAAGAAAGAGATTTTTTGGGAGGTGGGGGTCTGGTCTGACGGATGCTTATGCCTAGGGAGTTGGGAGGGGCGAGAGAAAGGCAGGTCGCTGCCGCCCTGCGCCAAGCCAGCCCTCCCCCTTCAGCCAAGCGGACACGGGTGGGGGGGGGGGTAGAGAAGCGGATGGCTGGCTGGCGCTCCCCCCCCCCCGCCCATCGCTTCCGGCGGCGCAGCAGCCCCTTCCAGCCAGTTCTTGTTCCGGCTCAAGGTGAATGGAGCGGCAGGTAGGCTGGTGGGGGCGGGAAAGAGAGGGAGGGGGAGCGGCAGGGGGGGAGAGAGAGTTGCAGCAACGTCTCCCCCGCCCCCCGCAGGAAAAAGAGAGGAGCGAGCGCCAAGCAGACGCAATGCAACAGGTGGCGGATCCGCAGGAGGAAGAAATTGGGGGGGGGGGGAGTCAGAGGCATCATCTAACCAGCTCCAAGCTCAATTGCGTGGAGGGGGGGCGCTAGAGATGAGCACGCCCCGTATCCAGGCGCTACTCATCCGCCCCCCCCTTCAATGCCAGCAGCTTCCCCTTAGCTGGGCTTTTTGCGGGAGAGGGGAAGTTGGCAAGGCACAAGGTGGGGGGGGCAACGCCCGAAACTCTGCCGTGTCCCCCCCCCCCGCCTGCTGATTATAATGCCTCTCGGTCCCATTCACGTAGGAGGGGGGGTCTCTGTTCCCTCTGTGCCCCCTCCACCCACTGAAAAGAGACCTCCCCGCCACATCCCTGGTGGGGAAAGTCGGTCCCGATTCAAAACCTGCTTCCTCTCCTTTGATGGGGGGGGGGGAGGTAGGCAGTCGCTGCCCGGACAAGCGCCACGTGTTTGGCACGGGAACCAATCGACTCCGGGCGAGCCACGCTGTGGGACCCCCGCACACCTCTCCCCACAAACCGCCTGGGACGGGACTCTGTTGGAGGCGAATCTACGTCGCGGAGCAGAGAGAGAATAAGTGGGGACCCCTTGACACACACACCCCACTCTTGAAAGCGGCGATAAGCCAGTCTTGCAATGGGGAGAGAGGGTCAGAGCTGGATTGGTAGGGGGCAGCCCGCTCTCCGCTTACCTGTGCCTCGACGGGGCGTCCTTCCCGTCCATCCGCCCGCCGGCCCTTCTCCCCTCCATCCCTCCGCGCCGGAGCCCCCTTTTTCTCTCCCGGCTTTGGGGGGAGAAGCGCCGGACTCCGTCGGCGGTGCAGGCTCCGGAGCGGTGTCTGCAGCCGTCGGGCTTTTTATAGAGTCCGGCTCGTAGTAACGGGGACCTCGCGGCTCATTCATAGAAAAGAATCAACCTACACAATGACGTGAGCACGACGTCAGCGGGAAATTTAGGGAACGGGCAGAGGCAGCTATTTATATCACGGGGAGGGGGGGGAGAGAGAGAGAAAGGGAGAGAAAGAGGGGCGGGGGAGAGAAACTAGCCAGCCAGAGAGGGGGGATTTATGGGGGGGACGACTCTAAGTGGGTCTCCTTAGCATCAGTTTGCTACATGACACTCCTGATGCCCATCGAAACGACGGGGGGGGGGGGGAGAGAGAGAGAAAGCGAGAGCTTTATAGACCTCTGAAACTGCCAGATTCCCCGGTCTTGGCACACACACACACACACACACACACACACACACACACACACACTCTCCAGGGGGGCACACCCCCCCTGGCATGTGCCAAGATGCACCCGAGTGGCAAAAAACTCACGAAGTCTTAACTCAGATCTAGGAACACAGGAAGCTGGCTGAGGCTGAGTCACCAACTGGTCTATTTAACTCCATATCGTCAACACGGACTGGCGGTGTCTCCCCGGGGGTCTCCAGAAAGCGGAGGTCTTACCGCCAGCTAAGCAGAGATTGGATCTGGGAAAGGAGGTGCCGGGACAGTGAGGAGCTGCAGCCCACCCCCTAAAAATAAGGTAAGTTTTTGATCTTCATGACTCTAAATAAAGGGCTGGTTTATTGCAAACAGCCTCATATACTGAGTCCAATCAGTCGGCACAGTATTGCCAACACAGACTGGCAGCAATCAGTCAATCGATCGTTTTATTTTTAGGCCGCCTTTCCAAAGTTAAAGCTATGCTCAAGGTGGTCGACAACATATAAAAATCACATAATTACGAACATAACAAAAGTAGTCTGTGAACAATGAATAAAACATCAGAAACAATTGAACAACTTCCACATAAATCATAAGAAGATGGAAAATAAAGATACAAAAAGTATCAGTAACAACAACACCCCCCCCCAAAACCCCCTAAACAAGCCCCCCAGCCCAAGAGTCTGTTCAGCATTCTCAGCTTTTGCAGCTGGAGTCAGTCGGAGGGCTGCCCTCCCAGGCCTGGTAGGAAAAGGCCTGCAAGGCAGAGAGCAGGTCTCCCGGGACTCACAGCCAAGAGCAGCAGCTCTTCAGGGTCTCTCCCCTGACCCTGCCTGGAGATGCCACTGGGAGCTGAATGTGGACCCTTCTGCATGCGAAGCAGGTGTTCTGCACCCCTAAACTACAGCCCCTCCATACGTCAACACAGGAAGTTGTGTTGTGCTCAGCCTGACTACTAGTCCATCTAGCTCAGCACTGCCAGCACTGATCGGCAGCAGCTCTCCAGCGTTTCAGACTGAAGTATTTCTGCTGACCTCCCCGGGGGGTATTGGGGTTTGCAGTGCATGGTTAAGCTGTGGAACTCCCTCCCACAGGATGTGGAGGAGATGGCTTTAAAACAAATTCATGGGGGAAGCGAGGGCTGTGGAGGGCTCCTCCTAACCAGGCTGGCTCTGCTCCTCCGTGGTCTAAGGCTGGCACCCCCAACCTGTGGCCCGCCAGATGTTTTGGCCTACAACTCCCATGATCCCTAGCTAACAGGACCAATGGTCAGGGGTGGTGGGAATTGTAATTCAGAACATCTGGAGGGCCGAAGGTTGGGGGTGCCTGGTCTGAGGCAGCAGCGCTTCTGAATCCCAGTGGCTGAAACCCACGGGGGGGGGGGGCTCTTGGGCTTGAGTCTTGCTTGTGGGTTTCCCTTGGTGGCATCTGGCTGGCCCCTGAGCCGTGGAAAGGGGCATGGGGGCACTGGTGGGGCAGGAGAAGAAATGCCATGGCACACGAAGGGCACAGGCATTTCGGGCAAAATATTCCCGCGCTGCAGGAGGTTGGACTAGATGGCTCTTGTGGGCCCTCCCAACTCTACCAGTCTATGATTCCAGCCTCCCCCAATTTCCTCCGCTCAGGATCACACAGCTAAACAGCACTGGGGGGCATGGAGACCCCAGGAAGCCGCCCAGGAAGCCGGCTGCAGCAACCCAGCCAGATGGGCGGGGTATAACTAATAAAATTATTATTATTATAAGCATCCCTATACCAAGTCGGGACGTGGGTGGCGCTGTGGGTTAAACCACAGAGCCTAGGACTTGCCGATCAGAAGGTTGGCAGTTCGAATCCCCGCAATGACAGGGTGAGCTCCCGTTGCTCAGTCCCTGCTCCTGCCAACCTAGCAGTCCGAAAACACACCAGTCCAAGTAGATAAAGAGGTACCGCTCTGGCGCGAAGGTAAACAGCGTTTCCATGTGCTGCTCTGGTTCGCCAGAAGCAGCTTAGTCATGCTGGCCACATGACCCAGAAGCTGTATGCCGGCTCCCTTGGCCAGTAAAGCGAGATGAGCGCCGCAACCCCAGAGTCGTCCGCGACTGGACCTAATGGTCAGGGGTCCCTTTACCTTTACCTTTATACCAAGTCAGCCCATTGGTCCTTCTCACTCACTGCCTGCACGAACTGGCAGCAACTCTCCAGGGTTCTAACCCTACCTGCAGATGCCATTGGGGATTGAACCAGGACCTTCTGCATGCAAAGCAACTGCTCTCCCACTGAGCTGCAGTCCACAGATGTGATGCAATGGATCATCTAGGTAAGCTTTCTCTATATTATGTCTGGGGCTCATGGGAGTTGTGGTTCAAAACCTCTGGAAGCCAGTCGGTTGGCCAAGGCTGATTTTGGTCCACCTCAGTCTGTTTCCAGGCCAAGAAACCACCTGAGTCATCCAAGTGGGTGATCAAGACTCCCAGCCCTTCTGTAGGTTCTGGATAGCTCCTCCAAGATGGGAGCTGGAGGGGTCCTGTTTGGGTGTGGCTCTGCTCCTACCTGCCGGGGGTTCCAGAAAGGGGTGCTGGGCCTGGTCTTGCTGCTGCTGCTCAGCCCCAAGGACCTGTTGCTATGGACCTCTGCAGGATGCCACCCTCTCCTACATGCGCATGAGACCTTGTGGAGTGCCTGTCCAGTGTTTGCGGCTGAGCCATCAGCAGTTCCTGCACTCCCACACCTAAAGGATCAGATCCGCCATCTGGAGGCACCCCTACATCAGAGGTGGGAAACCGCCTCTGATGTCGGTTCGGAAACCTCGGCTGGTGCAGAATTTGGCAGCCAGGTTGCCCACCAGGGCGAAACAGTTTGAGCATATGACGCCATTGCTGGCCGGTCAGTTACTGGCCCCCATTCAAAGTGCTGGTTTTGACCTATATAGCCTTAAAGGGTTCAGGACCGCAATACCTCAGGGACCACCTCTCTTCCATATGAAACGACCCGGACCCTGAGATCATCTTCTGAGGCCCTTCTCCATGTGCCCCCTCCTCAAGAGGTCCAGAGGGTGGAAACACAAGAACGGGGCCTTTTCTGTGGTGGCTCCCCCTTTGTGGAATGCTGACCCCCCCTTTGGCTGATTAAACTGTCTAGGAACTTTTAAACGGGTGGGTATTGTTTCTGTTTGTTGCTATTGTATGTATTTTTGTGTTTTTATATTGTAAGCCACCTCAGATGAAGAGTGGTAGAGAAATTTAATAAAGCAAAAAATAAAAATCTGGCCTCCAGATGTTGCGGGAGTTCAAGAGGATCTGGAGGCAGCCACAGGTCCTGCGACCCCCGTCCTTCATCACTGGAGACAAGAGCAGCCTCTGTGGCATCCAGGAGCATTTGTCAGATAGGACAGCGTGGTGTAGTGGTTAGAATGTCAGAATAGTACCTGGGAGAGACCAGAGTTCAAATCCCCTGGGTGTGGCCTTGTGGAAGCAGGCACTGCTTCTCAGCCAAACCAACCTTGCAGGGTTGCTGTGGGATTAAATGAGGAGAACCATGTACACCATTTTGAGCTCCCGTCAGGGGTGGAAATGTGGGATATAAATGCAATCAATTAATCAATCAATCAAGATGAGGCCAGTGCAGCTGTTGTGGCCCTTTTGGGACAGCGATAGCTGACCACAGTCACCCAGGCTACTGCAATGCATGTCTTGTGGGGCTGCCCTTGAAGACTGCCTGGAAACTGTCACGAGTTCAAAACACAGCTGCTGGACTTCCAGCTGGGAATGGACTGAGTGGGAAGGTGGGAGGCTGTGCTCAAAAAACTGCACTGGGTTCTTGCCCGTGGCAATAATAATAATAATAAATTTTATTTATACCCCGCCCTCCCCAGCCAAGACCGGGCTCAGGGCGGCTAAGACCAGGTATAAAAACAATTGATTAAAATACAACTTAAAAACAAGATTAAGTACAATGTTAAAATGCAGCCTCATTTCAGTAGAAACTCAAATCAAAAACTTTTTGGGGATGAAAACGTCAAATCTTCACCAAGGCCAACTATCCAGACTGGTCCAGCGTGGGCCAGAAAAAAAGCCAGGGAAGTCCCCAAATAGGAGTTCCATCACAGAAGGGGAAAGGAAAAAGGAAAGAGCGGGAGGGGATCAAGTTGATTCCAAGCCAAAGGCCAGGCAGAAGAACTCTGTCTTACAGGGCCTGCGGAAAGAAATCAGATCCTGCAGGGCCCTGGTCTCATGAGGCAGAGCGTTCCACCAGGCCGGAGCCAGTGTTGAAAAGGCCCTGTCTCTGGTTGAGGCTAATCTGACTTCCTTAGGGCCTGGGACCTCTAGGGTGTTGCTAGTTATGGCCCTTAAGGTTCTCTGTGGGGTGTACCAGGAGAGGCGGTCCCGTAGGTACGAGGGTCCTAGGCTGTGAAGGGCTAGAGGTTGGTGCTTTTAAGCCCCCCTACAGCTTGGGGTCATTGTACCAGAATGGAGATCTGCCACTCCCAGCTCAACCCAGGTCTTGTGGAAGTGCTGCTGCAGCTGCCCCAGTTGCCATGGGGGTGTGAGAGGCAGAGGGAGGGGTACCTGGAGAGAAGGTGTTTTGGGTGACGATGCTACCTGGTTTACGGGTTCTCAGCCTGGGTGCCTGCAATGTCACTTTCCGTCCACCAGGCGATGAGTTCTGAAACTCCTTTAGAACAATGCATTTACGCTGCTGAGTAGTAATCCTTGTACTGCGTTCATTCACTTACGTATTTATTTAAAACACAGCATGCTGGAAGGTTCCGGAAGCACTTTTTTTTTACACAGAGTAAAACTCTGGAACTCCCTCCCTCAGGAGCCAGTGATGCTCAGAGGCAGAAATGCTGCTGAGAGAAAGTTGGTGGGCTTGGTTTCCTACTTGCAAGTTTCCCGTTAAAGGCATCTGGTTGGCTGCTGTGAGAACAGGATGGTGGACAAGAAAGGCTCTTCTGAAGACCCTCTGCCCATCATTCCTTCAAAGGCCTGGAGGGGTAAAGGAGCCTGAAAGCAACAGCAAAACATGGTAAGGGTTTGTATTTTATTACAGACATAGTCCATCCATCCTGCCTCCCTGAGTGAGACTCAGTTTTACTATGCTGAGAAAGGGACTTAAACGTCCAAGGCCCTACCCCTGTCTCTCCCAACAACCCAGTTCATCTCTTCCAGAAGTGGAAGGTTCCCAGAGAGACAGGCCTTTAATCTGACCCAGAAAGCCTAGGTCCTTCTCCTGCCCATCATAAATTCATAGGATTGCAGAGTGGGACCATGAGGGCCATCTAGTCCAGCCCCTTGAAACGCAGGAATCTTTGGCCCAACATGGGACTCCAACCCACAGTCCTGAGATTAAGAGTCTCGTGCTCTGCCATGTACCTCTGCATGGCAAGCATGCCTCTGAGAATGTGTCAAGTGCAGTTTCTGTGCCACGAGGAAAACATGACTAGCTCTCACTTCAGAAGTGGGGTGCTTGGGGGCAGGAAACATGGCTCGTAAGATGCTTTAACCCCCAAACCTCTTCTCCTCCTGTTCAACCCTGACGGAGCCTCTGAAGAATTGCCAGCTGCAAGGCATTTGCAAACATGGAAGCCGCTTGGTATAAACCAAACAGAGCGCCATTCTCAGGGCTGGGGAACACCTGCTCCCCTAGATGTTGCTGGACGACGACATGGATGGGGAGCATCTCTGGCCTGCCAGATGTTTCTGGAGCCCCATCATCCCCCTGGCCAGCTGTTGGGAGTTGGAGTCTTAACGAGAACTGGAGACCCCACTTGTGTTCCCCATCCTAAGACTACAACGCCCATCATCCCTGGCTATTGGCCATGCTGGCTGGCACTGACTGATGGGAGTCGGAGTCCATCAACAACATCTGGAGGGGGGAGGCATGAACTCACCACCCCCTGTTATATATGGACCTTCTCTCCTCTTGTCTACCCCCGCCTCCCCTTCTCCTCTCCTCAGCTCTTCCTTTCCTGTCGGCCTCTGAAGTGGTTCTGTAAGACGCATTATGTGGGAGGCAGAGCCCATTATCTCTCAGATAAATGCAAGGCTCAGAGGCGGGAGAAGACAGTGATAGGCAGCAGGGAGGTGCCCTCCCCCCAGCCGCCTATTGAGAGAGGCAGAGAGGAACACTGGAATCTGCACCCAGGCATGTCTCATGCTTTCGGCTTGGCAATATCTGAGCCTGCCTCTTCACAAAGAGTTCTTTTGCAGGAGAAAATGCTTCCCATTTTAAAGATGGGGAAGTGGAGGCCGAGAACGAGCGACGGACCCAAGGCCACAAAACGAGGCTGTGTCAGTGGTGGGGGGCATAGCTGAGTGGTGGAGCACCTGCCCGCATGCAGAAGGTACCAAGTGCAACCCCTGCCAGCATCTCCAGGTGAGACTAGGAAAGTCTAAAATCCTGAGGAGCTGCTGCCAGTCAGTGCAACCAATATTGAACCAGATGGGCCTTGCATAAGGCTGCTCCCCAAGCTAGATTTGTGCCCAGGAGTTTCTGACCTCCCACGAAAGCAAGCTCATAAAGTAGAACCGTCATACAGTATAGGCTTTTCAACGAAGAGCTAGAAATCCATAGATTCACAGAATTTTATTGTTGGAAGGGACCCAGAAGGGTTATCTAGTCCGACTCCCTGAAAAGCAGGAATTGTCAGACAGCAAGTTCAGGCCTACCTGGAAGCTGTGTGTAATTTATTTCATTCCCGCAAGATTCTGAAAGAGCCCACGTGGAAATAAAATGTGAGAACATGAGGATTTCTGGATGGTCTCTCCCGACACCCTGTGAGATGTTTGCCCTCTCCAGAAGTAGTCTATCTAAATTCCTAGGTTACACGCAGTATTTGGCCACTGTGAGGAGACTGGACTAGGTGGGCCCCCTTTGGCCTAATCCAGTAGGCTCTTCTGACAGTTCCAGAGGCAGTCTATCAGGATTCCTAGTTTCTTAGGGGCAGCTGGCCACTGTGAGAAGAGGGTGCCGGGCTAGAGCCCCCCCCCCCCGGGTCCTGACCCAGGTGCTGCAAGGCTCTGCTCTGAGGTTCCCACTATTATTTCTCAGTGAGCCTAAGGAGGGGAAACCTGCTTTGGGGCTTCTGGAATGGAAGGAGTCTGTGGGACATGCATTGTGTGATGGGAGTTGTCATGTGGGCTGGAGGTTAAGGTGCGGGACTAGGACCAGGGAGAGCCAGACTCAGGTCCCCACGAGGTGGCCTTGGACATTCCTAGTCCTGCTTAGAGATGCTGTCAGGGGGTGGACCTGGAACCTTCTGTGTGCAAAGCAGGTGCCTGAATTCCAGTCCTCATGGCTTTTAATAAGGGGGTTATTTAAACAGGAACTTAGAAAGTTACATCTAGCTCAGTTGTGCACACACTGACTGGCAGAGGCCCTCCTGGCGTCTTCTGCACTCGGGTCCTGCTTGCGGGTTTCCTACAGGACGTTGGGCTTCCTCAGAAGGTGGCAGACTCCGCTGCTTCACTGGAGCAGAGACTGGATGGCCATCCCTCAGGGATGCTTTTACTGTGATTCCTGCATTGCAGGGGGTTGGACTAGATGACCTTTGGGGGGGCTCCTTCCAACTCTGCAGTTCTAGGATTCTGCGATTCTACTAGCTGCTGCAAACTGCAGGAGGAGAGAGGGCTCCCATGCTCAAATCCTGCCACAGGCAACTGTTCAGCCCCTGAGAGATGGGGATGCTGGACTAGATGGGCTCCTTTGTCCTGACCCAGCAGCCAGGCTCTTGTTCTCACGTGTGTGTGTGTGTGTGTGTGTGTGTGTGTGTGTGTGTGTGTGTAGTGGGAGTTCTGTTAATACAATCGAACAGACCTCCCCTCATCACCTCCTACTTCCCTTCCAGCCACAGCGTGACCCTTGGGTAAATACAGTTGCCAACGGGCGCCCAGCAAAACAGAGACTCGGGCTTTAATCTGGGATTAATCTATTCTCTTTTCTCCAAGTTACACGTGCCAACTCAACAAGGTGAGCGCTTCCTGCCTCTGGCAAAAGCTGCATCAACCCACCCACTGAAAACCCCCCGCCAGGAGATACCGGTTCAGCGGAATGGTTTGTATGGCACTGTTACCGGCTTGGCTCCAAATGCAGCCAGGCGGCTGCTTTTCTCAATCTGGATCGAAGCCAGTTTGCATGCAGGGTGCGGGGGAAGGCATCGAAATGCAACGTTTCGGAAGAGCCGGCAGGGGAGGTACGGGATACATGCGAGTCGTGCTTAAAGACGTGTGCCCAAACCAGCGGCGGGTGCGGAATAAACCCGAGTGCGCGCGTGTGTTTGTGTCTACACGGTCGAAGAGGACTCTCTCCTTTTGGGGTTTGACTTCGCTTAGCCGATGACAGGCTGGGACAGGATTCTGAGGACAGAGTAAAAGGGGCTACTGATATCTAGATGACACCCCCCCACACACACCCAGCCTGATCCTAAGGAAGAGGCTCTTTTGAGGAAGGGGGGGGGGCGCGCCAGAGTACTTAGAAGTAGATTAAGATGCCGTGGGGGGTGCGTTACGTTGCTAGCTTCTCATTATGCCTCATTCTCCTCCCCCCCCCCCCTTTCTACTCTGCATGAAACACGCACAGCGGTTCTGAAAGGGGACTTTGGAGGGTGGCGGCAGATATTCCAGGAATCTTTTCTCTCTCCAGACACAACATCCTCTCCTTCCCCTCCCAGGGTGGGGCGCCCACCCACAGCCCCGGGCAAAGCGGCAGCAGGAAGAAAGGGGCCGAGGTGGAGCACCAGCGTCCCCCCACCAAGCCCCATAATCCTTAAATCGGAGAGCACACACCGTGGGGATAAGTCAGCGTGGGAGAAGGTGGATGGGCACCAGGACGAGGCACTATCAGCGCCACCCGAGGGCCATCGCCGGCTGACTGACTGTGGGAGGGGGGGTCATCACAAGCCAGCCCCCTCCTGAGAAAAACTGGCGCTTTCTTCTCCCCACACCCAGCTCCAAGGGAAGCGTTATAAATGCGCCCTGGGCTCTTAAAGTCGTGCCAAGGTGCTAGTCCGTAGGGGGGCTAAAAGTGCTATTTTACTCCAGCTCTGTTAACCCAGAGCGTGGGATTGGGGGGGGGGGGCTTTGTCAGCGGGCTATGACCTCCGCTCCCCACAGATAACACCGAAAAGGACAAATCAGTGATCACAAATTCCTGCCGTCGTCCCCCAGCGCCACAAGGCTTCACCTTCCCAATTCCAGCTTCATTCCCATACTGCAATCTGCAAAAAGAAGCACCCCACCCCCCATTCCCGGCGTATTTACTGCCTGGAAACCATATCCGAGCGCCCCCCCCCCCCAGCAATTGCCTTCTCCCCCTCCCAATCTTGTTTGTGTTGGAAGCTGCTCGTCCTCCTCCCACCTCCCTCCCCTGACCTCACATTCTGCCCTGGAAAAGCATCATTGTGGTTTCCATGGCAACCAGGGATGAAGGCTGCTGCTGATGCAGGGAAGGTGCCTGGGTCCCTCGCCTCGGGCCAAGGTGGGGAGGGCCCCCCGCTGAGCTGGTCCACCCCTCCTTGTCGGGCTTTGGGCTCCGAGTCCAAACCCGCTCCCAGGTGAAGGCTCCAGCTCACCCCCCTCTCTCTCTGCCCATGCCCCGGAACTGCTGCAGCGCTAGGAAGAGAAAAGTCTGGAAGAAACGGGTGGATGGAGAGAGAAATGGAGAGAGGGATGCGCGAGGCGTGGGGAGTGGGGAAAGGAAGCGTGGGGTGGGTGGGTGGGTGGGCGCAGAGATCAGGTTAGTCACCTCTTCCTCCCCCGCAGCAGCCCACACACCCAAGGACGCCCCCTCCCAACACTCTGCGCCAGCTTTGCAGGCGCTTCAATCCCTTACAGGTATTCCCATCGCGCCCTCAAAGAGGCTCATCTCTCTCTCGCCCGGAACTGAAACAGTCATTTTGCCACCGCAACTGTTGCCAGAGCTGAGCGTTGGGAGGTGTCCTCTGAACATGTGCAAAGCGCATTTTCCTTCCTCTACTCGTGAGGGACGAGTAGCCTCGCTTTCTCTCGGGGTGCGGGTGGGTGTAAAGTGTGTGTGTGTGTGTGTGTGTGTGTGTGTGTGTGAGAGAGAGAGAGAGAGAGAGAGAGAGAGAGAGAGAGAGAGAGAGAGAGAGATATCATGGAAAGCAAAGCCAGATGTTGCTGGACCGCATCTTCGTATTATTATATCTTATTATTTACCAAATCTCTCTCTCTTTTTTTTTTTACTGCTGGAGCTGATGAAGGGGTCCAATGACACCCAGAGAGCCATATCCCTATTTTCACAGCTGCCTGACAGGCAGAAACTCAGCCGGGCAATCAACCTCTAAAGGGAAATGCAGAATCTTCACCTTGATAATATCACAGGAACCAAACAATTTTGCGGATCACAGAGAAACCTCAGCATCCCTCGCGCCCCGGACTACCCCTCCCTCCACCCTGTGCCAGACAGTGGGGAACCCCTTCTCATTTCCACTCTAAAGGAATCCCCAAGGTTCTAGTCCTCATGGCTGCAGAGGAGCATTTGAGGGTCGGTGAGGATTGGCTAAACCAAACAGCTGCTCGTCGCAGGAGAAGCAGCTTCTCTCGGGCCCTTCCCACGCCCCTTGGAGGAGGCTCAGACCACCACCCCGTTTTCTCGCTCTTTATGGTGGTCCTCGCCACCAGCTCTGCGAGGTCCATTTTACTTCCGAGGAAGCAGATTGAAGCTCCTGAAGGTCTCGCGTCTGGAAATTCTGGGGGGGCCTGATCCTGAGCGCAGTCCCTGCAGAGTTAGCCCCCTTTTGCTCAGCTGGGCTTCCTTCTGGGTAAACTGCTGTTGGAAGAAGAAAGTTCAATTTATTATAGGAAATGCGTATTTGGATAGGAAAATAGTTCCCAGTTCTGGGTGATTTGGCAATACAAGGAAGCCACGTTTGCCGCCTTTGTTCTCCCCGCAGGGATAGAGCCCGAAAGGCAAGAGCTCCCCCCAAGAGAAAGGAGGGGGAGGCAGGAAGGGAGAGCTGCAACCCGAGAGTATCAGTCTTGCCTTAAAGGAGAGGTCAGCCCGGAGATCAAAGGACAAGGAGACAGTTTAGGATTTTGGGAGTTCCCTTCTCTGTCTGCTTTAACCCTTTGCAATCCGCTGTACGCCAACACATGCAAGGCAAAGATTCCTAGGTTTGGACTGCGCATTATCCAGGGCCCAGCAGGGGGTCATTAACATGGGAGGGGGGCATCGGTTGCCATTCACGGGATGTTGTTGGTCCCCAACTCCCAGCAGCCAGAGAGGATGATGGGAGTTGCAGTCCAGCAGCGTCTAGAGAAGACATGCGGGGGAATGTTTGGTCCAGCCAGTCGAAAACTTCCTGTTTCCTCCTGGCTGGAGCATCCTTCCTTTGCACGTCGCCAGAGGTGGGCGTGACCTTACCTGTCCAGGTAACAGAAGGACAAGGCATGCTGCCACACTCACTCTTTTTCACTTCCTTCCTTCCTTCGTCCTTGGACCAGCTTCTTAGCTAGAAATGCTCTGCTAGCTTCTCAGCTAGCAGAAGCAGTGGGATCAAATCTCCCATGTGGGGTAGATGCACATGTATATATTTGTAACTAAATCTGCCATCAGGGATCCAGTTGTGAACTGATGTGAATAAACAACTTTTATTGACTTTAAGATTGTGGCGTCTTTATTCTTTTAAGAGGGATAAAAGGGAACTTACCAGGAATATACAATTCAATATTGAATTGTATAAAACGGTGAGAGGCTTACACAAGCCTGCAACCAGCTATCTGCTGTGTATGTAAAAGAGGAATGTAAACTCTGCCAAGTAAAGGAACTTGCTAGCACAAAGTTAGGAAGGATATTAATAAACAATATATCCTCTCCTGCCTCCCTGAACGTTCCATATATATATATAATAGCTCACCATCTTACTTGAAAAAGTGTGAGATGGGCAAGGTCATGGAAAGGGAGACAGCATGGTGCAGTGGTTAGGGTGTCGGACCAAGGTTCAAATCCCCACTCAGTCATGACGCTCTCGCTGGGTGACCTTGGACCGGTCACAGGCTCTCGGCTTAACCTACCTTGCAGGGTTGTTGTGAGGGGAAAATGGCCCACTGAAGATTTGGTCGCTTCAAGCAAACTTGTGCGCTGCTGGGATCTGAAAGCCCAGGTTGGATTTTTAAATTTTCTGGGGCATTTTATTTATTGCTTGCCATGTTTTGCTATGTTGAGTTCAGCGCTTGCATTTTTGGTTAGAGATCTGGTCTGTTTCATAAAACGTATTATATGCCGCTGGACTGTAAAAACAGCATTCAAAGCACTTTACAAAAGCTATCAGTTAAAAAGCAATTAAGAACAACTATTTGAAACCTTCAAAAAAACAGTTAAAATAATGACTAGGTAAAAACCAGATGAACAGAATCACGGGACTGTAGAGTTGGAAGGGATCCCTAGAGTCATCTAGACCAGTGTTCCCCAACCTTGGGCCTCCAGCTGTTTTTGGACTACAACTCCCATCATCCCTAGCTAGCAAAACCAGTGGTCAGGGATGATGGGAATTGTAGTCCAAAAACAGCTGGAGGCCCAAGGTTGGGGAACACTGATCTAGACCAACCCCCTGCGATACAGAAGTCTCAACTCAAACACCCATGCCTAAAACACCTCTCAACAGTTCATGTCTGGACTCTGGAGAAGCTCTGCCTAAACAAAATTGCTTTGAGCAGGTCCTGAGCTGTTAAGGACTTGACTGAATGATCGGTTGGTCGCATTTCTATTCCCCCTATCCCTCAAGGACTTGGGGCGGAGTGCACAGTTATCCTCGCCACAACCCTGTGAGGTAGGTTCTGGTCCTAGCAGTCCATACTGGCTCCTTATAATTAAGCACACATTAGTGATGCAAGATTAGGAGGTCAGGAACAGGAAGCCGCCCACGTGTCCTAGCCAAGGTTTTGGGTACGCAGTAGGCGGGAAACCAACAGGTGTAGCTTGCTGCGATCAGCACAGCGTCCCCTGTTGGATATCTGCCTGTCATGCAGCTGGCAAAGGCGGAAGAGCTCCTGCGTCTGTCTTTGCAACGAGGCTGGGAGCTGCCAGCTGCCTGCCCCCGAGGTGAAGGGGGCCAGTGTTTGTGGGGCTCTGGGGCATTCGGGGCACGTCCTTCCCGACCCACCGGGCAAGGCAAAGCCAAGCCAAGCCATGCCAACCCCCCAGATCCTGAACACCCCCCCCCCCACCTCGCCCCGGCTGCTACCTTCGTCACTCGCTGAGCAGCGTCAGCAAGCGTCGCTGCTGCTCCGGCAACGGGCGCGCTAGCAGGGGCAGGGGCTGCCACCCGGTGGCCACAGGAAGGTACTGCAGGGCCAGCGCGGGCGTGACGCAAACACGCGGCAATTATCACGCCAGCAGCAGCAGCAAGGCTCGCCGGGCACACGCAGCCCTCCAGAGGGATGGCCAAGAGGCCTTTTCCTTATCGGGGGTGCCAGCAGGATCTCTGCTGCACCCACAGAGGATGGCCCTTTGGGAATGGGTGGGATGGTTTTATTACGCAGGGGGGGGGGGAATTGGGGGGGTTACCCAGCCAACACATCAGAAGCGTTGGCCTCCTGATCTCGTGTGAATTTGACAACATCCATTTCCAGAGCAGAGGAGCTCGTTCCGCCGCCCGGCGTCACATGCAAATACCACCACTGATTTCAATACATTCCCCTCCATTGGACAACCTGCCCTGGGCAAGGAGACCCCGTCCCCAAACACAGAAATTCACCAAAGAAATAGCCCCGTAGTTGGTTTCATTTAGTTCCAAAGGGTAATAAAAAATGTGGTCCAAGAATGGAGGGGAGGGGACCTGACTCATGGAACGAATGGAGCTGGGACGCCCACGCACACCTTGGATATGTAGATATTTTCATTAACTCGCGTGAAGTGTGCACTTGAACCACGCATGATGGACAGGGGCATGTCTGGATCTCAAGGTTTCTGCCTGGCGCCACAGCTTTTTCCGTGACATACTGATGATGTTTAGATGCTGCTGTGTTAAATGTATCATGGGTAAATGTGGGAGCTCTTGTGGGAATTTTTCGAGGATAGCAGGGGAGGATTGTAGTTACAGTTACAGAGAAAAGTGTGGGCTCATCCTCTGTGAGGGATGAGCCCATGTGCTGCTGGCTGAGAGCCCGCAGACAGCAAAAGGAAAAATGGAGAAAAAGGATAAAGAGAGAACGATGGCTGTGTGACTGGCCCTTTTGTAGGGTCTGCCAGCGTCACATCCATCTACCTGGTCACACGCAGGGGGAGGATGCTTCAGGTGTGACAGGAAGTCCTCCTGGCTGGAGCAACATTCCCCTGTGTGTACACTCTGGGCAAAAAGGAAATGGTGTATTTTACTGTTTCAGTGATATTATATCCCACAACTCCTAAGAGCCCATATGCCCTTTGTTCTGGGCTTTTTCTTCCCTGTTTTTGCTTGGGAGTTGGGAACCTTATTGCAACAATAAAACGATCAAGGCTTCCTAGATGTTGTTTTGCTTTGATTTAGCTGGCCGAGGTCTCTTGCTTGAACCTGATCAGCACTGAACCCGCAGGTCTCTAGACCCTGGCGAAGTTGGGAAACGGTTTAAGTACCGTACCCCAATATTTTGTCCTTATCAGCCTTTCTGGGATCCCTTCCAACCTCACAATTCTAGGATTCTTTGCTTCATTGGAGGTTTTTAAACAGAAGTTGGGTGGCCACCTGTCAGGGATCCATTAGCTGCATTTCCTGAATTGCAGGGGTTGGGCTAGATGACCATTGGGGGACCCTTCAAGCTCTACAGTACTATGATTTTGTGTGCACACAAGGACGCACCCCTTCTCTCCACCACCCGCTTCCGCGCAGCCCTTGTCCCTCCTGGCTGTTTCCCACCCATCATAAGCCGCCCATCTGCCAGACCTTGGCCAGAGCCTCCCTCTCCGGCTCCAGTTCTCCTTTGCCCAGTGAGATGGGCCTCTCTCTCCCTGGAGAAACTGGAGGGTCTGGCATTGCGGCAGGGAACGTCCCGTCCCCCCTTCCTTCCTTCCTTCCTCCCTCCCAGACCCAAAGGAGACTTTACGGTTCCCCCACTTTCCTCAAATCCAGAGTCAGTTGCAAAAGGATTAAGTCACAATTATGGGGAGGGAGGAGAGCAGGATGAGGCCTGAAGGTGCGAATGGGCTGAGAGGAGGGACCCCTCAGATGAAGAGGCTGGGAGTGGGGGGCCAGAGCTCTCTGGAGGAGGGATAGGAATGCTTCTTACCCCACCCCACCCTCCGAAGCCCGTGTGGGGATGTTGCCAGGGAGCTCGGCCAACGGGCCCGAGAGAGAAACCAGGGCAGGGTAGCTGGGCCTTGGCCCCCCATCTCCCCAGGAAGGGATTCCTTCGGCCGGGGTCCTCTGGCCTGGCACGGGGGAGCCAGGAGGAGGATTAACAGTTCCCTGCGCCTCCAGCGTGGCGTCGCGCTGAGAGTGGTTTGGAGCGGGCAGCCAAGGCGCTGCTTAATCGAAGCCAGGTGTGGGGGGCTTTTTTGAGGGGGGGAGGCTCGGAAATGGGGGCTTGTATCCTGTCCAAGTCAGGCCGGTCCTGGGCCCACCGCTGAGCATGCGCCAAAGCCGCAGCTGCTGCTGCTGGAGGAGGAGGAGGAAGGAGAGAGGCGCTGGCTCCCCGCATCTGGCTTGCCTGCGTCGCCTCCTCGCGCGGTGATTAATGGCGGGGAAGGGAGGGGGCACCCAGACCCCCCCCCCCTGCCGCGCCAATGAGTTCACCAGAGCCTCGCTCCAATGTGCGGAACTCGTTGAGGGGAAAAGCGCCCTCTCCGTGAGCGCGCAAGCGCAAGCGCCACCCCGAAATGCGCCTCGCGCTGCCCGCGCGCAGCCAGCAAGGGGCCGCGAAGCCAGTTTCTCGCCCTTCCTCCCCGGTTCCCGCTTGGGCACGGCGTGGAGAGTCACCCGGAGAGCCCTGTAGAAGCAGGATCAGGCCAAAGGGGGCCTGTCCAGTCCAGCCTCCTGTCCTTGCCAAATGCCCCCGAGAGAAAGTGTCTTCGGAGGTTCCATAAGAACACAAGCAGAGCCTGGGGGTTGATGGAATCGGGCAAAACGTGGCCCATCTAGTCTTGTATCCCGCATCCAACCAGATGCCCCAAACGGGAACCCACAAGCCAGACATGGAGGCAACAGCGCTCTCCCAGCTTGCAGTTTGGAGGTAGGCTGCCCCTGTGCCTGGAGGTTCTGTTGGTTAATAGCCTTCGCAAAGGGGGCCCATCGAGTCCAGCGCCCTGTCCTCACTGTGGCCAGCCAGACGCCCCAAAGGGACCTGAGCAGCTCTCAACTGTTTGTTCCCCATTGCCTGGTATACAGAGGTAGACTGCCTCTGGGCGTGGAGGTTCTACTATCACAGCAGGCCTCCGATTGGAGGTTCTGTTTTACAATCCTGAAGAACCCCCCCCCCCCAGTCCAGCTTCCTGTTCTCTCAGTGGCCCGATTGGGGGAAGAAAGGAAGTCTGCAGGCAGGACCTGAGTGTGCCAACTCTCCCCAGCCCAGTTGGACTGGCATGCAGATACATTCACTGCCTCCACCAGGGCAGGGAGAACAGAGCCATAGCAGTTACAAGCTGATGACAGCCTTACCTTCCTCTTTGAATTTTCATAATCCTTTATAAGAGCGTTGGAGGAGCCTGGCTGCAGCTGGGTCAGGCCAGTGAGGGCCCATTCAACCCACCTGAGGGATGTGGCCCTCCAGACCTCCCTTATCTGGCCCTTGGAAATCTCCCCAGGGTGGCGAGAGGGGTGTGTGTGTATAGAAAGCAACCTATCCTGGGAAGGCAAAATTTGCATGTGTTGCCCCACCCACTTTTGCCTCTGGCCCCACCCACCACTGGCATGCGGCCCCCAGCTGCTGTCACAGAGGAGAATGTGGCCCTCAGCTGGAAAAGGTTAAAGCAGCACACCTTGACCTCAGATCTCCGCAAGGTTTCCCAACTGAGAACAGGATGTTGGCCTACAGGGGTCATTGGCTTGATCCAGCAGGGCTATCCATATGGATGTCTACTGTGATAGCAGAACCTCCATGCCCAGGAGCAGTCTACCTCTGAATACCTGATGATGGGGAACAACAATTAGATGGGTGGTGTTGTGCTCAGGGGCTGCTTGGGGGGCTTCCCATTGGGGCATCAGGTTGGCTCCTGTGAGAACAGGATGCTGGACTAGATGAGGCCCCCGCCCAGGCCTCATCCTGCAGGCTTTTCCATTCTTATGTTCCTGCAAAACACCACCTGTTGATTATTGCAGATCAGGCTGCAGAGGAATGCAGACCCTGGATGTTTTCCTGCCTAGCTGATTTCACAAACCTTACTTTGTGCTTGTTAGAAGTGTGTGTGTGAGAGAGAGTGGGGGTCTTTGCCCCACACCTTGTGGCAATGTTCTCTCCCCCCTCCCCCTGCCCCTTTCCTCCCCAGGAGGGGGCAACCTCAGATGTCAGTCAACGCAAGGCCTCAGGGACTCAGCGGCTTGTCTTCAGGTTGCCTGGAGGTGGGGAGGGGGCTGCCTGTGTGATTTATACATAACAGACCAATAAATTACCTGGATGAGGCCTGGGGGACCCATTCCTCACACCAGCCGTGCAGAGCCTGATGCCAGAACCTCTCCAAAAAAAGAAAGAGAGAGAGAAAAGGAATTGTTTCCAACAATTAGCTGAAGATGAGGCAAAGACAAGAGAGGAGAGTTACGTAATTCTGGGGGGGTGGTAGGGGGGTCTCAGTACCCCCCACCCAACCCCACACTCCTTCTTTCTTATGTTTGTGCCTTTTGGGGGTCTCTGATGGTGCCCCTTTTGTAAGTTAGGTCTGGAAGGAAATGCAATACGAGGGGAGCCTTTCTTTGCAATGCACGGTATTTATTCGTTTTGTTTTGAAATTCATTTATTTATAAGTTCAATGGGACACAGATACTTCTTTGTCTCACCATTTGCTCCTCGGAACAATCCTACAAGGTAGGTTAGAAGAGTAAGAATTGTTGGAAGGGGGTCCCCCAAGGGCCATCTAGTCTGACCCCCTGCATTGCAAGAATCACAGCCAAAGGATTCCTGGCAAGTGGCCACCCAGCCTCTGTTTAGAGACCTCCAGGAAGCAGAGCCCACCCACTTCCAAGCGAGTTTGTCCCACTGACTGTCAGAATGTTCTTCCCGATGTTGAGTCGGGTCAGGATGAGAGATGGCAACTGGCCCAAGGTCACCCAAGAGAGCCTCTTGGCTGAGCAGGGACTTGAACCCAGGGCCTCCCAGGTTCTAGGCTGGCACTCTGACCACTACACTGCCGCTGCCTCTTTGTCTGGCATCTTGACTCAGAAGTATGAGTCAAGTTCTTTGTCTGTGACGCTGCCTCGCCAAGTCTTGGGCCGTTTTGTCCTGCTGGCTCAAGCGGCTGCTTCTTTGTTTTTGAAAATGTGGGAATGGAACCAGGGAACTTCTGGATGCAGGACCAGACTCCTTGCTTACCCAACCCAGTACTGTCAGCTCTGACCGGCAGCTCCAAGCTCTCAGGGCAGAGATGTCTGCCTTTTGCAGACCTGTTGCACCTTGAGCCTTTATAACTGGAGACACCACTGGGGATTGGACCCGGGATCTTCTGTCTGCAAAGAGGGTCCATGCAATGCAATGCAATGCAGGAACAGGGCCTTGTGTGTGGTGGCACCTCCTCCTTGCAATATTAGACATCTCTGTTGCCGTTTTGCTGCCTCCTGAAGGTCTCCATCTGCACTGGAACAAATTTCAGACTGTTTTCATACGTGATATTTTTTGGTAAAATGGTTTGTATCATTTTCTATATATGGAATCATTACGGAAGTGTTTTAATTGGATCTAAACACTTGTTTTACATTTGTGCCTATTTTTTTCCTGTTTTACAGTTGCATGCTTTATTGTTGTCGCCCATCCCTGGGACCTTGGGGGTAAAGGTGAGAAATCGAATAAAAGTAAATTAAGAGCAGCTGCTCCACTGCTGAGATGCGGCTCAGTCCCCAACAGCATCTTCAGGTAGGGCTGCGAACGTCCCCTGCCTTAAATCCTGGAGAGCCATTGCTGCCGATCACTGTAGGCAATACTGAGTTAGGTGGACCAGTGGTCTGATTCAGTGTAAGGCAGCTTCCTCATAGAATCAAAGGAATGCAGAGTTGGAAGGGATACCCAAAGGTCATCTAGCCCAACCCACTGCAATTGCAGGAATCTCAGCTAAAGCATCCAAGACTCTGCTTAAAAACCTCCAAGGAAGGACTTGGGAGGGAGTCCATTCCACTGTCAAACAGCTCTTACTGCCAGAAAGTTCTTCCTATGTTTCTGTTGAACTCAGTCCTTCATTAGGAACCATGAAGAGTGGAAGCCTGCCTTATTCTGAAGGAAAGGAGTGTTGCCTAGTGGTTAGGAGGTCTCAAGTTCAATTCCTGGCGGCATCCCCAAGTGGTGTGGGATGTAACATAAGCCGTCAAGTACAACGCTTCCTGTTTGCCTAGAGTGGACACAGAGAGGGGGGTGTTGATCCAGCCAGTTGAACTTCCTGTTCCACCTGGAGCATCCTCTCCCTTCATGTGACCAGGTAGGTGGGCGTGACTTCTTATTACTTTTAAAAGAAGCTTGTTTTGCCTTTATTCATTTTAGGAGGGACAAGAGAGGTCTTCCCAGGAACAGAACCCAATCTGAACAAAGCCATATTGGATTGCTTAAGTAAAGAGTTTCAAACGAATCTACCAACTCGCTTCCTGCTAAATATTGGGAAATGCACTCTGCTGTTGACTCACAAGCATGAGTTAGGAAGGATACTATTAAATCAATATATCTTCTCCTAGTATCTACAGCATTCCCACAGGTAGGACTGGGAATGTTCCCTGCCTGAATTTCTGGAGAGCCACTCAGGGGCAGTACTGAGTTACACGGACACAAGGACCTGATTCGTATAGCCCAGCTATTCTGATTTAAACCCCTCCTTTATTTGGAATTGCAACTCACTTCCTATGCTCCAGATGAAACCAGCCCTTCGTTAAGAACCAGGAGGACTGGAATCTAACTACGGAAAGGGACCTTGCTCAGAGGCCTCAGTCTCAACCCCTGGACTCTCCCGAGTGCAGCTTTTCTGAAACTCTGGAGACTTGAACTCTGGATAACGCCGCTTCCTCTGATCAGCCGCCCTGGTTCCCAGCCATGCATACAGAACCAACAGTGAGATCATCGGATGCCTTCAAAGCCGGGTTCTGCCTCCTGCCAAATAATGTTCCTCCTCTCTGCATATTTGGCAAACTCCTCGCTTTGCACCCATTGCTGAGCACGGGGGTGGGGTGGGGTGGGGGGAGTGGTGGGAGCATCCCATAATCTCTGGTTCGGAAAAGGACTTTGCCTCCAACCTGTCCTCTCCAGGTGGCCCAAAGGTGATGGAGTATCGTTTGGAAAAACCTCTTCCTCCATCTCCTTCGATCATTCCAGAGAGATTATCACAAAGGGTGGTCGTAGCCGGAGGGGAAGAGGGCCAGCTCTGCCTGGTGAGAAGGTCCACGATTCAGTCTCTGGCAGGTAAGGTTGGGGAAGAATATCAGAAGAGCCTGCTGGCCCATTCAGTCCAGCATCCTGTTCTCACAGCAGCCAACCAGGTGCCCCCATGGGAAGCCCCACCTGCAAGCAGGATTTGAGCCCAAGAGCAGCACTCTCCTCTCCTGTGGTTCCCATAACTGGTACTCAGAAGCGTGGCTGCCTCCATCCAGATCAGTGGCCTTCACTGCTCCCTGTGGCAGGGAGTTCCACAGTTTAACTCTAAAACTGCCCTGAATCTTCCAACATTCCATTTCATTGGATGACCCTCCTGAGTTTTAGTACTGCATTGAGAAGTCTAATGCACTTTCTCTATGCTCTGCAAAGTTTTATATTTCAACTAAACATCAGGAAGAACTTTCTGCCAGTAAGAGCTGTTCGACAGTGGAACGGACTCTCACGAGAGATGGTGGACTCTCCTTCCTTGTGGGTTTTAAAGCAGAGGTTGGACGGCCATCTTCCCTGAATGCTTTAGCTGAGATTCCTGCATTTCAGGGGGTCAGACTAGATGAGCCTTGGGTCCCTTCCAGTTCTACAGTTCTCGGATTCTAGGATTCAACAGGTACAAATATTATCACATTTATTATTAACGTAAAATTAAGACCACACATTCATTTCATACCCTGTGTAAAGGTTTTCAGCCGGTTTGCCCCTTGCTGGGGGGCCCAGAAAAAAAATTCACTGGGACTTGAGCCCGCCCTTGTTGGCCTGGGAGCGCCTTCCTTTTAATGAAGGGGGCATCGGGTCAGAACAAAACGTTGTTGAAGATCTCTCCATTGCCACAAGCTGAAGAGGAGGAGGGTGGCGGCCGTCCTTGCGGAAGGATCAGTGAGAAAGGGAAATTGAAGAATCTGAGATCTGTCCGCGAAACCTCACCAGCATCAGAGCCCTGCTGGGTCAGGGCAAAAGGCCCTTGAGGCAAACTTCCTGTTTCTCACCAGACGCCACAACAGGAAGTCCAGCAAGCAGGACGCGGCAAGGCCTCCTCACGTCACCCGTCCCTAGAAAGTGCAAAGCCATCATGTGGCAGTGAATTCCATAAGTTGGCTATGCAATGGGGAAAGGAAGACGTCCTTTGGCCTGTCACAAGGGGGGAAAACCCTACCATTGTTTCACAACAACGTTATAGCACTGGCTGACCATCGGGCAAATAAATTCGGCCACCATCTGTTTGGCAGTCTGCTGAAGATGCAGTCTCTCTAATGGGGTCTCTTTAAGAGAGGCCAGATTTGCCCAAAATTGAGGAGGAGGGCTATTAGTCCAGAGGTGGGGGGGGCTGCCTTCCCTTCTAGGTCCCCTCCCAGGGGCCCGTATGTCAGTGGTGGGCTGGACGACAAAGGCACATTTCGCTCTTTAAAAAATGCATTTTCATGTTTTACTTTAAATAATCTCGACAACGCATCAACAATCAACATAATACACAAGTAAGTGGGAGTCACAACTGGAACATAAGTACATAAACAGGTTTGAGGTTGTCTGTTGGTTTTTTACAATCAGAAGGTGCCAAGTGTCTTGCCCTGCTTTCCTTTGGACCATATCTTGTCATCTGGGCAGCCCAGGACCTCCAGACACACTGGCCAGGCTTGTGCCTCGGGGAGGTCACTGCGCTGCAGCTTGACCCTTGGAGGTGCACTCCGTTGTCTCTCGAGACAGATGGATGTCATCAAGGTGCATAAATGTTATAGAATGATAATTAAAAATCAAATAACTGTCCCAGAGCAAATTTTACTTCTGTACAGCAGGCAAGTTTCTACCCACACTCACCCACCCACCTGTCTCTCTCCATCCTCCTTCCAGAGAAGAAAAGGATCAGAGTCCAAGGAGGGGAGTGGCCTGGGGAGGGTTCCGAGGGCCGGAGAGAGAGGCCTCTGGAGGGCCGCATTTGGGCTCTGCCCTGGAGGCTCCCTGGCTCAGTGGGTGGGCGCCAAGCAGGGGCGTAGGAAGGGGGCGGGCTGCCCCGGGTGCCATCATGGAGGGGTTTTTTTTGACAAATTATCAAGGAACAATTACTTCCCTACTAGGGCGGTTCATAAAAACTAAAAAAAAAAAGCCTGCTCCAAAGGTCTTCTCTTACTACACTAGGGATTACATAGCTATATATGAAATTTCATGCATGTCAGTTAATATCTTGACCCTCCTCCACGAAAATAGCTGCTTACTTGGCCGTTTTCCTATGTCGTGAAGGCTGAAATTTCAATTCAGTGGAGCACTTACTGTTCCCAACCCTAACCCTGCAGAAAGCCATCCAATTAGACTTTAATTTGATTTTGACATGTTTTTAGGAGGTAATTTAATTATTGTTTGATTTTATACCAATGTTATGTATCTGATGTTAGCCGCCCTGAGCCTGACTTCAGCCGGGGAGGGTGGGATATAAATAAAAGATGATGATGATGATGATGATGATGATGATGATGATGATGATGATTTCCTTTGTAAGAAAATATGACATAACTTAGAACCATTTTTGCAGGCTAAATAAATAAATAAATGTGTGTGGGGTGACAAGAAATTTTCTGCACTCGCCACCACCTGACCTTCCTACGCCTCTGGCGCCAAAAAGGCCGGTCTGGGTCTTCTATATACCAGTTTGCACGCAAGTGGGTGGTAGAGACCCCTCGAAGCAGGGTTTGCAGTTAGCAGAGCACCAGCCACATTTTGCACCTAAAGATTCTCCATTTGTGAGCACCTCAAAGAGACTGGGTGCCATTTTTAAATATTTTTTTGCGCCTGGTTGACACTCCAGGATTCCTGAAATGTATGTGCTTTGAAGCCTTGAAGTATATGCTAAAAATAGACAATATGTTAAGGACAATGTAACAATAAAGAGTAGAGTGTTTTGAAAACAGAAGTATGGTACCAATATTTTTACTGTCAACACCAAATTTAACATGTATTAACAATTTCTGCTAAAAATGTGATATTAATGTATTACTTATGTGAATTGCATATTAATTCATGCTTATCAAAAGTAATAAATAAGAAGTAGCGACTAGACATTCTGTTTTGGCGCCCACAACCAGCTTCCAGGAGCCATTCGGCTCCTAGTTTTTCTATCCCAGCTTCTAACGCTGCCTGGAGAGGGTTACCTGGGGGGGCTGCTAATAGGCGGGGGGGGGGCTGGAGGTGTTAGTAACTATCAGACTTTGAAAAGTTGGACCGATTTCACCTGCTGTGTTCAATTAATCAAACTAAATAGTTCTCATCGGCTTTTGAATAAACGTTCAATTAATTGTTACTGTTCTGATTTTTACTGCGTTCTGGTCTTTCCTCAGTGGGTCTTGCAAACCGCTATTCTGAATAATTCTTTTAAGAAGGCAGGGGATGAAGCCGGGGGGGGGGGGAGTGTGGCCCATCACAAAATTTGGGAACCACTGATTCTCAAAGGACACGCAGGCTGCAGTCTCCGAAGCAGAGGAGCAGAAGTTCTTGTGCTCGAATGCTGCTTGTGGGTTTCCCAAAAGAGGCACCTAGGTGGCTACTGTGAGGGCAGGATCCTGGACTAGATGGGCCCCCTTTGGCCTGATCCAGCAGCCATGATCTTCTGAGGTTCTTAACTTCTTAAGCAGGGTGCAAACCATGGTGTCAGGTTAAGTCCTGCAGCCTCCCAGCCTCCCAGGGACTTCAGGGCCCTTGTGGGCTTGGAGACCTGCTCTTTGTGCTTTGTTTCCCCTTATGAAGCAGCCCTGCAGGGGTGCAACTCTTCACAGAGGCAGGGGGAGCTTGGACAAGGCTGTGGTCGCGTGTGGCGCAGTGGGAAAGGGGAAACGAAAGCTGTCAGCCTCCACACATTCTTTCTCCCTTGGTGCAGACCCCACGCCATTTCCACAACAGGAGAAAAAGCCAGCCTGACCTTACCCTGGGCCAAAGCCACCCCAGCCTCATTTGTGGCACTTCTGGGCAGGCAACCAACAAGGGCTCATCCAGCCTTGTTCCCGACCAGGAAACGACGAGGGAAGTTTAGGATGGATGTGTGTCAGGAAGGATTCAGCAGAACCAGGGTCATGGGGTGGGGGTTTTTCAGACTGAGGGCCACACTGCCTCGCTGGCAACCTTCTGGGGGCCACATGGCAGCAGTGGGTGGGGCCAGAGGGAAAAGAGGGCGGAGCCACAGGTGTGATTTGTACTTTTGTATACAAAACCATAAAACTCTCTATCCTCCATTCAGGCAAGAGATCGAGAGGCAGAATCAGAACTGTAGGCTTGGGAGGGACCCCCAAAGGCCATCCAAACCCTGCAATGCAGGGCCAATCAGAGGCTAGGGAAAGAGGGTGTGGCCTGGGGCAAGTCCCAAGGGCTTGATGGGAAGCCCTTGGGGGCCGAATTTCTCCTCTGGGTCTGAGGATTGCTCTCCCTCCTAGATAAAAGTTTTATAAACATATGTATATTTTCTCTCCTAATATTTGAACTTTGGGATTGTGTGGCTGACGGGGGATTTTAAATGGATCTGAGGAACTCCCTGCTTATACAGCCCAGAATAACACCACCATGTGATGGTCTTAGGTGCCTCTGAAAGGGGGATTAGGCACATTTGTGGAGTTCTGTCAAGGACTATTAGACGGCATGGCTAAATCTGGCTGATGAGAGTTGCAGTCCCAGAGGGCAGCAGCTTGAAGAAAGCTGCCATATAGGAAGATAGGAGGGTCAACGTTCCCCTCATACCTTGGCATTTTAAGGTGCAAGCTTCTGAGTCACACAGGACCCTATCTCTCTCTTTTAAGGACTCATCCTGAAGCCAAGAGTCCTGTGTGACTCCAAAGCTTGCATCCGGCAATTTTATGTCTTTATTTCTTTATATACAGCTTGGTTGTCAACAACCTTGAAGTGGTTTACGTTTAGGTACTCTGGGGACATTTCCGCCTGCCAAGATGAAGCCAAGTGACCTGAGCTATTATGGGTTGCAGGGAGCCCATTTTGAAACGGGTAGAGCCTCTTCCTTAAACTGAGGCAGCAGTCAACAATGGGCATTTGAAAAGACAGGAAAATGAGAGTAGGGAAGGCAAGCTACGGTTCATAAAGAACCATCCGTATTTTTGCTTGTCTGCAAAAGTCGGCAAGCCGGAGCCACCACTGGGGAGGCCACGCTCCTTTTCTGGGGTCATGGGATGGGATGAAGATGTTGGGACTTTCCCTTCTGTCCCCAAGAGACAGGCAGGTGCCCAGACCTAAGTCTCCAAGTTCCTCTTGGCCTCTCCTGCTATTGTAGACCTGCCCATGTCTGCCTGATGGTGGCTTGGACCAGCATTTCCCAAAAAGGATAGTAGCACCTTGGGAGGTGGGGCGGCAGTGTGTGTGTGTGTGTGTGTGTGTGTGTGTGTGTGTGTGCGCGCTAAGAGGCAAGGGGGGCACCGGAGATGACAATCAGACTTTGAAATGCTGCTGTCACTGTATTAGGCTCATCCATTTTGTAGCATTGATTAAACAAAATTTAATTGGATTTTGAATAAACGTGCAGTTGATGGTTACTATTTTACATTTCATTATGTCAGCCTGGACACACCGTTTCTCCGGACGCACCTCTGAAAGCCTACCGAAGGCATCAGGGAACCCCGAATTAAAATAAGCCGGACCCCCACTAAAAGTGGGTGGGGGCGCCGAGGAGGATAGTGAACCGGGTTTATCAGTTTTTAATAACAGAAGCAGGGCCACGAGGAGTGATCCCCAACTCAGCTCTACCCACTGCAATCATTAGACCCAAGTTATGCGTGCCAGTTAATACGCCTACTCCGAGTAGGACTAGCCCCGCCTGCAGACTCCGTTTCTGTTCCTTCCTGCCTCCTTTCGATGTGGGTACGTGACTGCTGCTTTTGCTTTCGAGCAGCTGTGTCACACACCTCAGACTTTCATATTTGCTAAGCTTCTTATTTGAAAATCTTCCGGGCGGGGGACAGGCGGGGGAAGGGGAGCGGAGCCCTTTCAAAGCGGGATAAAAGCGAACTTCGTCTCCCCTCGTCCCGGGGCGGGGCGGGGCAGCTCCCCTAGGGCAGACAAGTTACCTCGCTTTCCGGGTTTCTTCTCCTTTCTCTCCCCCCCCCCCCAGCGAGATGGGAAGGGGTCCGCGGGCCGGGTGGTGTGGCCCCTGGGCGCCTTTCGGCAAAGGGAGCGGGCGCCAGAGCAAGGCGTTCGATCCCACGGAAATAATCGATTAATATTATTCTTTGGAAACATTCTGAAGTCGCGAAGAGGCTGACAAGGTAGCATAAAAATATATTAAAAAAAACCAAATACGACCTAGATTCCTGTTGGTGTTATTGATAGCAACAGCAACGGTTATTACAATAACTAAATTAAATTAGCAATTAATAAAATAGTAATAATAGCAATAATAATTATAAACTGGGGTGTGGGGATTTGCACATGCTGTTCCTGAAATGCAATTGTTATTCTCGCTCAAAAACAGGGAGAAATCCACGGTGACGACCTCGAAATTCGCCTCGCAAAGCGGCAAGCACGCCAGACTTTTAAAGCCCCGGAGGAGAGGAAGGCTGGGCGCGCGCCCTTGTGGGGGGAGGGGAGAGGAATATTTTCAAAAGTTGAGTGGGGGGAATCTCCTAAACAGCGATGGAAAGGAGAGCCGTCCGCCTGGGCTTGCGACGCAAGAGAGGCGAAAATGAAACCAGCCTCCGGCGCGCATCCCCGGGTCGGCGGGCCCGCGATCTCCAAACGCCTAAAAAAGGGCCTCTTCTCCCTCTCCAAAGTTGGGCGCGCCTGGGTGGCTTCCAGCAGAATCCATCGATCCTTCCCCAAAATCCCCTTTCAGGCGTTTTTGATGCGGTTGTAAATTCAATTGCGTTGTGTTGTTTTAAGTTGAGAAGTTTTTGTTATTAATTCGTTAACGCGTTTCTTGTCGTTTTCAAGCCTTTGAAAAGGCTGAGAAAAACCGTCTCGCTCCTCCAGCCAAGGAAGCAAACGATCCCATTCGTTTTAAATCCTTTTTTGGAAGAAGAGGCGCAATAAAAAAATATATTGCCTTAGATTCCTCGGGTCCATTTTTGCTCCTTAATCGAAATCGCTGGCGGCTAAGCTTAACCTTCGATTTAACCCGGGGGAAGCAGAGCCGGAGAATCTCTTTCGATCAAGCGTTTTATAAATCTTCGAAATAAATGAAAGAAGCAAATAGTTTCACCCGGACAACCGTTTGTCAATCGACGACGAGGGGGCGGGTTCGCCTGCAGGGACTATTAGTAGAGCTCCCCTCTCCCCAAAAAATCCAGTCTCCAAGTCCTAACCCGTGTTCAGAGAGTGGAGGGATCTGGTATTTAGAGCGCTGCTCATGCGGGTTTTTATGCCGTAGTCGTCTGAACACGGACTCCTGTATAATATTTTTTTCCCTCGCCGGCCTAGAGAAACGCACTGAGGTTTCGAAGGCGCGGGGAATAAAACACGGATCTTACCATCTATCTCTCTCTTACATACACGCTTCTGGGTCTGGGTCTCGTGTGGACGATGCCTCCCCCTGCTCTGCCGGTTCAAAATCATATCGCGCCTGAACTCCGTTGTTAAACCGCTTTGGGATGGGACCCCTCTCTACTCGAAAAGCGGTCTAAATCCCACTCCCCCGCCCCCCCCCCCAAATAATGAAGAAATGGGAGAGATGCCCTTCAGGACCCAGAGATGGATTTCACATAATTTGTGAAGTGGGTCTGATGGGACTAAAATGGAAGACCTAGAGGAGCGGGAAGCAGGGAGACGGAAGGTGGTCTCTGGCGATAAGATTCTGTATTACTTTATTGTAACTTGTCAAAGAGAATTAATTTTGGTTATTTACTTATTGCATTTCAATCCCACCTTTTTTCTCCAAGGAGCTCTAGGCGGTTCTCTTCCCCCCATTTAATCCACCCAGCAACCCTGCGAGGCAGGCGAGGCGGAGAGTGACTGACTGGCCCCGGGTCACCTGGTGAGCTTCATGGCCGAGTGAGGGATTTGAACCCTGGTCTCTCCCAGGTCCTAGTCCGACACTCTAACCACTAGGCAACACTGGGTCGCTGGAAATGGAGGGGGCGGGAAACGAGCGGGGTGGTTAGCGCTGGAAGCAACTAAGGAGAAAACAGGACTCTGGTCCCAATCTCCTTTCGAAATCTCATCGTGCAAAAACAAGGTGCGCTCTCCCCCCCCCCCCTCTCTCTCTCTCACACACACACACGCACGCACACATGGATAAACACCACTTTCTCTTTCACACACTTTCCCTGGCCGGTTCCTGCCCCCGGCTGAGGACCACAGCCGTCGCTTTGATAGCAACGGGGGTCCGGGTTGGTTTTGGCTGCAGGAGAAGACCCGACGCGGCGGAGGCTCTTTCCCAAATTTGAGAGAGGCTGCAAAGAAAGAACCCGAGGAAGCAGGAAGGGAGGCCCATTGTCCGTGCAAAACTCCCGGTTTCTTTGGCTTCCCAAGTCCTCACACCCCCCGAGCCACTGAAAACATGCGAAGAGAAGATCACCCGAAGGGCCCTGCAGTGCAGGACGGGGCCGAAGGTCTTCGCAGCGCCCAACTAGATGCCCCAAATGGGAAGTCCCCGAGCAGGACCTGGACGACTGATTGTGTGACTTCTGAGTGAGGGTAGAATCCTGCTTGCGTGCTCAGTTCAGAGCGGCTGGGGATTTGGGTGCTGTGTTTTAAAAGAATGAAAACTGGACATTGGTGGAGAGGGGGGCTACCATAAGGATCAGGCCGGGCGGGGCATCGAGCCCAGTACTGTACCCAGTTCTCACAGTGGCCAACCAGACACCCCAAAGCGAAGCCCCCAAGCAGTACCTGAGCGCACAACAGCAACCCTCTCTGGTATAAAAACATATATCTCTGTAACGAACGAGACGCTATTTATTCAGATAGGGAGTGCTGCTGGAAGAGTTCAGGATCCCAACTCCTCCGCTGCGAACTCCCCGTTTGGACCCCTCTCCCCCGGCCCTTCAAAGCGGTCCCAGGCCTCCAAAAAAGCGCCCGACGGGACCCCCGGAGCCGCGCGCCTGAATGAAGCGGAGCGCCGCTTTGTCGTTCCCGCGGCGACCGCCAGGTGTCGCCAGCCCAGCAGGCTCCTTCAGCACCCGCGGAGAGGAATTGGGTCCGTGTGTGCGCGGGCGCGCGCGCGTGTGTTGGGGGGCAGCGCGGGATTCCTGGAGGAGGAGAGGAGAGGGGGCTGTGGCCAGGGGGCAGGAGAGCGGCTGGGGAGCGAAGTGCGAGGAAGGGCTATTTACCCCTAGGATCCCCCCCCATCACCATATCCCGCGGAGACATGGGGGCGGTGTGGGTGGGGGGCAGAGAGGAGAAGCAGAAGTGGGGCAGGGGAGGCGCTGGCCGCCTGGCCCCCAAACCCGCAGCACCCACCTCTTGGACGAGAAGCGCTCCCGGGGCCGGAGGGGGAAGGGGGCGCTCGCCAAGGGCCAAAGACGGAGCTCCCTCGACGGCGGCGGCGGCGCTCCCTCTTCTCCTTCCCCTCGGGGTAGCCGGAGCCGAGGAGATCCCCGGCAGCGCGCAGCGGCGAGGGACCCGCCCCGGCCTGAAGGTCCTCCCTCCCACCCCATCCCACGGCGGGGGGGGGGGGGCGGCCGCTGCTTCTCCTCCTACCTGGGGCGATTCCTGCGGGAGCCCCGTCGGCGCGGCGGCTCCTCCTCCTCCTCTTTCTCTGCCCCATCCGTCCCGCCCGCCCCGTCCTGCTCCGCTTGCTTCTCTCTGGCCCAGAGGAGGAGGAGGAGGAGGAGGAAGCCGCGGCGGCTCCTTGAACACGCCCGAGTTCAGCTCGGGGTCAGGCGGAGTTCGCGGCCCGGCCTTTACCTTTTCCGCCGCCGCCGCCGCGCTCCCGGCACATGGGGCTCAAGCGCAGCAGCAGCAGCAGCAGCAAGAGCGAGCAGCGGCGGCCAAGAGGTCTGAGGCGCCGGTGAGGGGCGGGCGCCGCCGCCGCCACGGCAGTAGCGCAGCCCGCTAAGCCATGCGCGTCCACACGGACCTCGCCTGCCTGGCTGACTCGACGGGGCTCCCGGGTAAGACGGCGCGGCGGGCTGGCGGGAGGCACTCCAGATTGCGCGCCCTTTCCGAAGAGACCCAGCGAAAATACTTCACTGTCCCGTCCCCCCCAGGAAAAGAAAAGTCCTTTCTTTCCGCCCCCTCCCCCAGTCCCAGGCGCGGCGCTTTTTCGCGCGCCCGATCCTCAGCTTGAGCTGCGCTGCGGCTCTCCCTGTTCGCCCCGCCAAGCTAGCCTGCCCTGCCCGACGTGTCAACCCGGAGCGGGAGGCACAACCGAAGGCGACTTTCCTTCGGAAGAACTTGGAAAGCAGAGGATGGCTTTTGCCCCGCGACCGGGGGCGCCTTGGAAGTTTTTTCGGGGGGCTCTTACGTCCTTCCTCGGTCCTCTACTGAACCCCAATTCCTCTCCCGAGCTCGCTCTTCGCTCTGCAGTCGGTCCTGGGGCGGAAGATCCCCCTTCGGCCGGCCGAGCGGCCTTCCCTCCTGTCTCCTCCGAGGCCAGCGGCTTTGGAAGCGCTTTTCCCGGCTGCGGAGCGGGCTCCGTCGGGCTGTCAACTCCGCAGCCCAGAGAGCGGGGCGGGCAGGGCGGGCGGCTCCTTCTTCTCTCCCCGTCAAATCTCTCAGCTTTCTCTTTCTCCTCCCGCCACTCTCCTGCACATTTTGGAATTTGTTTTTGTTTTTAAACTTTCCCGAAATGCATTTTTGACATTTCCGTGGCCTTCACCAGATCGCACATAATGTCCCCCCTTTTTTTGGCAGGGACCTATAACTAACAAACACCACAACTTAGGCATGGTTCACCCTGCCCTCAGCTCCGCTTATGCACCCCGCACCTCACCCCGGGGACGGAGCTGACCCTCCTAACTGGGGCTGGTGAGGAGTTGGAAGAGGCAGACCAGGCCTCGCCCTGTTCGCGGCTGGAAGGGAGCGCAGGGCCGCTTT